>NW_003852418.1:21425705-21454987 GCF_000181295.1 Otolemur garnettii | reverse complement strand
CTTTAATTCAAAATACTCTTTATACAAAAGAGTAAAAAAAAAAAAAAAATCAGGATAGGCCTGGAAGGTCTGAAGGTAAAGGCCCAGCCCTCAAAGGCCCTGTGTCCCCTTAATCCTGGCTTCAGGCTATGGGGCCCTTCCTGGGACCTATACACAGGGCAAGCAGATGAGGAGGCCAGGGCCCTAGCCAGCTGCCCCTCTGTAGACTGACACCTGCCCCTTCCTGGAACCCTCTAGCCTCTCAGTTCAGGGCTGACTTCCTAGGGCAGACCAGGGCTAGTACGCATGTGCATGTGTGTTTCTGTGTGTCCATGTCTGCATGTGGAGCTGCGTGCCTGTGTATCTGCATCTATCTGTGCCAGTGTGTATCTGTGTCCACGTAGATTTGTGTCCACATGTGTCTGAGCATCGATGTCTGCGTATCCGAGTCTACACATTGTGTGTATGTGCACTTGTCTATGTACTTGTCTGTGTATCTGTGTGTGTGCACGTGCATCTGAGCATCAGTGTCTGCGTATCCGAGTCTACACATCGTGTGCGTGTGTGTGTACTTGTCTATGTACTTGTCTGTGTATCTCTGTGTGTGCACGTGCGTCTGAGCGTCAGTGTCTGCGTATCTGAGTCTATGCATCGTGTGCATGTGTGTACTTGTCTATGTACTTGTCTGTGTGTGCATGTGTGTCGCACATATCCCTGTGTCTGTGTGCACATGTATGTTGTACACGTCCGTGACCTTGATGAGCGAACCCTGAGCCCTCACACCACACTCTCCCTGCTTGTGTGGTACAGGGTCCTTTATCCCAGCCTCCACAGGCAGCACACGTGGGTTCTGTCCCCAGGGAGCTAGGGATTACACTTCCTCTGCCGACCCTGCAGCCCCTGGGCCTTTCCTAAAATGACCTCCCTCCCCACTTCCTTCCTTGCAGGCTGGAAACAGAGGGATAGTAAAGTCCTCACACCCTAGTGGTGGGGCCTGGACAAGGCCACAGGAAGTCATGGAGAGCTTCATGGAATCGCTGAACAGGCTGAAGGAGGTCCATGAGAAGGAGGTCCTGGGTGAGTGCCTGGGGCCAGGCACTGGGCTGGGGAGGAGTCTCTACTGTCCTCACCTTGACAAATGGTCCACAGGGCCTGGGCAGGCCTGGATGCCCCATGTGACACCTCCAACTTTCAATTAATCCCATCTTTGGGAAAGGGAACCCTGAGCGGAGGCCCTAGCCTGGCCCCCCCCCCCCCGCCATGTGCTGCCCTCCTGCTGGAATGTCCTTTGGCCACGAGAGGCACACTGCAAGACTGGCACCTGTTCTCACAAAGCCCTGGTCTATAGCCAGGCAGAAATGAGAGCTGAGTGGCCTGGCCCAGCAACCCTCTCACCCAGGGCAAGGCCTCAGTACTTCCCCGCAAAGGCTGCCACTTCCAGGAACAGGAGCTCATGGCTCCTGGGACCTGTCCAGTGTCTTCCCTCCAGGACCTGCCCAGGCCCCATACTCCTGTTCAATTCCCCCACAAGGACAGAGCTGTAGACCCTCTAGCCACCCCACTCCAGAACTAGGGCTAGCCCCTCTCTGCCGCCTTTCTAAAGAGCACTCCCAGGCACCCGGGAAGTCCAAAGGTCTTGGACGCATGGCTGCTTCCTGAGCAACTGGTAGAAGTGGGACTGCCTGGGTGAGACCACACACCCACCCAGCCCCAGGCCAACCTGGCTAAGCTGGATCACAAAGGCATAGCAAGAAGGGGTCTGATGGACCCGCCCAAAGCCCTTTATTTCCACACTAGCTGCACCCCTGAAGGTGACTGCTCTCAGCATCTCTGCCCTGCCCAGGTGGCTGGTCACCTCCAGTATCAGGGTCCAACCTCCAGGCAGATACTAGAGCCAGAGACCCCAGGAGTAAAGAGAGATACTGGGCCCAGAGCAGGGCAGACCGAAGCCTAAGCGTCCAGCAGCAGGGCAGAGAGAGACAGGCCCCCCAGCAGGGCAGCCTCCAGATGTCAGGCAGGGCCCCACCCAGGCAGGTTGGAGGGGGTCTGGATGGCCCTTGTGTGCCATCTCGTGTCTCTGTCCAGGCCCTGCTGTGAGGAGGCTACAGGAGGAACTGGCCAGCTGGGCCTGACCTCCTGCCCCCTCTGCTTGCTCCACCAGGCCTGCAGAACAAGCTACTGGAGCTGAACTCCGAGAGGTGCAGGTGAGTCGGGCCACACCCAGGGAGAAACAGAGAGCAAGGAGAGCCACCCCCAGGGGCCACAACTGCCCACACAGCCTCCAAGCCCCAGGGTGCCAGCACTGCCACCGTCCTTTCACATGGAAAGGGAAACTGGGCCTTGGCACCAGGGTGGGAGATGAATCACTTGTCCAAGGCCACAAAGCTAGTAGGCGAGCAACCAGGCTTGACCCCGGGCACACTGGCCCCCAGCAGCTATCCAAGCCCCTGCACTCAGCGCGTCTCCCGACCCAGCATCAGGGCAGAGTATCAGCCACAGCATTTGCTGGGAGCCCTGAGAAGCGGTCACAGCTGATCGCACAATGGCCTGCAGGTGGGCGCCCCCAGTCCCGTTTCACAGACGGGTTGCAGCTCTGCCGCACTGTGGTGCTCAAGTGGCACAGGGACAAGATGGGGTGGAGGTCACCAAGTGGCACCCAGTGACTTGGTTAGGGCTCCTGCTTCCAGGGAATGCCCCCAGCAAGAACTAGCTCCAACCAAGCCTGCGGGTGCTGGGCAGAGTGGGCCTCAGTCTGGGCAGGGGGACAGCCTGTGACTTCCCAGCCAAAGTGGAACCCCCAGCTCAGCATTTCCTACCACAGGGACGCACAGAGGCTGGAGGAGCTCTTCGCCAAGAACCACCAGCTCCGAGAGCAGCAGAAGGCGCTCAAGGAAAACCTTCGGGTGCTGGAGAACAGGTGGGGCCCCCCTCAGGATAGGTGGGCTCGGGGAGGGGCACACAACAGGGCTCCTTGGAGGGTGAGTTTGGGAAACTCCAGGCCAAAGTAAACCAAGTGGGTTTCTCCACTGCAGGACTTCTCAGAGCCTTAAGTAAATTGCATTTTCAAGATTTCTCCCCAAACGCTATTGAAAATGGGGCACTCTGGCTCGGCGCCTATAGCTCAACCGGCTAAGGCGCCAGCCACGTACACCTAAGGTGGCGGGTTCGAATCCCCAGCCCGGACCCGCCAAACAACAATGACGGCTGCAACCAAAAAAATAGCCAGGCGTTGTGGCGGGCGCCTGTGGTCCCAGTTACTTGGGAGGCGGAGGCAGGAGACTCGCTTGAGCCCAGGAGTTGGAGGTTGCTGTGAGCTGTAATGCCACGGCACTCTACCCAGGGGTACAGCTTGAGGCTCTGTCTCAAAAAAAAAAAAAAAAGAAAGAAAATGGGGCACTCAGTCCACAGGGTGGGGAATAGGCCCAGGATTCCACAGAACACAGTTTGGGAAAGGCAGAGGCACATCCTGACAATGGGGCAGTGGAGAGCCCAGCTCCTCTATAGGCCTCAGCTTTCCCCCCAGAGCGACAGCTCACCTCCCGGTCCCCACAGGCTGCGGGCTGGCCTATGTGATCGCTGCATGGTCACCCAGGAGCTGGCCAGGCGGAAGCAGCGGGAGTTCGAGAGTGCCCAGCTGCAGGGCCTGCAGCGCATCTTCCTTCTCAGTGAGCTGCCCACACAGGGTGCCGGGGGGTACCCACACCTCAGCTTGCAGACCAATGGGACAGAGCTACCACCAGCCCCATAGTGTCCCTGCCATCAGGAATCCAGCTGGGCGTCCCCTTCGTGATGAGTTCTGGGCTCCCAACAGGCCCCCTGGTGACAAAGGATAAGCTCCCTTTCCTTTCAGGGGTCCTAGCACTTTCCATGACCTCGGGGTGGGCCCTATTTATTCAGTAACACCCAGCCCTCCAATATGCAGCAAGCATTTATGGGGCACCTGGTGTAGGCTAAGGCCTGGGCTGCATGCTGGGGACACGCGGGGGCAAGGGCAGGAGGGAGCTTCCCTAGTGCTGCAAGGACGCCACCCAATCCTGCCCTGGCGGCCTCGGTGATCTCTGCCTTTTGCAGCCAGCGAGATGAACGGGCTGAAGGAGGAGAATGAGGCCTTGAAGGAGGAGGTGAAGCGGCTTCGGGGCCTGGAGTAAGTACAAAGGTGGCTGGACCCAGATACCTGGTTCCCCAGGGCCCATCCACACAGCACTGGGCACTTATGTCAGGCAGTGTCAGAGAGCGGCACCTCCTGGGGCACCTGGGGTTCCCTGATCTGCCCTCCCTCACCCTCCCTGCTTCTGCCTCCCCTCCAGAGAGAAGCCCAAGCCCCTGGCCAGGGAGGGCACCTCAGACCCTCTGTCACCCCTGCTGCTCCCCTTCCCCGGCACCTGGAAGGCCATCACTGAAAAGCCATCGGGCGACCCCAGGGAGGCTGAGGAAGACCACCTGGGCACAGGTGCTGTGGGAACTGGGGAGGCTGGGAGGCAGGGCCCGAGGGAGCATGGAGCCCTCTGGCCAAGAGCTGAGCACCCCGCTGAGCACCCCACTGAGCATCTCCCAAGCTGTCACCCACGGCTTCTCCCACAGAAACGCCAACAGGGCACAGGAAATCTCCAGTAGCCAAAATTTCCCCAGGTGCCAACCTGCCTGAGCCAGGGGCCCCGGACCTGGTAAGGGTGAGGGTAGAGGAGCCCCCCACACTCAGCCAGGCCAGCCCCTCACAGGAGGCTGGTGGCTGTGGCTCTGTCCTTAATGTGTTGGATGTGGGTGGAGGAGAGACTCCAGGAGGTGACCCTGGCTCAGCTGCCCTCCCTACCTCCCTGGGCAGAGTCCACAGCACATCTCCAACCAGCTACACGGGACCATCGCTCTGCTGCGGCCCGGGTCCCGCTGCCCAGCTGACCGTGGCTCCACCAGTGGGACGCCCCCACCACTGTCTGCCAAAAATAGCCCAGCCAGCCCACCACTGTATGAGCACAGCTTTCCCCTGGACAGGTGAGGGATCCTCCTACCATGGCCACCTAGAGCACCTCAGCCGAGCCCCCACCCCAGACTCTGGTTCTGCAGCAGAAGGCCAGCAGCCACACCATCTCTGCCCTTCAGGAGCCCTGCTCCTCTCTGGCTTGGCCTTCTCGGGGCACCCAACTGTAGCCAAGTTCCCCCGTGGATGCATCCTGAGTTGCCAGGCCTAGGGGTGGATAGGAGATGGCTCGGGCCTTGGGTAGAGCTGTCAGAAGGGCCCTGAGAGGCTTCCATCTCCCTGCCTGAAAACAGGGGGACATGCTGGGCAGACAGCTAGACCCCAGGAGAGGAGTCCAGGGGAGGAAGAGGTATTCCCCTGACGCACCTGGGAGTGGGACCTACTAGCACATCCCACCAGGGAGAGGCAGGCCTCAGAGGCCAGGCCTCTCCTCGGAGCCCAGACCCCAGCCCACCTCTGGCCAAGGAGACAATCATTCACACAGCCCTCTGGCCTCCAGAACCTGGACATCTAACCCCCTCCACTCCCTGCCATGTGACCTCAGCAGCTCACTTCCTCTCTGCAGGCTACATGTCTCCATCTATGAAGTGGGGTCCCCATCCTCTCTCCCTCTCAGGGTCACTTGGCCGGTCATTGCTAATTGGCAGCCGGTCAACAGGCTTCTCCTCCTCACAGCTTCCTGTGGGCCTCCCGGCCCTCTGCCATGACCCATGAGTCCCTGAAGCGGTCCCCTCAGGCTGAGCACCTCTGCGTCCTAAACCACCACCTGTCCCTGCACCTTCGGAGCCCCCACGGCCACACTTTGGCCCCTACTGCAGCCCCTGGCAACCCCAGACTCCAAGGCCTGAAGACAAGAGAGGGAGAGGCCTGGGAGGAGCCCACGCAGGACCCACAGCTGGAGGGGGCGCTGCGCCTGCTCCTGGCCCAGCAGCAGCTACGGGCAAGGGCAAGGGTGGGTAGCACAAGCTGCCCACTCAGGCTTGGGGAGCCGCCACCCTCCCCGCCAGTTGGCTCAGACTCTGAGGGCCCTGAAAATGAGGTGGCCAGGGCAGCTCCAGCCACAGCAGGCCTAGGCTGCTCCATCAGGGAAGAGGCCACAGCCACACCAGACAAGCCCCTGGACCTCTCAGACCGGGGCCGAAGCCGAGACATCCCCAAGCCAGCCAGCCAGCCTGGGTCTCTCAGCCCCACAATTGCCCACACGCCCAGCCCTGAGCCATCTGCCCCATCTGAAGCCCTGACTCGCAGCCCCCAGGCACTCAGCAATGGCACCAAGAGGACCCAAGTGCCACAGCCAGAAGAGCCCCCTGCTCTCACAGTAAGGAGCCCAGCACTGTCCTCTCATCCCCACCCTCCTCAGGCTGCTCTCTGCCCTCTGCCTCACCAAGTCAGCTCCCAAGGAGACAGTGTGGCTGCCTGTTCACACCAGAAAGGAAAAGAACACCCCAGATACAGCTTAGAGTCCCACAGGCTGTGTCGGGTGCCGAGGAAAAGGAAGACCCCCTGAATAAACTCAATGTCCTTACCTGTGTCCCCCAGGACTCCTCACACTTCCTCCCAGGGGCCCAGCCCAGCTTGCCCTCTCGAGGCAGGATAGAGGATGAGGCCAGAGGAGGGCCTGACTGCAGTGGCCTCCCAGGTAAAGTGAGCACCCAGGGTCAGGACATAGCTGGGAGGTGGTGCCATGGTGGGGAGAGAGGTGTGGTGGTCAGTGTCCATGGGGAGGAATATCTCGAGGGCAGGCCGCTCTGCCCATTGGCCTGACCAGCCAGACCCAGGTTTTTTTTGTTGTTGCTGTTGTTGCAGTTTTTGGCCAGGGCCGGGTTTGAACCCGCCACCTCCAGTATATGTGGCCAGCACCCTACTCGTTGAGCCACAAGTGCCACCCAAGACCCAGGTCTTGAGATTGGGTTCTCCCACCTGCAAATATGAAGGAAGTGGGGCTCCAGGCAAGCACCCCTTTGCCCACACTCAGTGAGCGGGAGTGTCTCAGCAAGAGGCCAGCAGGCAGGTGGCAAGCACCCTGACACACAGTGACCAGGCCAGGGAAAGGCACCTCAGCCCCAGGGGTCCATACACAGGGCATGCCAGAGTACCAGGCCTGAGTTCAAATCCTAGTCTGCCCCTCTGGCCCCTCGCACCTGTTTCCTCATCTGCAGACATCTCTACCCATCACAGTCCAGCAGGCTCAGGAACCCCCAGGGCTATCAGCCTGGCCTGACCCCATACCCTGCCCCCCTCAGAGCCCAGCAAGACCAAAATGCAGAGACCTGAGTCCAATGAATTGGATAAGCCAGACAGCTCAAATAGTGAGGTGGGTCCCCAGCCACATGGTGGGGGGTGGGGGGGAAGAGAGCGGTCCTAAAGCAGGGCTCCTGGGCGGGAGATGGGCACAGTCTCTATCCTGACCGCATCTCTTCCTATGCAGGGAGACCCAAACTCTGAGGCCAGTGCCAAACTACACATGCCAGAGGAGGGGCCCAGGTGCATCTACACCATGGAGCAGGGTCTGCAGCATAAGAGGAAGCAGGCCTCAGACCTGGAGGGCCAAGGTACCGCCCCAAAGGGTGGGCAGGGGTCAGGGGTGGACCCTGCAGCACCAATATCCCCCATGCCACCTCCCTCCTGGCTGCCCAGAGAGTGGATCCTAAGGACAACGGAGGCCAGAACAAAGCCCCCACTGGGCTCCAGGACAGACCACTGGGAGGAGGGTGGGCCAGGGGTCCTGACTCCAGCCTCCTCACTGTGCAGCCCAGGCCAGGGTCCTCTCTTGTAGGAGCAGCTAAGTCCAGGGCACATGAGATGTCATTGGGGGAAGGGGTGGGAGGCCCAAACAGAGAGCTGAGGACAGTCACTACTACTGTAGCGCCAGGGGAGAAAGGGGTGTGTGGTCCACAAGCTGCCTCCGCCCTCCCTGGGACCTTCCTGTCCACCTTCAGACAGGAGCCATGGCAGAGGGCACATCTCTGCTGGGCAGCGGTGTATTTATTCCCACTGGGAGACTTAAGTGCTGCTCAAATGCTTGCCAAGGGCAGCACCCTATGGCTCAGCTCCTCCGTACCACCACCAGGAGCCCGAGCCCCAGCCCCAGCCCCAGCCTGAGAGGGTCAGGACAGCTTCCCCCTTCCGGCTCTGGGCACAACAGCAGCTCCAGCTGGGCCTCCAGAAGCCCTGAGAGCCTTTGAACACTAAGCTAGTAACTGTGTGGCCCCATGTTTGTCTAAGCAGGGCCGCAACACACAGGCCAGGCTGTGCTGCTACAATGTGCCATTGTTGGCAGGAAGGTGACCGCAGCCTGCGTCTGCCGGGAGTAGTGGAGAGGCCAGCACACCTTCTTGTTTCAAGGCACTTCCTGATGTGGGCATGTGGAATTGGTCTTGAGTGGGGTACAGCCCATTATTGGTCAAGCTGTCACCCTCTACCCTTCAACAGAGCCAAGCCAGCCCCAGCCCCTGTCCTCCCACCTGGCCAGGGAAGAGGGAAGGGGCTCCTGCTCCCAAAACATGGACTCTGCAAGTCAATGAGGACAGGGCCTTTGCCCAGTAATGCGGCCCCACCCTGTCTGTCCAGGGAAGGCACCACACAGCTCAGCCACGGCCAGTGCCCAGCAGGCAGGACTGTCACTGTTTGACTGGGGTGGGGAAGTTGAAGTCCAAAGAGGAGAGGGAAACTGCCCAAGGTCACAGGGCTGATACCTAGAGTCAGGATTTAGACCTGACCTGGAGTCAGCAGGTCCCACTGAAACCATCTCAGGGACAAGGCACTCCTCCCCTACAACCCTCACCCCAGCCTCAGCCCATACAGTGAGCCCACTGAGGCCTCTCAGGGGCACCATGAGCATGTCCTAAGCTCAGGCTGTCCAGGAGGTCCTGGGCACTCTGCACAGGGGGCACTAACTCAGGGCCTGTCTTCAGGGTTCCACATCTGGGGACAGGGTCCTCCCTACCACCAAATCTTCATTCTCAGTGGGGCCACCCCTGGGCGTTTTTCTCTGTTAGGAGCAAAGGTGGCTGATTAAACCCTACAACGTGGGCTGAGGAGTACCCAGCTCCCTGTGCCCAGTACTGCCCCAGGAGGACAGGCAGGGTCGCCTCGGGGCCACTGCCACACTCCAGCCTGACCACAGTCCACATCCCACAGCCTCCAAGAAGCTGTCCCGGGGAAGAAGGAAACCGAGGGAGGCATTGACCACAGCTGAGGGGCCAGGAAGCCCAAAGGACACCCAGGGCTGCACCCCGTCCCCCAACAGCAGCAGCTGGGAAGAGACCTTGCCGCTGACTGAGGGGCTTGCCCAGAGGTGGCTCTCCACCTGACCAGCCATGCCTGGACACACCACGCACCAAGCCAGCCCATGGAAGCTGAGAAGGGTGAGCCAGCACCTCAGGCTGGTGTCGGGTCCTCTACACCTCCACCTCCTCGGAAATGTACTGCTGGCCCTGGGGCACCCTCAGCTCAGCATCTGCTCCCTTAGGGACAGCGAGGACGGGAGGTAGGGATTGCTCAGGCTCCAGCCTAGCCCCAGGATGCTGCGCAGCGCCCCCTCGGAAAGCAGGGGACCCCCACCCACATCCCGCATCTCTGGCACCCTGCCCACCAGGGTCAGAGAGGCGGTCTCGGGCGCCCCCTTGTGGACTCTGGCAAACAGGCGTCCAGCAAAGAGAACAGCAGGATGGGGCAGAGGTGCTGTCAAAGATGGGAGTCCCAGAACACTCAGAGAATAAACACGTGAAGAAGGACATTGCATCTGGCAGGGTTGGAGGCCAGAGAGCTCAAGAGGTGCTTCACCGCACCGGGGACCATGCCAGGAACCCAGAGGTCACTACCTCAAAGGAGGGCAGCACAAAGCTAGCTCCACTGCTCACTGCAGCAAGTTACAGGACCAGGGCACCCTCCAGGAAGGGCCTGGGAACAGCAACAGGGTGCATGCACCTGCGGTTCCTCACTGACACACTCTTGAGCACTTTGCTCCAAATGTGCCACTGATCCCTCTGCCCGGGGTACAGACACAGGGTAGCTTGCCCAGGACCCACCCCCTTGGCAGTGCTTCCTGGTAAGGATATGTCCCTGTGTCCCCAAGCTGTGTGGGAGGAGCAAGAGAAGCAGGATCTTAGCCAAACTCCACCCTTGGAGGGGGATCTTACAAGATCCTGTGTTGTAAGATGCTCCCAGGGTAATTCCTGGGCACATGAAGTTTCAGAACTGCCCCTTCCAGGGCAGGGACAGCAGGGCCTCTGCTGGGAGTCACTTCAGTTCTGTCTCATGAGCAAAGTAACAGCAGCACTGGGTCCCAACCTGTGATGGGGGGTGGAAATTGGAAATATAAATTTGGGTTTTGAGGAATGAACAGCAGCCTGCTGAGTTGGCAAGGGGCAAATATGTTCTGGGAAGCTTGCTAAAATCAGAACTCTAGGAAGGTGGATCAAAGATTTGGCAAGAAGGGAAATAAGGGCTATAGAGGATTATCCAGAAGGGCCACTTGGGGTGCCAGACTGAGGGGACAACTAGGAATTCACCTGAGGGCCAGGCATGCAACCTGGGGACACTCCCTAGCATGCCCCTGGAGCATCCAGGCAGAGCCCTGTGCTGGACACCTGCTAAGAAGCCAGGTGGGAGTCAAAGAGAACTCAGTACCACACCTGTGAGTGAAGAGTGACTCTCCCTGCCACAGAGGTAGCCACAGCACTCAGGTGCATTGGGAGGGCAGTTCATGGGTCAGTGAGGTTAAGTGAGACCTAGGCCAGACATGGGGTGCTGGCCCAACCAACTTCTCACCTGCTACCTGCAGCCGCCTATTGACCAGAGAAGCCAGAGGGATGGAATTCCCATGTGTATGTGTATGTGTGAGAAAGAGAGCTCTGCCAATTGTAAAGAGGGTTGCTCTGACATGTCCGAAATCTAATGAAACAAAGGCTTTGTGCCCCCCACACATCAACTTGTGGTCAGGCTGGCTGGCAGCCCCCTGCCAACACCCTGGGCGGTGGAGAAACAAAGCGTTATGGAAGCCTAGCGAGAGTTTGCCAGCCCCAGGGAGAAACACACACTTCTCCTTCAGGGCCCCTCAAGCACCCTCTGAGCTCAGTAAGGTGCCTGAAGGTGAGGAACTAGCTCCAGGGCCCAGCTCCACTCCTGCCTAGTAGGCCAGCAGGGACTAACAGCTAACTCAGGCCCCCAGCTTTTCATCCTCCCTCTCACCCTTCTGTTCTCACATCAGCTTCTCTGCTGGCTTATCAGTTTATGGGCTTATCCTTCCCTGTCAGGGTCATCCTCCTGATCATAGGATCATGGGTTCACCGTGTGCACACCCTGGGCCAGTACTTGACAGCATTGTTCTCACTCTTGATCCTGCAGGCGCGCATGCACACACACACAGGATCCCCGCCCCACCCGCCACCCCTCCCACCCCATGCAGAAGGACAAATGGGTCTGTAGCCCCAACACCTCCTACCCCATTAGCAGACACTCTGACTCCCAGCGCCAACGTGAGAGGCGCTCCTGGGAGCAGCTGGCAGGACACAAGCAATACCCACCTCACACTTGGGCCCCACTCTGAGTTCTCCCCAGCAGGACAGCTGGAAGAGGCCTTGAGGCCAATTTGGAAGGGCAGAGGGAAAAGAGGATGAGACTGGGCATTGGGTGGGTCTGCCTGCGATGGGAAATGAAGGTCAAGAAGTAAGCAAGGGATCTAGAGGTCAGGGGCCTCAGTGTGGGAGGGAGAGGTCCCTGGGACAATGAAGACCCCTGTCTGGTGTCACCAGCTAACTCACCCACTTCCTGATGCTTGTCCCCTTACCAGGTGCTCCCTGGGGCTTGAACTGTGCCTGTCTACTTGCCCCACCCTGGCATTGGTGTGGCAGGCTGGACCCCATTTGCTGGCCACCTCCTGCCTGGGCTGACCATGCCAAGCGTCCTTGCAGAGCTGGTTTCATCCAGACAGCAAACCGGGGCTGAAATCGCCACCCTACTTTAACGATATGTAAACCCAGGGACAAAATGTGACGGAGCAAGGAGGTGGCACAGACGTGGATGCCGGAGCCCTCACCCGCCACAAAGACACTTGTGGGCTCTCGCCAGACTGCAGGCAGGTTCCTAGGGGGTCCTGGGCAGCACCCGAGAGTGAGGGCGTCCAGGACAGAGAGGAAACGGAGGCCAGAGCACACGCAGGCTCAAGGTCACTTTCTTGTCCGACTCTGCTGGGACTACGACCCCAGGCCGGTCGGTGCCTTCTACCCTCGGACCCTCGGTCTCTTCCGTCAGCGACGGAGGCCAGGTAGCAACGCCGCCCTTCCGGGAAGCCCTGCGGCTCCCGGCGGGGTGGCCAGTGCCGCCCACAAAATGCCGCCTAGACACCTCGGACCGGGAAGTGAGCTGGGGCCCAGCCCACGCCACTCTGGCCCGGAGCCGTAATGCACACTCGACGGAGGCTGACTGTGAACGCCACTGCTCAGCGAGAGGAATACGGCGCCAGCTCCGCGCGGCTGCGGCTCCCGAGGCTGGGACTCGAAGCTTCAGGGAGGCTCCTGGCTCCCGGCTCCCTGGGAGCAGAGCCGAAGCCACCTCTAGGACCCAGGGGAGCTCCCCAGGCGCAGCTCCGTTCTGGCCAATGGGAATGCGAGACCGCCGTATATTTGCATGTGGGCACCCAGTAACCAATGGGCGGCGGATATGAGCGGCAGAGTGGACACACACCGACAAATGGGCGGCAGGCGCGCGGCCGGGGCGGGACGGGCCGGGGTGCGCGCGGGCAGGCGGGCGGGCGCAGTAGGAGATGGCCGCGGCTGCGGCGGGTGGAGTCCCGGGCCCTGCCCCCAGCCCCACCAGGCCCCCGCCGCCCGCCGTCGCCTCAGCAGCCCGGGCCCCGCAGCAGGCCTTGCGGAGGCGCGGGGACTCGCGACGCCGCCAGGCTGCGCTCTTCTTCCTCAACAACATCTCCCTGGACGGGCGGCCCTCGAGCCTGGGCCCGGGCGGAGAGAAGCCCCCGCCGCCGCCCGCCGAGACCCGCGAGCTGCCCGCGCCGCCGCCGCCCGAACCACCCGCCAGGACCCCCGCGCCCCAGGGCCTGCTCAGCCCCACGCAGGTGCCTGCTGGGCTCGTCCTAGACGGGCAGCGCCAGAGGTGAGTGGGACTGGGGGAGGGTCAGCCGGGGTCGCAGGGATGGGCAGAAGATGGACCGGGGTCAGCCCCAGGCTTGAGGGACTGGTACATGGGATGGAGACATGGAACCCTCTAGGGTCAGCCCAGGATGCGGCATCAGGGTCATCTGAGGCTTCATCAGTACAGGACAGGGAGGTCAGATGGCCTGGGCATGGAGTTGGGGTGTCCTGGGACTCCTTCACAGTTTCCTCAGGCACTGTAATCCCCCTTTGTAGGCCTGATAGTTCCCTTAACCTCTCTGCTCTGGATGTGGGCTCAGAGTCTTGTCCACTTTATAATCCCCTGCACATGGGTTTTCGGGTCCCTCTGCCCTTTTCAGCACTCACAACCACAGCCCTTGGTCTCCAGACACACCCTCTCCCCTGTGCACTCATACCAGTGCTCTGGACACAGGGACTCCCAAACACCCCTGCTGTGGTCCCTTGCACAGAGTGGGCCACTGCCTCAGGACCCAGCATGTGGGCCAGGGGTACTTCCCGCAGAGTGACTGACATCTGTTCTCAGAGTCCTCTGCACAGGCCAGGCCTCCCACCCCAGGGCTATCTGGTGAACCTACCCTTCCCTGTCACCTCCCTGTTGACCCCTGTCACCTCTGAGCTCAGCATCCCTGGAGCTGCCACCTCCCAGGCCTGCAGTTACTCCGCTGCTCTGATTCTAATTCTAAAAATCCAACCTGAGCTGTCCAGTCTTCATCCCTGCCCTCAGGTCTTGCCAGAGAGCACTGGCCCCCAGCTAACCTTGGTTCCTTCCTCCCAGCCCTGGGGATTCTACCTCTCCACACCCCATAGCCCTCGCCCTGGGGAGTGACAGTGGGCGGCCTGCAAGCAGGACCAGCTGCACCAGGTTGTGGGTTGGAGCCCCTGCTGGGCAGCCCCACCCAGAGGCAGCCCCAGCTGAGCACAGAGCCTGTGTGGTTGGGCTAAGGCCTCAGATGGTTTCCAAAGGTGGCTCTTCTTACCTGGAGGTCATCATGGCCACTCTAGCCATAGTCACTTGATGGCCCAGCCCTCAGGCAGGTCAAGGTTTTTGGCTGGAGTAGATTGAATGTGAAGTCACGGATGTTGACTTTGCAACCAGATTTTCTGAGCAGCTTACTTTGCTTACTGAGGTTACCCTGTACCACATGGATGGGAGCATTTCCACAAGCAAGCCTGACCACTGCTCAGCGCACAGTGAGAGGGGCTGGCTGGGGCAGAGGAGTCAATGTGCCCCAAATGTGGCAGCTGGGCACCATGCACTCGGTGTGCCCAGCGCCTTCCAGGAACACAGGAGAGATGGAGCTGTGCCGTGCATCCCAGGCTGACAGCAGGGCCTGGTGGTGTGAGGCTCCAGGGGCAAGGGATGCTCCCGCAGCAAGCGAGTATCACACGTGTGGTCAGCATTTCTTGGACAGGCCCACTGTTTGACATAGAGCCACTCTCTCCTTCAGCCCTTGAGTGCTGGGATCCAGGTGGTGGTACTGAGTTCACCAAGTATAGCTTTAGTGCTCCTGTGTGCACCAGCCCTGTGATCAAAGATCAGACCTGACCCATGGAACCCCTTCTAGCGGGAGGAAGGAGTCAAGAGCAGCCGTGCTGCAGTAAAGGCCTGTAACTCAGGACACCCTCCTTGTGGCTCCAGAGCCCTCTTTGGTGGTAGTACTTGAGCCCTACATACCATCCACATGTGATGCATAGCCCACCCCACAAGATTCCAAAGAGTATGCCGTGGGCTGGCTTTCCTGGGCCAAGATGGGATGTAGTGGGGGCTAGAGTGCCCATTTCCAAGTAAGGTCGTGTTCACAGGTAAGGGGACATAGTTTAACCCACAACAGCCCTGGTTAATACCAACACTGCCAAATAGGTGAGTGGTGACATCCCTACAAGCAGACAGCTTCCTGCAAATTCCAGACAATTATGGCCAGTGGAGAGCCAGCTTGAGGCCAGAAGCCCTCCCAGTCATGGCTTCTGAGGAAAGACCTGGGCTGTGGCTGCAGGGACAGGCTGGCATCTAACCCTCCTGAGTGCCTGTCTAAAGTGATCCAGTTTCAGCCTGGCATCTGGCCATTTGTTTATAACATGGGCAGAGGTGTTCTTAGGTGTCACTGAAGGTGGTCGGCCAAGGAGGGAGCTCGGAGGCCCATTTCCCATGCAGCCCCTGGACCTTTCCCTGGGCCTTGGCGAGATGGGGTCTCCAAGACCATTGTTCATTCAGCAGATATGCCCTGAGAGTCCAGGTGAGTGTTTGGCCTATGAGCAGAACAGCCAGCTAGACAAGACCACTGCCCACACTTTCCCTGCAGTGGGGGCTCCAGCGTCCTCAGTGCTAGGATAGGTGGGCCATGGGACAGAGCAGTGTAGTCACTTGAAGGCCCCAGCCCATTCTCACATTACCTGCCCCACCTATGGGGTCGTGTCTCCAGCCCTCCACATGGCCAGCAGCTCCTCTTCTGGTCTCTGGGCTTCAGGTGGTGACATGGTGTTCAGACCTCAGGCAGCCCTTCTTCAGCATGTCTTCAGTTACAAAATAAAGGAGTTTATCAAACTTTAGAAATGATATTTAATAAATAGTGGCTTTGCTGGGCATCCATACTCAGTAGTTAGGGCACTGGCCACATGCTCCAGGGCTAGGCTAACCAAAAAAATGAGTGACAAATGGGTGACAAAATGAGACTCTGTCTCAATAAATAAATAAACAAAAGTCATTAGTAATAACAAGATAAGGAGGCCTTGGTACATGGTTCCATATGACCCTATTTGGCTCAGCGCCTATAGGTCAGTGGTTAGGGCTGCGGCCACATGCACTACAGGTGGTAGGTTTGAACCCGGACAGGGCCTGCTAAACAACAATAACAAAAAAACACCCGGGCGTTATGGTAGGTTCCTGTAGTCCCAGCTACTGGGAGGCTGAGGCAAGAGAATGGCTTAACCCCAAGAGTTTGAGGTTGCTGTGAGCCTGTGATGCCATAGCACTCTATGAGGGTAACAAAGGAACACTCTGTCTCAAAATAAATAAATGAATAAATAAATAAATAAATAAAATAGTGACTTCTCTTCCTTCTGATGCTTTTTTTCGAGAGTCTCACTTTGTCGCCCTCAGTAGTGTGTCATAGCTCACAGCAACCTCAAACTCTTGGACTCAAGTCTTGCCTCAGCCTTCCAAGTAGCTGGGACTACAGGTACCCACCACAACACCCAGCTGTTTTTAAAGATGGGGTCTCACTCTTGCTCAGGCTGGTCTTGAACATGTGAGCTCAGGCAATCCACCCACCTTGGCCTCCCAGAGTGCTGGGATGAAGGGCACGAGCCACTGCACCAAGCCCCTCTTTATGCTTTGGGGCTGCAAGTGCTAGCACCGTTTGTGAAGGGTCAATTCTGAAAAGGAGTGGGACTGGGAGTTTGGCTAAACACCCCCAGCCAACGGCCCTCTTCTTTTTTTTTTTTTTTTTTGAGACAGAGTCTCACCCTTGGTAGAGTACTGTAGTGTCACAACTCACGGCAACCTCAAACTCTTGGGCTCAAGCAATTCTCTTGTCTCAGCCTCCTAAGTAGCTGGGACTACAGGCACCAGGCACAACACCCAGCTATTTTTAGAGATGGGGGTCTCACTCTGGCTTAGGCTTGTCTTGAACTCATGAGCTCAGGTAATCTACCCGCCTCAGCCTCCCAGAGTGCTGGGATTACAAGTGTGAGCCACTGTGCCCAGCCTACACGGTCCTCTTCCCAGAAGGCAAACACAGGCAGTGTCAGTGGCACTACATGAAAGGAAGCCACCAGAAGTCACTATCAGTGTCACTTTAATGTGGCATGCAGGAGGGGGCCTTCCTGGGACTCTGGGGACTTGCCCACCGGTCAAGCAGGGCGTATATTAGCTGAGACAGCAGAAAGCCCAAGCTTTGCTCTTTTTGTCTGCCTGCCAGTCACCGTGTGTTTCCAGTTGAGGTATCTGTGCATGCCAAGAGGTGGAGGGTGCAATGGGAACCTGCAGCTGATGTGCCTACACAGCACCCAGGAGCCTCCTACCTACTGAGGACCCAGGACAGCACCTCCTGGTCTGTCACGTGCCCTCCTCAGCCGTTGCCTACACTGGACACTGACTAGTGCCTTGTAGCACATCCTCTGCGTCTGGCTGCTGTCACCCCGAGGGTGCTGCTCGTGTCCTCCCTTCGTAACATGCCCCCTGTGTCCAGCCTCCTACTGGCCAGTCCAGCTGCCTGTGATCCTGTCTGTGTCTGCTGGACACACAGATGCCTCTCCGTGGAGTCTGATGATGGGCACTTCTTCCATCGCAGCCAAGCAGCTGACCCTGGCCAGAGCCCATCCCTGCCTGCTAACATCTGTCTCATTCACAGTAGCCACCCTGCTGGGGATATGTGACATCACCATAGTCCTGCTTCTGGGAAGAGAAATGCCTCCTCATTCTCCCCCAGCACCAGCTTCCATGGAGAGACAAGCAGAAGGGAAAGCCACCAGCATCCTGCATTTAGTCAACCCTGGTCATGGCACCCACGCTGGGCACCATCTTCAGCATTGCCAGTCTCTGTTCCTGGGACAGGGCCAGGTTCAGAGAATGGGCACCTGAGGAAGCAGCGCCTGGGCATTCTTTATTCACACTGTCACTGGCTGGGCTGGTGGCAGCCAGAGCCCCAACTATCCACCTGGGCTCAGTCACTACTCCACTCCCTACCAGCTGTAGCATCCCAGACAAGTTGCTAGTGGCTGTGTGCCTCAGTTTCCTCACCTATAAACTAAGGGTAAGAATACTACCTACCTCCTAGCACTAGGAGGGTAGAGTTTATAAATAAAATGCTCGGCTCGGCGCCTATAGCTCAACCGGCTAAGGCGCCAGCCACGTACACCTAAGGTGGCGGGTTCGAATCCCCAGCCCGGACCCGCCAAACAACAATGACGGCTGCAACCAAAAAATAGCCGGGCGTTGTGGCGGGCGCCTGTGGTCCCAGCTACTTGGGAGGCGGAGGCAGGAGACTCGCTTGAGCCCAGGAGTTGGAGGTTGCTGTGAGCTGTAATGCCACGGCACTCTACCCAGGGGGACAGCTTGAGGCTCTGTCTCAAAAAAAAAAAAAAATAAATAAATAAAATGCTCACAAAGAAGGAAAGATAAAAGAAAACTGCAAAGAAACAAAGATCTGCAGAGTCTGCTGGGAACGGATTTTAAAAGCTTGGCGTGAAGAAACACATTGTCCCCATAGTAACCAGGAAGTAACGGGGTGGAGGGGGCCCGCAGAGGTCAGCAGGGAGCCTGAATGCCCAGGACGCTGCCAGACAGGCTACCAAGCGGCCCCGCAAATTAGGTCCCAGGTGTCCAAGAGCAACCCGGAACCACCTGGGTAATTACCTGAGGGAATGAGCCTCCAGAGAAACACCTGGCTGGCCCTTGGGCCTCCAGAGACAGCCCCATGTCTCCACCTCAGCCAGCTGTGTTTGCAGGGTGGCCCTGCACACCAGCCTCAAGTGGGGCCTCTTTCAGGGCAGGGCCAGCTGCCATTCCCAGCACTGGGCCTTCTGGGACAGCTTGGTGTCTGTGGACACGCCTCTCGGCCTACAACTGAGCCCCTAGATCCTACACCCATGGCCTCCTGCCTTGACCCTGCTGTCCAGGCACTGCCATGCCTCCCCAGCTCCAGAGCCTGGCTGGCAGTCCACTGTCCCCACCATGGGCAGCCCTGTGGAGACACCAGTGGATTTTTTGGTTCCTGGATTTTTGTTTTTAGTTCCCTTTTGTTTCCAATGAACTCTTGTTGCCTTTATCATTTAAAAGACAAAATTATTTCCTAAGATCTCAACTTTGATGGTAGAAACCATGCTCAGTGCCCAGGTGACCATTGTTTCACAGTTTCAGTACAGTGTTCAGTAAATTACCCAAAGTTTTTAGTGTTGTTTATAAGGCAGACTTCATGGTGGGTGGTTTTGCCCACCTGTAGTTAATAGAAGCATTCTGAGCAGCGTCAAGCCAGGATGCGTGGTGCATCAAGTGGATGAAGTGTGTTTCTCACTTAACAGCATCTTTAACTTACAGCAGGTTTGTCAGGGCTACGTCCAGCACTGAGCAAGTGCTTATATAAACCTCAGCTACCACTGATACCACCATCGCCATCGCAGAAGCTGCATTTCTGGAATACTTTGAGTGGCTGAGCATGTACTTCATGACTCCTGGTACAAGAAAAAGAGCAAAGCTTTAGCGCCTCAGACAGGAGTTCAAGTCCCAGCTTTGCCTTTTTGGCTAAGTGGCCTTGAGGATTCGTGAAACACTTTGAGTCTTTGTCTTGAATGATGGACGTTGGCCTGGTCCTGCAGGTGTGTGAGGAGCTGTGCCCTGAGGCCTTCAGTGATGTTGTTCGTGTGTCATTCACCCAGACATTTTGCCTGTGAAAAATGTCTGGGAGGTTCCTGAGGTCCAGGCAGGGGGTGAAGCTCTAGGGACATAGCCATGAGCAGTTCCATGGAGGCCACTGCTCTGAACAGGGCGGCAGACAGCAAGTGGACAGTAGGCCAAGGGCACCTCCTCACATTAGTGTCCAGGTCTTGAGCAGGCTGCCTGGTCACAGGATAGCGAAGGTCCACTTGGCCTCTCTGACAGGGCAACATGGGCAGAAACCTAAAATCCAGAGGAAGTGGCCTCTGGAAGAGCTGGAAAGGAATGTTCCAGATAAAGGGATAGCCTCTGAAAAAGGCCAGGGGTGGGGGAGCACTTGCTGGGCCAGTGGCCCGTGAATGAGGGGTTTACACTGCACATCTCCCGCTGCCTGTGGCCTTCCTATACTTTGGAGAACGATGGGCACCATCAGCCACAGGCAAGGCGGGTGAGGATAGGCCCATTGCAGCTGGCAGTGCACCCAGCAGGGTGTTTCTTAGGGAAGTGCCTTTTGGTGGGCAGGGAACATTGGCATGGTATAGCCTGTCTGGAGCCTGCTCTGCAGGGCCACTGGTCCCAGAGAGGAGGGCAGTGCCTGTGAAGGCAGGAACCAGAGCAGAATGGCACCACCTCCTCACACCTCAGCCTATAGGTACGCAGCATGGCCAGAGCCTCTCCTTCCCTGCACAGCCAGCAGCACTGGGCTCAGTCATGAAGGCCCTGCCTGAGGTTGGTAGCACCACACCTGTTCTGAGGCCTCCATGTTGTCCCTACAGGAGACGAGTCACCTCCCAGCGCTGCTCCCTTGAGTTTCTAGAAGATGCAGTGGGATGCAGCTCAGTACAGAGGTACACACCCTGCGCACCTGGAGCTCTTAGGTCCTGCTCCAGCTGCCACCAACCCTTGGGGGCCAAGAGAGGGTCTTGGGTAGGAAAGAGAGACCCCCCTCAATTCCATTTTACCTTGCAGAACCAAGCACACCTCTGGATCACCAAGACACAAAGGCCTGAAGAAGACGCACTTCATCAAGAACATGCGGCAGTACGACACTAGGAACAGCAGGTACCGCAGGGCCACACCCAGGTCCTGCCCACACCACCTGCATTAGCTCCCCCTAGGTCCCAGGCCCCCATCACACTCACCTTCCTCTATGTTCCCAGGCCCCTGACCTGGCCATGGCAAGCCCACCCTCTCCAGAATCTCAGGAGGTGAAGAGCTGCCACGGACACCAACCTTGAATAGAGTGTTGGTGTGAAGGAGTGTTGGGAACACAGAGACAGGCTGAGCTATGAGAGAAGGAGCAAGGCTCAGTTGTATTTGGCAGCACAGAAGGGAGGTTGAACTGAAAACCAAAATGGGACGGCGACAGCTGGCACCCAGGCCCATCCTGGGAGGCTGTGTGCGGCCTGCGCTAGGGATGGTCCTGTGCCTGTCCTTTTGCCTCCCCACTGCCAGCCCAAGTGTCCCAGAGAGCACCCTTCCCTCTAGAGTTTGCCTGCCAGTGGTGACTGTCGGTCTGGACAACCCCTTCCTCCTAGTCCTGTATGCGTGTGATGCTGTAGCGTGACAGCCTGGTACAGCTCCCAGGCAGACCTGAGCGCTAGGCCAGCCAGAGAGCAGTGGAAGGGCACTCCCACTGCTGTCCATCTGCTGACCATGGGCCCAGGCTGACAGCCAGCGTCCAGGTTTTGGCTATCCTGGCACCATGGGAGGAGGCCTCCCAGGCCAGCTGCACTTAGGATGTGGATCTGGGAACCCCCTGCAGGGACACTGAGGACCAGTCTGGGCGGATACCAGTGTCACTGTCCAGCCCCCTCTGCCTTTAGTGATGCCTGGCCTCTTAGGGATGACCAGAGATCCCAAGCTGGGGCCTCCAGTCCTGGGGTGTGTCCATGCACATGCAACCCCAGGAAGAGGCACCCTCATTAGCACCTCTGGGTACCCACCTGAGTGCCAAGGCAGCCAGACCACCAGCCTCTCGGACAGTGGACAATTTCCCATCTCCTGAGTTAGGAATTTTCCCTTGAAAACGTCCACAGTCCTGGACACAACACTGCCCATGGCTCCCTGGCACCACCTTGACCCTCTCTCTACCCCACAGAATTGTGCTTATCTGTGCCAAGCGGTCCCTATGTGCAGCCTTCTCAGTCCTGCCCTATGGAGAGGGCCTGCGGGTCAGGTGAGTGGCCCAGGGTACCTCACAGCTACCCACCTCTGGGCAGGGGGTGTGGGCTACATGCCTGGCAGCTGTCCATGGGCTCCTCAGGAACTCAGAATGGCCACTGGGCATCCTCACTCTCTGGCAGGGGCCATAACTTCTGTCAGGCTGTCCATATATACATTGCCTGGCATGTCCATCTCCCTCTGGTGGACACAGCTGCATGTCCCTGTGACCCATCCAGATAGCTGTACATGATTCAAGGAAGTGGTTGTCGGGTGGAGACAGCATTGTATAAAAATAGTGATGGAGAAACCTGACCTGGTGAGGTCCACAGCTGAGTCCCAGGCCTGAGCCGAGCCTCTGAGAGGTGTGGGGAGCCTGCGGCAAAGTAAAGGGAGGTGCTGCCCCTGCATTTTGGCAAGTGGTGCCTGTCACTGTCCGGGGAAACTCAAGGACGCCTCTAACAACAAAGGTGCTTATTGGCATGTGGCTTCCACCCAGGGGATATGCAGATAACCTCGGTTGTGAACACATTCTGTATGGAGGGATAGGCAGGCAGTGTCCTGGCAGCCGAACTTTTGCTCACCAGCAGCAGAGCCAAGTCTCCCTCCTCTCCCCTTGCTGCAGTGACCTGCGGGTAGACATCCAAAAGCAGAGGCATCCATCCGGTGGCACTTCTGTTTCTCCTGAGATGGTCTTTGAGTTGGAAGGTGTCGAGCTGGGAGCAGACGGCAAGGCAAGTGTCCGTGGCCACTGGTGTCACAAGCACATGTGGATCCAAGCAGCCCTTGAGCTTGGTGGTGGGTCATTCATTGCCAACCTTGTGTGGGTTGCAAGTAGCCCAGCCAGGCAGCTCTGGCCACCTCACCCCAGCTCCGTGCTCAGGTCTGAGGTCAGGGGTCTTCAGAGGTAGGGAGCCCAGATAATGCATGGTAGGGCTGGTGTTCCACAATGTTCATCTTTCCTTGAGGTTATGCTTTCCACATGGGCCCCCTGTGTTTGTGTCTGTACCTCTCTGCAGCTGTGGGGCAGGAGCCCTGACACACTTTTCTCCCCAGGTTGTGTCTTATGCGAAGTTCCTGTACCCTACCAACGCCCTGGTGGCACACAAGAGTGACAGCCACGGCCCACTGCCCCCACCTCGGCCCAGCATCCCCCGGGCTTTGCCAGGCTCAAGACACAAACCCGCCCCTGCCAAGTCAGCACCAGCCAGCACAGAGTTAGGTAGCCTTGATGGGCACAGGAGCCCCATCAAAGACGGCTCCAGGGAGGGACCCTGCCTCTCAGGACATCTTTCCTTTATGCCAAGTCCTGGGCCCTTGGGAGGGAGGGAGCCATGGCAGGAGCCCCTCCCAAGCCCCAGGAACTCCTCTTGTCCCACCTGCCTCCTCTTGGGGTGGACAGCAGCTCCAGCAGAGGCACCGGTGGGTCAGGGCTGCTCTGCCTACAGGGAGTGATGTAGGGGATGCTCCGGAGTATAACCCCAACCTGCTGGATGACCCTCAGTGGCCCTGCGGCAAGCACAAGCGGGTCCTCATCTTCGCATCCCACATGGTAAGCCCCTCATCAGGCCTGCGCCCCCAGCACCTGGAAGACCAGAGCAACCAGCCTAGGAGAGTGGGGTCCCCTGTGTGTGGACATCAGCAGCCACGGGCCACCCCTCACCAAGTTGCACTAGCTCTGGTACCATCTTTTGCTCACAGAGGTTTGTGTGCCTCTGAAGTTACTCCAAATTCACATTTGCAAACCCAGGCTTCATGAAATCTGCCTGGTCAGTGGGCCCACAAGCAGGCCCCAGGCTAGCAGGGGGCTGCCCACCCTGCTGGCTTCTTATTGCAGACCACGGTGATAGAATACGTGAAGCCCTCAGACCTCAAGAAGGACATGAACGAGACCTTCAGAGAGAAGTTCCCACACATCAAACTGACACTGAGCAAAATCCGGAGGTGAGGAAGGCTTGGCCAGCGCTAGCATACACCTCCCACTCTCCTGAAGGCCTTGTCAGGCCTCCTCACCTGCAGCCACCTCTGCACGCCACCTCCACCCACTTCTCCCCAACCTCCCTTCTCTCTCTCCTCCCTCCACCCAGCCAGCCTCACCCCTGTGGACCCTCCGACAGCCCAGGTCTTTTTAAAATTTTAGTCTGTGGCTGGGTGCCATGGCTCACACCTGTGATCCCAGCACTCTGACAGGCCCAGACAGAAGGATTGCTTGAGTTCAGGAGTTTGAGACCAGCTTGATTAAGACTGAGACCCGTGTCTGCTAAAAGAAAAACTAGCCAGGTATAGTGGCAGGCGCCTATAGTCCCAGCTACTTGGGAGGCTGAGGCAAGAGGATCACTTAAGCCCAAGAGTTTAAGGTTGCTGTGAGGTAGGCTGAAGCCGCGGCACTCTACCCAAGGCAACAGAGAGGGACTCTTATTTGTTAAGGAAAAAAACAACAAAGTAAACCCTAGTCTGGGTTGTCCCTCTGTGCTCAGCCCTGCCTAGCCTGTGCCACTTTGCTCAGTCAATGCCACAGCTCTTTCTGGGGCCCACAAATCTCCACCCACCCCCTGCTGTGTGCTGCACACTTGCCAAGGTCACCCCACGTGTCCCTCTGTTCTCGTCGTTGCCCCTGCCATGATCCTCACATGGGCCTGAGAGGATGGGGTGGAGCTGCCCTGAGTCTGGGGGGCTCACACACCCACACCCCCAACATAATTAGGACCTGCCTTTCCTCCTGTGGCCTCCATTGCTCCGCCTTCCCCCTTCGGGTCTCTGTCTAAAATTGCCCCTCATCAGAGGTCCGTCCCACCTCACTGCCTCCCCTGCGAGAAGGGTTTATCCTCTGCAGTTCCATCCATGACAGTGTGGGCCATGCACCAGGTGCAGGCAGTGCTGTGCGCCGCACTTGAGGGATGGGTGGAGGGTGAGGCCCAGCCTGCTCATGCTCACCAAGCAGTGCTGGGCTTTTCCCTGGAGGACGCAGCACCACATCTAATGGCCCAAAGTTATGCCCAAGCCACGGGAGGGTGGCTGCTGCCTCTGCCCCACAAGGACTTGGTCTCCATCTCTACCTAGTCTGAAGCGGGAAATGCGGAACCTCTCTGAGGAATGCAGCCTGGAGCCTGTGACCGTGTCCATGGCCTACGTGTACTTTGAGAAGCTCGTCCTGCAGGGCAAGCTCCACAAGCAGAACCGCAAGCTGTGTGCCGGGGCCTGTGTGCTGCTGGCCGCCAAGATCAGCAGTGACCTACGCAGGAACGAAGTGAAGCAGCTCATTGATGTGAGTACACATGGCTCTCTGGCCACACTGACTAGCCAGGCTGCCACACAGCACCTCTCAACCCAGACCCAAGGGCCATGGGCCAGAGGGGAGAGCTGCCATCCACTCACCTGGCTGACATCTACCCAGGCTTAGCTGGGCAGCCCACACCTGAAACCTGCTGACTTGGAGGGAAATACAGAAGAGGGAAGGGGCCCCTCCTGTTTAACCTTTCTCTATTCTATGCAGAAGTTAGAAGAAAGATTTCGGTTCAACAGGCGAGATCTAATTGGGTTTGAGTTCACAGTGCTCGTGGCTTTGGAACTTGCTCTGTACCTTCCCGAGAACCAAGTGTTACCTCATTACCGACGGCTCACCCAGCAGTCCTAGCCAGGGCCCAGAGCACGGCAGTGCCTGTCGACCAGGCACTGAAGCCCGGCGTGCGTGTCCTCCTGGCCTTTTCTGCACCGTACATCTCTGGCTGGTGCAGCTCATTTGCACTGTTTCCTCAGAAGGGTCACTGCTCTCATTCCAAAGTGCACACTTCTCTGAGGGTATTTCTGAGAATATTCCTGGATTTTTACATGAACTAAATGTGGAGCTGTTATTCTTTTTTTTCGATGTGCCCGAGACTAGCCTGGCACCAGACTGGCCTTTGGTTTACGTCGCCTAGTGTTAAGTCCTGACTTTGCGGTGCTCTGCCTCTGCCTTGCCTTTGCTAACTTTGTCGCTACTGCACTGTCGTCAGGGTGGAGGTGTGGGTTTCCAAACCTCACTCAACACGTCAAAGTGCTGTTTTAACTGATTTAAGCATTCATCTTGGGTGTTTTGGTTGTTTGGATGTGGAGACACAGCACTGAGGCTTCCCCAATGGTGCCCCTAGTGTCGACTACACCACTGGCCCCCTAGCACCCCAGGCAGAGCTACTCCAGAGCTTTTTCTGTCAGATTAAGCAACAAGAGAAGGCTTCTGACTTGCTCCAATCTCATTTTTGGGACTCTTGGACCTCTGCTCAAGCATCGTTGTCACTGTGAAATCCTGACCCCATGTGTAACATCTAGCAGATGCTCACCCGTGCCAGGATCCTCCCTCTGCCTCTCACCAGGAAAACCCATTATCCCTGACACTCTGGGCCTTCAGGACAACTGCTGATTGCTGGCACCTGACTCCTGATTTTCCTAAGCAATAGTCCGGCAGAGAAAAATAATATATACTATAATTTGGGATTTGGCTCTGAAGACCTTTAAGGAAACAAAAACTGCTTAAAGGAGGTTTGAAACCAACTTGAACCACACTTGACGCCCAATGGGAAGCCACTGACAACTGACCCTATACATGTCAAGGCAGGAAGTGGCACTGTCTCAGCCAGAAAGCCCACCGGCCCCATTATGGTTGTGGTTATGCCCCACAGGACATCCAGACCCCTGCAGTTCTCCCAGGTTTGCCTCAATTTCCTGCAGCCTGGTTCTCCAGCTGCCCATCAAAACACTAATTATAAACAAGGATTAAGTTTTTATGAGTCAGCTGACCTCAAAAGATGGCCAGTGGCCAGGCTACCAAGCCATCTTTCCTACTGCTATCGTATAAATCTGCCTGTCCCTAGGTGGGGGCTCTGGGACAATCTCCACCTCCACCCCATGAGTACTTTGCATTCTGTTCATGCAGATGGGTGCTTCTGCAGAAAGGAATGCCAATTCTGCAGATCACAGAACTCAGGCCACCAGCAACTCCACCCAGACCCCAGCAGAGGCACTGGACAGCTGCCTACCCAGCCCTTGTATTCCTTTTCTGTAGCCACTCTGGAACCCCAGAATTAGACATATATGAAGGATACCTGGCAAAGACTGCAGGACGAGTCTCACCCAACACACAACCTGTCCTCTTGGGTGGATGATCCCCCTTAAGCCCAGTGTGCACCCATGACACTCTGGGCGGCTGGCATGCCACATAGAACACTGGGCCTAAAGCCCCAACTTTCCTGTAAAAAGCCACTTCTCCTACCACCAAGATGCCCTCTTGAGGGCACCAGCATGGTACGAGCACTGTAAGGGACTGGCTTTCCAAAATACTTGTTCCAGTTTACAACCCACCTTCAAGGGACATACTCCCATGGGACTTTCTATACAGACAAAAGCAAGAAAATGACTGATAAGCACAGTAATTTAAGTCTGTACATTTATGTAGTGAGATTAAGTCATTTTACCAAACCAGTCTGTCTGAAGCCCTCCCCTTCAGTATGTCCTTTTTAAGAATGCCAAGAGCTGCCACTGCATGGTATTCAAAAATGACTGCAACACAGCCTGAGCCAGGTGTGTATACTGTGTCTACAAGGTGTTTGGCTGAGCTGTGACCAAATGAAACCAAACCTGGCGCTGATTCCTCAGCAGCTGGTGGCAGCTGTGAATGTAAATGTGCATAAGTGGATATCTGACCTCAGAATGTTTGTCATGATGTTCTTAAGCGTACAACGTATTTGTGCTTTAAAGTAAACCTTGGTTTTGCAACATACTTCATAATTTATCCCTTTCCATCTAACTGGATGCTACCCCATCCTTGCCACCCAGTCCAAACAAAGCCCTGTTCCCACCAGAGGCCAAAGGAGCATGCCTAGAGGCACACAATGGAACCAGCACAACTGGGTTTCACTATTTATTTATGGCATTCATTCCACATCCCTGATTCTCTCCAGTCAGAAATTCCTAGAACAAGGAAAAAAAAAGACAATGTTGAAACCATGTCTCTGGAGAAGTCTCACTGTACCCAAACACAAGACTCCCAACCCCTTACTTTGAAACGATGCCATCAGCTTTGGCCAATCGAAGAATGGAATCATCTGATTCACCCTTTAAAAGGAAAAAGCACACAGTGTAGCTGCTGCTGCCTGGGCAGCCACACTCCCATCCCAGCTTCTACCACACTAAGGGGGGTTGGGGGTGGCACACTACCAGGCACACCCTTAAGCTGACCATACAGGTAAAGTGGATGCTGAAGCAGGTTTTTTCCTGGGCCCCTGAGCATCCTCTTCTGTGCCCAGGAAGAGACAAGCAGTCAGTAGAGTCCACACATCTCAGATCTATCTACGCTGCCAACAACAAATCCAGGCACCTCCCAGGCAAGAGTCCATATGATGAGCAAAGCTCCACAAAACACTCACCATCCTGCGAATGGCCCCACAGATAGCATAGGTTTTAAACTGGCCATTAAATCTGCCGGTAACCTTGTCAACCTGTACAGAAAAGAGAATTCACAAAGCCATTCACCAAGGCAACTTTAGCTCTGACCTGAAGTTTGGAAAACATCAATCCAAAAAGCCAGCCTGCACCTGAACCTTCACCCCCTCTCCAGCAGTCCCTCCCCAGACCACAGGCCTTCTTGACACAGGCGCCCACCTGCCACCTTTCCACCTTCCAGAGCCTAGCTCACCTCAGCCACGTTCATCTGGATGGATGCGTGGTCCTTAGCACCGATGATGCGGTTGCTAGCGGAGCTGTGGAAGGAAGGGGCGCAATTAACAAGTGGGAAGAGGATTGGGGACAGGGCCGAGAGGGGAAGAGGCGAATGTGGGGAGAGGACTGGAGGAAAAGTCGGGCTGATAGCAAGGGAGAGGGGCCTGGGGTTAGAGAAAGGGCCTGGGATGGGGAGGAGACCAGGAGCAAGTGGGGGCGCGACTGGGTATGGGGGGTAGAGGTGGGTGGGGGTCGCTCACCATTTCCGCGGCACGTATAGGTCCACGAACTCGCCGGCGTCGTTCTGCATCTCAAGGCCGGACCTAAGGAATCACCACGCGGGGCGTGAGGGCGGCAGTGCCTGCGCCCCCACTCCCAGCCCGCGCAAGCCCTCCCGGCCCCACGCCCGCCCGCGCCTAGGCCCGAACCGGAGCCAGCGCCGCGCGACCCACCTGCTGCCACGGGGACGCGTGAAGGCAGAGAAAGGAAGTGGTGATCGCCTGCGCAGAGATACAAGCGGGCGGGCGAAGGCGGGCTTGGGAAGAGTGCTTCCGGGTCACGCCGCCGCGGCGCGTCTGCGCACTGCATCCCTGCCTGCCGGCGGCCCGACGCACTTTCCGTTTCCGCCGGCGGAGTCGGTCCGAGGCTGTGCGGCCCTCTGAGTTGTGGCCCAGCCCCCGGGACGTGCCAGGCGGACGCTGCTGTCCCCACAAGCGCCTGAAGGGCCGGCAGCTAGCAGCAGGGCGGCCGGCGGGTGGACTGGGCCTCTGGGCGCCGGGGAGGCCAGTTCGCCTGATGGCGGTGGGCGGGTTCTTGGGGGTAGGAAAGGTACAGACCTCCCGGGAGTCAAAAAGCATCAGCAGTCGCATCCCCGGGGGCAGGGCGGGAGCAGCCGAGGAAACAGGCGGCGTGAGGACGGTCCGGCTTTAGGGCGAAACAATAGAAAATTATTATTATTATTTTTTTTTTTTTT
>NW_003852418.1:21420592-21425377 GCF_000181295.1 Otolemur garnettii | reverse complement strand
AGGCGCCGAGCCAATAGAAAATTATTAACTCAGTTTTTTGACAAGGCATAACATCTCTGCTCGCTTTCTTTCTCTTGCCAACCCCACCCCTACCCTTGCTGATCTCTGTCCTTTGAGGAACCCGACAGACCAAAAGGAAATGTGAATTCTCCTTACATTTCCCCAGCTCCTTTGTCTTTTAGGATTTGTTCCTTTAAGCCTCAAGGGACTCCTGAGTGTCCTGACAGAGATGAGCAATCAGGCCTCAGGAAGGAAACACTTGGAAATTGTCTGCAACCTTGTCTGAGGACAAACCAAAGGACACAGCACTCACATTCCCAGCACCCTGTAAACTGGGCTGCACTTACCTCCCCCCTTAAATTCAGCTACCTCGGCTCTGCGCCCGCCCGTGACTCAAGCATCTAAGGCGGCAGCCCCATACACCAGAGCTGGTGGGTTCAAATCCAGCCCAGGCCTGCACAACAGTAACAACTACAACCAAAAAATAGATAGGCGTTGTGGCCGGCGCCTGAAGTCCCAGCTACTTGGGAGGCTGAGGCAAGAGAATCACTTGAGCCCCGGAGTTGGAGGTTGCTGTGAGCTGTGATGCCACAGCACTCTACCCAGAGTGACAGCCTGAGGCTCTGTCTCAAAAAAGTAAATAAATAAAAATAAAGTCGTAACAATTATAAAAAGAATTCAAATTGAAATTCTGAAGTTGGGGTGGCGCCTATGGCGCAAAGGAGTAGGGCGCTAGCCCCATATAGCAAAGGTGGTGGGTTCAAACCCTACCCACCAAAAAAAAAAAAAAAAAACTGCAAAAAAGAAAATCTGAAGTTGAAAAATACAATAACAAATGAAAATTTCACTAAGCAAGTCCAATGTGAAATCAGAGTAAGCAAAAGAAATATTAGCAAACATGAAGACAGGACAATCAAAATTGTCCAGTCCAAGAATAAGAAACAAAAATGAAAAATTATTTTGAGACAGAGTCTCATTTTGTTTCCCTCAGTAGAGTGCCATGATGTCACAGCTCACAATAACCTCCAACTTGGACTTAAGCGATTCTCTTGCCTCAGCCCCCCAAGTAGCTGGGACTACAGGCACCCGCCACAATGCCTGGCTATTTTTTAGAGACAGGGTCTCGCTCTTGATTGGGCTGGTCTTGAACCTGGGAGCTCAGGCAATCCACCCACCTCAGCCTCCCAGAGTGCTAGGATTACAGGCGTGAGCCACTGCACCCAGCTAGAATGAAGAATAATTAATAGAGCCTAAGGGACCTGTGGAACACCATCAGACGATCAACATACACACTATGAAAGTTATAGAAAGGGAAGAAAAAAAAGGACAAAGGGACTATTTGAAGAATAATGGCCAAAAAATATATCCCAAACTTGATAAAATATCTTTTTTTTTTTTAAGACAGAGCCTCAAGCTGTCCCCCTGGATAGAGTACCGTGGCATCACAGCTCACAGCAACCTCTAACTCCTGGGCTCAAGCAAGTATCCCGCCTCTGCCTCCCAAGTAGCTGGGACCACAGGTGCCCACCACAACTCCCAGCTATTTTTTAGTTGCAGCCGTCGTTGTTGTTTGGCGGGCCCAGGCTGGATTCGAACCCGCCACCTTAGGTGTATGTGGCTGGCACCTTAGCCACTTGAGCCACAGGCACTGCGCCAAACTTGATGAAATACATGAATCTACACATCCAAGGAGCTCAATAAATTCCAAAATAAACCCTCACATACGTGGGTAATTATTTTGATGAGGGTACCAAGACAACTTAGTGGGGAAAAATAGTCTCTTTATTTTCAGCACAATTTTGCTGAAAAACTAGATATCAACATACTATATAGAAATCTAAAGTCAACATGTATCAAAGACTTACATTCTAGAGCTAGAACTGTCAAACTCATAGAAGAAAACATGACAACCTTGGATTTAGCAACGTTTCTTAAGTATGACATCAGAAACACTAGCATCAAAAATAAATAAATAATCCCAGCACTCTGGAGGCCAAGGTGGGTGAATCGCTTGAGCTCAGGAGTTCAAGAGTTGACCAAGAATGAGACCCTATCTCTACTAAAAATCGAAAGACTAGCTGGGAATTGTGGGGGGCACCTGTAGTTCTAGCTACTTGGGAGGCTGAGTCAAGAGAATCGCTTAATAGCCAGGTGTTGTGGGCCCCTATGGTCCCAGCTACTAGGGAGGCTGAGGCAAGAGAATGACCTAAGCCCAAGAGCTGGAGGTTGCCTTGAGCTGTGATGCCACAGCACTCTACCGAGGGTGACAAAGTGAGACTCTGTCTCTAAAAAAAAAACAGGAGAGAAGAGAATTTCTTGAGCCCAAGAGTTTGAGATTACTGTGAGCTGTGATGCCACAGCACCCTACTGAGGGTGACATGATGACACACTGTCTTAAAAAAAAAGTACTCAATAGCAGAAAGATTTCTGGAAAATCCCCAAATATAATAACACACTTCTAAATAACCAATGGGTCAAAGGTGAAATTAGAAGCCAGTTGCAGTGGCTCATGCCTGTAATCCCAGCACATGGGAGGCCAAGACTAGTGGATTGCCTGAGCTCAGTAGTTCAAGACCAACCTGAGCAAGAGTGAGAGCCTGTCACTGAAAATAGCCAGGCATTGTGGCGGGCACCTGTAGTCCCAGCTACTTGGGAAGCTGAGACAAGAGGATCACTTGAGCCCAAGAGTTTGAGGTTGCTGTGAGCTATGATGCCACAGCACTCTACTCAGGGTGACTGAGTAAGACTCTGTCTTAAAACAAACAAACAAAACCCTATAAACAAGCACTTAGAGAGATATGGCAGAGAAAGCAGAGACCTACAGTGGAAAAGGAGGAAGACTTCCCTTGATGATGTCAATGAAGCCACATTAGGCTAGTTGGAATAAATGCCTGAATCTCCAGGGCAAAGATCCATGAAGTTGCTGAAAAATTTGCACAGGCATTCAGGGTGGCAGATTTCCAAGGATCAAGTGGTTGGCTCAAAAAATTTAAACTGCAACACAAGATCTCCCAGAAAGTCTTATGTGGCAAATCCAACAAACTTCCAGTAGAAGTTGTGGAGAGTTCACCAAAAAGTTCCTGGACTTTACCAGAAGCTTCAAAGATGAAGTCTTTACCAAAGAGCCATACTGAAATGTTCATAGGACCTTTACTTGTAATATCCAAAAATGGAAATAACCTTAATGCCCATCAACAGGTCAATGAATAAATTGTTGTGCACTCATACGATGGAAAACTACTCTGTGGTAAACAGGAACTGCCCATAGGTGCAACAACATGGATGAATCTCAAAATAATTATCATTTATAATTATGAAGCCAGACACTCCCCCCAGAAGAATAAGTACCGTATGATTTCATTTGCATAAAATTCTAAAAAATGCAAACGAATCAATATTGACAAAAATCACATCAGTGGTTGCTTGGGATGGGGAGGGGGCAGGTGGGATTGCAAAGAGACACACAAAGGCACAAAGGAGTTTTGGCGGTGACAGAACGTTCGTTATCTTTATGTCTTTTGTTTCACGGTTTCATACAAAAGTCAAAACTTTCCCAATTGTATCCTTTAAGTAGGTGGATTTTATTGCACATCAATTATAACTCAATCTTTTTGAAAAAGACTACAGGTGCTATTTGGAGAGATTGTAGCACACGTGCTCGCTCCTGCGCACTCACAAAGCTCTTAGTTTTTTGTTGCTGCTATTGTAGTTGTCATTGTTGTTTGGCAGACCGGGGCTGGTTTCAAACCTGCTAGCTCCAGTGTATGTGGTTAGGGCCCTACCCACTGAGCTACAGGCACCGCCCTCACAAAGCTCTCAAAAGAAAAACTGTAACCCACATTTCTGGAGCCCATGAGATCTAAAAACCTGCTGTACAAAATCAAGGACTCCAAAATCAGAGAGGCGAGTGTCCCCCCCACCCCAGGAAGGTACAGAGGGTCTCTCCATCAGCAGGGCCTTGGGGGATCTGCAGGGGATCTGCTTAGCTGTCAGGAGCCTGGGGAAGGCGCCCCCGAGGCCGCCTGAACTGCCCCGAGTCAGCCACGAGGCGGCGTCCGAGAGCTACGCTGGAGCAGGGGCGGGGCTCCGCTGCAGAAGAAGGAGCCGAGCCCCTCCCTCACTCCCCTTTCAAGGAGAAAGTTGATTACTGAGCCTCCTGTGGGTCCTCTGGTGTGGAACAGGGCCAGAGGACAGGTGTGAAGGAGGGGTTGGGTGGTAGGAGGACCCAGCACTCTAAGACAGTCAGGCTGAGCCCTTTTTGTAGCATCCTTAGGGGACTCAGAGCAGCAGCTGCCTCCACAGGGTGACCCCAGTCAGGGTCTCTCAGTGCCCCTTCCCCAGTCAGCTGCCAGGGGCTTCCTCACATGCTTTCCAGGTTGCTTCTGCCCACACTCTGCCCTCCAAGAGCCCTGTGTAACTTTGCTTGCCAATATCACATTGGAATTATGGATGGGTTTGCACCCTCCCTCCGCCTCCCAAGCAGTGTGACCCAGCACAGATTACACAACTGCCTCTTCCCCAGCCGTAACTGGGGCAGTTTTCATAGAGCCACCCAGCAGCACAGGGGTTGGCTGCATTCAACATCTGAATATATGTGCAGTGTTCAGAACAGATGTGACACTCTGGTGGCACTCACTATCCTCACCACCATCATCATTATAACTATCATCATCATCACTGTCATCCACCACCACCACCACCATTCATCATCCTTGCTGTTATTCCCAAGATCACAAGACCAATTTTTTTTTTTTTTTTTGAGACAGAGCCTCAAGCTGTCCCCCT
>NW_003852418.1:21409154-21419425 GCF_000181295.1 Otolemur garnettii | reverse complement strand
CCCGCCACCTTGGGTGTACGTGGCTGGCGCCTAGCCTCTTGAGCCACAGGCGCCGAGCCTACTTTAGTTTTTTTAATCTTATTTTGCTATTTTGTTTGTTAGGTTTACTTTACTGTATTAGATTGTTTTCATCGAGATAACAGCTTACCCATGATTGCGAGCTCAGATCCCGAGTGCTCACCCCTGGATCTCTACATCTGTGAACACTGTGAACATAAGGCCACAGGCCGGCAGGATGCCCTGTGACGTCAACTGGCAGGGGGTCGGTCTCTGGGGGGGACGGTGTCTGGGGCCGGCATGCCTTCCCCAGCAAGCTCCAGAGGAAGGAGCTCATGTGCCTTCCAGGTTGCAGTGAAGATAGGCAGACCAGTGCACTGGGGACCAGGTCCCTTCATGAGGCTCCCTGGGAAGTGCTGGCTGGCTGGGCAGGGACCATGAAGGTGGAAATACCCATGAATGTCCCACCTTCTGTCCCCACCCCCTTTCCTGGGATCTGAGCCTAATGACAGGAAAGGAGGTGCTTCCGTCTCAGGACTGAGGAGGGCTCCCCACGCTGGCTCTATGCCAGAAAGTTCCAGCCAAACTGGGCTGGAGTGTCAGGGTGAGAGAGGGCAAGCTGCAGGGGGGCCAGAAGTGAGGCCTCTCCCCTCCAGGACAGGCTCAGAGGGGCAGAGGCTGGGGTCTGTCCCCACCTCAAACCAGTTGGCCTGAGTTCTGACCTGGTTCCAAACTGACCTCTGATCCCAGGCACAAGCTAAGCCCCATCCTGGCTCCAGGCTGACCTCTGGCCCCAGGCCACACCCCGAGGCAGGGTAGCACAGTGATGAAGATGAGGGCCCAAACTGGACAGGCCTGTTTCTGGCACCTCCTCCCCACCCCCAGCCTGCTCCTCACTGGTCCTTGCTTTCTGATCAGGGGTCAAACACTCTTCTCTCTGACCCTAAGGTAGAACTGCTAGGTGGTCTCTATCTATCTGCCTGTCTGGGAGGTGAGGTTGGACTGGCACTCTGGGCCTTCTCTTCCCACCCTCAGAGAATGGGTGAAATGTCTGAGGCAGCAAGCAGATTTCACTGGGAAGACGCATGGCCTGCAGGAGAACTCAGGGCTCCGCAGGAACAGGCCAGCCCTGGCCGGGCAGCAGTGACCTCATCGCAGGCTCAGCTCTCTGCCTGAGAACTGTGACCTGAGGGAGCTGCCTCCTGAGAGGCTGCTCAGGGTCCTGACCACCATCCAGCACTGCTGGAGGCCCCACAGAAACCCCATGGCAACCCTGTGAGAAGGTGCGGTTCACCCATTCACCAAGTGGGAAACTGAGCCCAGGGGGAGGAAGTTGCCACCCTCAGCCATAGGACCATGAGCTAGAAGGGCCAGGCCACACCGAGCCCAAAGGTGTCCCAGTGGTGGGGTTTCAGGAGTCATCTGTTCAAAGGCAGAGGTTTGGGGGCCCCTCATCTCCCACGCCCTGGTGATGCCCAGGTGAGTGCTTGGGATGGGCCGGAGAGAAAGGTGGCCCCTGGGATTTTGCTCAGCACCCAGCCCCTCACCCCAGCCCTGCCAAGTCTGAGCAGGGCCAGCCAGGCATGTCCACAACCGCAAATGCATGCCCAGAGGCCAAGGCCTGGGTGGAAAGTGATGGAATCCAAATTCCTGCCCCAGGTGAGTCTGCCTGGGCTTGTCCTACTCAGCCAGGGTTGGCTCCTCAAGGCTACAAACCTCCCCACTGGGATTTTGAGCCTTTGAGGCCCTGGGAAGTGCTGGGATTTTGAGCCTTTGAGGCCCTGGGAAGTGCTGGGATTTTGAGTTTTTGTGGTCCTAGTTGCTGAGATTTTGAGGCTTTAAGGCCCTGGGAAGTGCTGTAGGATGTAGGACTGGGGACAAGCCCTGAAGATCAGGTCCAAGCCAGGAGACCTGCACCTGCTGGGACCTTCCGCAGGTGGCTGCAGGGTAGCAGCTCTGCAGGTCAGAGGCCACATGGGCCCCAGGATAGCAATGGACTGAGCCCAAGGATTTGCTGGCCCCTGCCAGAATTCAGGCCAGAGTCTCTACCAGAGCCGCTGCTGAGCCTGCTATGCAAAGGGCATGTGGTGTGGCAGGTGAGGGAGAAGCAGGGACCTAAGCTGGGGATGGCGACACTTCTGGGCCTGCCGCTGCCATGCCAGGTGGACCCTTCCCTGGCTATGCTGTTGGGAGATCCCCTGGGCAGTTGGGTGCCAGGCCATGCTGCAGGCCCTGGGAACCAGGCAGAGCTATAGACACTCACCCCTCCCTCAGCACCACACCCAGGTACCTCCGAGGTCCCCTGTGTTGCATGGGCACTCCGCCTCATAAGGGTCTGGTAGCCATCCAGCAGGTAGGCATCATTTTTCACCTTGAGGTTGAAGACTCAGACCCTCCAGATCCCTAGCCAGGAAGGGGCTGAGCTGAGCTTGGACAGAGCATATGCCAGGCCCCCCACCCCAGCCTTCCATATTTCTGGCCAGGGCTAGGCATGGGCCCTGCCGCCTGGCCTCTGTCCCCAGCTTCAGGGGTCTAGGTCTAGGGGCCCTCTCTGGGCTACAAGTCTGCATGACAAGGGCTACTTGAGAGCCATACATTCATTCATTCATTCCACAAATACAAATCCTCCTCAACTTACAATGAGGTCACATCTCAATAAATCCATTGTAATTTAAAAAGTCACCTTGGCTGGGCCCCCATAGTTCAGTGGTTAGGGCACACTGAACCCAGCCTGAACCATCTAAAAAACAATGACAACTGCAACAACAACAACAACAACAAAAATAACTGGGTGTTGTGGCGGGTGCCTGTAGTCCCAGCTACTTGGGAGACTGAGGCAAGAGAATAGCTTAAGCCCAAGAGTTCGGGGTTGTTGTGGGCTGTGACGCCATAGCACTCTACCCAAGGCTACATAGCAAGACTCTGTCTCAAAAAAAAAAAAAAAGAGTGGTGCCTGTGGCTCAAGGAGTAGGGTGCTGGCCCCATATACTGGGAGTAGCAGGTTCAAACCTGGCCCTGCCAAAAGAAAAGGAAAAAAAAAAGTCAGCCTGCAAATGCATTTAATATACCCGACCTACCAAACCCACAGCTCAGCCCCACCTGGCTTATTGTGCAGAGCACTCATGTTCTCCTGCTTTTGGGTGGAATCATCTAACAAGTCTGCTTTATAATGACGTGTTGAATATCTCAGGAGTTGTCCTAAACTGTCCTGGAACTAAAAACAGACCGACTGCAGGGTGCTCACAGGACGCAGTTGTGCCATCCCAAGTGGGGGACAGTCCATACTCACTGAACTCCTGGGCCTGCCCTGTTGTGACCACAGGTCTCTGTGTGCAGGACAATGCTGTCTCCAGGGAGCTCTCAGCCTCGAGGACAATAGATGCCCCAGGAGGGTCTCAGGCAGCAGGCTCACCCTCTGCCCAGGACATTTCTGGTTGTCATGACTAGAGGGCAGGTGCTCCTGACTCCTACCAGGTTGGGGCCTGGGGTGCTGCTTAGCACCCCACAGTGAACAGGACAGCCCTAGAGCCTCCAAGGGTGATGGCTCAGATGGAGGAGGCAGGTGGAGGTGGTTAGGGAAGGCCTTTCTGAGGAGGGGCTATCCCTCCACACTAGCACCCCTGCAACCTGAGAGGAGGTTCTGAGAGCACCATGCCTGGGGCAGGCAGAAGCAGGCAGAGCAGCCCACATGGTGCCAGGCTGGGGAATTACAGGAGAGGGAGGCCTCCAGAGCCCAGACCCCCAACTCCCAGCAGCCTCTGCCACATTCCTCCACCTGGGTGGGCAGGGGTGGGAGGCCTGGGCATTCCTGGTGAGAGAGGGAGGCCCAGAGAGCCTGGCCAGTCTCTGCCTGCTCCACTCACTGGAGCTGGGGCCTTCCTGTAGGTGCTCAGAGGGTATTTGCTAGAGAGCGTGAGGGCACAGGGCCTGCCTACAGAAAACCTTTCAGGGTGGGGATGCCCACCCTGCAGATAGGCCAGGGCTTTACCAGCACAGCGGGGTCGGCAGGCCTGGAGCCACAGTGGTCACACTTAGCCCTAAACCCTCGGTTCTGCTGTCTGCAGGGTGCCAGTACCAACAGTGGCTCCCTCTCAGGTGTTGTGACCACCAGATCAGGTCCCTACCCTGCCCAGTGCCCACTTGAGGGCAGAAGGGGAGGAAAGTACCTAGGGCCAAGTCAGGAAAACACAATCCATACTCCTGAGCAGCAGAGGATGGAGTGGGGGCTCCATGCCTCTGACCTGAGACCACACAGTAAACCCGCCAAGGAGCCAGGGGCAAAGGACAGGAGGGCTGGTCCCCATGGAGGCTTTGTGGTGGTGGCGGCTGTGCCTCCCCTCTTCCTGCACTCTCTGGGTTCTGAGAGGAGCCCTCCCGCCCCCGCAGACTCCCTGTAAGAACAAGCCTGGGCTCCCAATGGACCCCGCCACCATCAATGGCCAGCAGGAGCCTCCTGAGTCTCCGTGTGTTTACATTCCCACTGGGAAATATTTCCCCAGAGGAGCTGCAGGACAAATATTTTGTCAATGTTGAAACTTGGGCAAACAGAGCCTGGAGCCAAGCCCACCCCCACCCTCACCCTCTACACGGCAAGGCCCAGCTGAGGTCCTGGGGGCTTCTCACCTGGCTCATCCCTCTGTTCCCAGTCTGGCAGAGAGTGGGCATGGGGCAGGCACATGGTGCCCAGGGCCAGCTGGGCACAGAGGGTGGGCACCTTCCTACCTGAGCCCCAGTGGCTCTGAAGATCAGGCCTTCTGCCTCCCCAAAGCCAACCTCCTTTCCTTTTTGGAGTTCTCCTTTAATGAAATTGGAGTAACAGTACACAGAAGCAGTTGGGGTGTCTCTTGGCAGTTTAAAGCGCTGGAGCCCTAGGGTACTCCCCCCATCGAGCCCTGCCCCTGCATGGTGACTGGGGGCCTGGCAGGAAAGGCTGGGACCCCTCAGTGTCTCATGTTCCCGGCTGAGTCAGACTCGTGTTTAGGGTTGGGTGTCCTGGGTTCACCACGGCCCTAAACACAGGCCCACGCTTCTCTGTGCACAGGATAGGACCCAGCTGGCGCAGGGAGCTGCGTGGGTGGTCCACAGGCACTGGAGCTCACCTGCCTCACCTCCACCCTGCCTGAGCCACCTCTGCAGCCCTCAGCCTCCCTGGCCCTGCCTGGCCCCTGGTCTTCATCCAGCTAAGCCTCCCTCTGGACAGCTGGGAGGGGCCGTGGCATGTCCTGCCCCTGGTCCTTGGGCAGCTCCTACCAAGAGTTCACCTCTCAGCCTGGACATCATTCCTTTTCATGGCCAGCAGGTACTCCACTGCATGGATGGACCACACTCCTCTGTCCATCATCCCCTCACGGCCACTGTGAGTTGTGCTGCCATGGACGTTGGAATAGCAGTTTCTATACAGATATGAGCTTGAATTTCTCTCCAGGGTTACCAGGTGTGGAGCTGCTGGGTTGCCTGTACTGTGTTTAATCATCCCAGGGACCACCAGACTGGTATCCACAGAGGCTGCCCCACTTTGCACCCCTACCAGCCATGCACAAGGCTTCTGATCCCCCATGTCCTTGCTCACACCTGTCTGGCTTTATGATTCTGCTCAGTGGCCACAGCGAGGACCATGGTGTGGACCACAGGTTCGCATAAAAGGAGGCCTGAGTCTGGCACCAGGCCCCAGCCTAACCAAACCAGGGCCTCCAGTGCCTGGGGCAAGTGGGACATTGGTCTCTAGGCCAGTGGGAAGGTGACAGGAAGACAGGCAATTGGTCATTTTGCCACCACTGCCTAGCAGCCTCTCGGCCCTGGGCTTGGGACACTGTGATGAGGACACAGTGCCAATCCCTGCCTCATGGACCATATCAGGGGCTGGTATTAATTAGAGCATCTGATTAATCAGAGCATTGCCCAAGGACATGCTAACTGTCCTCTGTGGGGTGGGGGCAGTGACAGAACCTACCAGGTGGTGGGAGAACAGAAGGGGCAGCATATTAAGGAAGGTGCTTTAAGTGCAGAGAAGGCCTAGCTCAGGCACCAGCCCTAAGATCCCTATAATTAGAGAATTTGGACCAGCCCCAACCAGCATGAGGCCAGGGACCTTGGTCTGTCATGTCCCTGCTGTGGCACCAACCCCTGAAGTGGGCCTCATGGGGCTGGTGCCACATGCAATAAAATAAAATAAATAAAAGTTACTGAAAATGAAGGAAAAACATACAATAGTCTGGGGGTGCTAAAGTCCCCGGCACTGGGATCTGGGAGGTGGAGAGAAGCATCCCCCAGGCAGAGCATATTGCTAGTGCAGAGGCTGCTGGGGACAGTGAGATGGGAGCATTGCAGGCTCCAGAGCCTCAAGGCAGCTCTGGGGCCATGGGGAGGACTAGAGCCTTCAGACCCAGGCAACTCCCCTTGGAAATGCCACCTGGTGTGATGGCTGTTGGGCCCCTTAGGCAGAGTACTGGCACCAAAGGAGCACTCATCACAGTGGGGCTGGCAGACAGAGTCTGGGCCCTGGTGCCCTGTTTGCCCCTCATGTCCCCTGCTGCCTCACTGGGGTGAGTGAGAGCTGGTATAGCAGGTTGGTTTGCAGGGGGAAAGGGTGGCAGCTTGGGGAATGTGGAGTCTGCTCTGCAGTGGGGCAGGGCAGGTGCTGCCCCGGCCCTCTGAGAGGCTCTGCACAATGGCCTGGCCCTCCAGAGCACATCAGGACAGGCAGCTGCTGACACCATAAGCATCTGCCACCCTGGCCTCTTCTTAGGCCATGGCACCTCCCCAAGCCCCAGTTTTCTTTCCTCTGTAAAATGGAAACAGTGATTGCCTGCAGCTGCCCCACAGCTGCCCCACAGCCACCTACAGAGTGCAGGCATGGGACAGGGATTATAGTCCACCTCTCCATATCGTCCCCTTATCTGGGGCCTGGTCCCCAGGAAGAGCTGTAAGCATTGCTTCTCAGGGGAGGCCTCCCCAGGCTGTGGCCCCATAGTGCGGCCTGAGGACCAAAGTGGGCCCATGGGGCAGGGGCCACTTGCTCACCTCTGGGTGAGGTGCTCACCACATCCCAGGGCTGCGCAGCTGTGGAACTGGGGACTGTCAGCTCCAGCCCCGAGGGTCTGTACCTTGCCCTGGTAGCCGCTGCCCACCCAGCCATGCAGGGGCCACCGAGACCCCTTGGCTGAACTGAGCAGGTCCAGGGCAGCAGGGAGAGGGAAGTGAGACAGATAGAGACAGAGAAAGAGACAGAGAGACAGAGACAAAGAGAGCAGCCTGAAGAAGAGAAACGCAGGGAGGCCAGGAAGAGAGAGAAGTAGGGGCAATGGCTCTCTGTCCACCCCTGTGGCCCTGGGTACCGGGGCACAGAGCAGAGAGGATGGAAGCCCTGTGGGGCACTTTGTGGCCTGGAAACCACACGACTGTGGTGCCTGGAGGGTCAAGCTGACTGGGAAATCACTGCAGTTGCTGCAGGAAACCACACAGCCTGCAGTGATCAGGACCCTCGGGAAGCTGCAGGTGCCCCTACCCCACAGGATCCCTGCCTAGCTCTGGCTCTGCCCGCTGGGCCCTCCCGGTGAGTCAGATTCCTCCTGAGCTTCAGGCCTCCTGGCCATATAAGGCTGCCTGTGGGCACCTCTTAGAGAAGCTCAGGGCCCTTACCCTCCCCCATCCCCTATGGGAACCAGAGCTTGGCTAGGCCCCCAGGACAGAGGTGGGGGTAGGGGCCTGCTGGAGCCTTGATATTCTACAGAAGGGGCACAGCAGCCCCTGTGCTGAGGCTCAGGGGCCTTGGATGCCCACTGCCCTGCCCCAAGGGTCTAGGCAGGGTGAGAATGGGGGAAGGGGAACACTGGGGTCAGGGAGGCCAAAGGTTAAATAGGATAAAATAAGTGACATTGCAGAAATGTGGGCACCCTGGCTTTGAATTAGGGGTTCCCCCTAAAAATCTGGGGTCAGGACATTTTCACCTCTTAGCCCAGTGAGGTGCTGGGAGGTGTTCCTTATGGGAGAAGCAACCCTGGGACAGCCCCCTCCATGATGTACACAGACAATCTCCAGGGAGCTGCTGGGCCCCTTCATGGGTTCCTGGGACCAACTCCTTTTCTGCTCTGAGGGTGGCAGGCCTGGCTCAGGCTCTGGGAAGAGGAGAAAGGCTGGATCCAAGGAGTGGGACCTCTGTAGGGGTGGGTGGGGTGACGTCCCACCCAGATGCAGCCCTGGGAAAGCTGCCCCTCTGTGCTCCCACAGGGGCTGCCCCTCTGGGGCAGACTGGGAAGGGGCAGGGCAGGGACAGAATGAGGCCATCTGAGCACAGCAGGGGGCTTCCCACATGGGGGGCTTGCTCTCAGCCCTCCAGAGCAGCCAGGCAGCTGGACTAGGCCTGTGGGAGGCAAATTGCAGGGGCCACACTTCCTGCAGCCTTGGGGCCTCCTGGTCACTGCCAGGTACAACAAGGCAAACATGCTGTCTCAGTGAGTAGGAGGGATGTTGTAGGAGAGCAGACCAGGGACAACTCCTGGGGGCCATGTGGGGAGGGTGGCTGTCTGTTTAGAGCTGGAGGGTCCCAGGGTACAGATGCGGGGGAGCTGGAGGTGTCCAGCTCCCAGGGCCTAGTGAGCTGCCATGGGGGAGGTCTCGCCTCGATCCTAAGAGGAAAAGAAGCCCCATGCAGGCTGGGGAGAGGCTGGGTAAGGTCCTTCATGTCAGCCCAGGGCCCCATGCCCAGCAAAGTTCCAGGAGCACCCCCCAAACAGCTTATGTTCTGATTCCTCATAGCTTATGGTAAGCTTCACAAAGCAGGAGCCCCCTCACTCAGCTGGCAGAAGCAAGGCTCCCTTACTCTCAGCTAGGCCACTAAGGCGGTAGGAGGGACCAATTCCAAGCCGGGTCTTGCACTCTTTTTTTTTTTTTTTGACACAGAGTCTCACTTTGTTGCCCTTGGTAGAGTGCTGTGGCTTCATAGCCCATAGCAATCTCAGACTCTTGGGCTCAAGGAATTCTCTTGCCTGAGACTTTCAAGTAGCTGGGATTACAGGTGCTAGCCACAACACCTGGCTATTTTTCGAGATGGGGGTCTCACTCTTCCTCAGACTGGTCTCGAACCTGTGAGCTCAGGCAGTCTACTGGCCTCAGCCTCCCAGAGTGCTGGGATTACATGGGTGAGCAAGCCACCACACTGGCTTTAGATCCTAGACTCTTGACTCCCAGTTATAACGCTGACTGCCCCAATGAGCATCAGAACCCCACTCCCACCCCATGCTTCCCAGGATCCCAGTCATGGGCTTGGTGTGGGCTGGGCCCGCATACCCAGCACCAACCCAAGCCAATTCTCTGTTCTGCTTAGGAAGAAAATGATCCTGGTCAGGGAGCTGAGCCTCAGGGAACACCTGTGGAGAGCCCAGGACCCTGTGGGACTGTCCCCCAGGTCTCCCAGCACCCAGGCACTGCTTGGGCCTGTCTCTACCCCCTCTTGTATGGAGACCCGTCTTAATCCTTGTCCCCCCACCCTCATGCCCATATGTGAATCTGGCTGCCCTACCTCCCAGGCCTGGGCCTACATCAGATTGCTGTCCCCTCACCCCCATGCCTGTGTGTGAACCTGGCTGCCCTGCCTCCCAGGCCTGGGCCTGCAGCAGACGTCCTTCAGGTCAGGCCTGCAGTGGCACTGCACAGAGCAGACAGGCACCTGGATAGGTGACTTGCATCCCAGAGCCCTGGGATAGTGACCGACTACGCTGTGTGCCAGCCCGCCCTGGACAACTCTGAAGAGCCCTGAGTCCCTTGAGGGTCCTGTGCACAGGGTGCACACAGCAGGCCTCGGCCAGATGGCCTGTAGGTCAAACTCCTTCATCCCAGGGCTCTGTGAACCCAGAACCTGGTCTCTGTGGTTTCTAGTGGAGGCCCAGCTGGGGCTATTTCCAAAATGACCCAGATTCTCCCTCAGCCCCATCCTTCTGAGAGCAGGAACCTGTGACCCTCGAGGGAGTGGAGACAGGTAGCAGCCCCTAGGGGCAGGGGTGTTCCAGGTCAGAGGGAGGGGTCCAGCCACGGCTTTGGGCCTCCTTTAGCCAGTCCCTGGGGTCTGGACTGGCTCTCACAGTGGACCCTGGACCAAGCAACGGCCAACGGGGCCCAGAAGCTGTCCCCATGATGGGTTTGTGATGTCTTCATGAAACCTTCTCCCTGCTGTGGGTACTCCCAGCACCTGGCTGGTCTGTCTTCCTCCCAGAGGCCTGAGCTGCAGACTGCCACTGGCTCCTCCCAGCTTCTCTACCTCACAGACAGGGACAGAGGTT
>NW_003852418.1:21397907-21409074 GCF_000181295.1 Otolemur garnettii | reverse complement strand
CGTGGCATCACAGCTCACAGCAACCTCCAACTCCTGGGCTCAAGCAATTCTCCTGCCTCAGCCTCCCAAGTAGCTGGGAACACTGGTGCCTGCCACAATGCCAGGCTATTTTATTTTTTGGTTGCAGCCGTCATTGTTGTCTGGCGGGCCCAGGCTCGAACCCGCCACCTTAGGTGTATGTGGCTGGCATCTTAGCCACTTGAGCCACAGGCGCTGAGCCAGGGACAGAGGTTCTTGCCACCCAGCTCCTGGGAAGGGCATCAGAACATCCCTGAGAAGGGAATGTGGCCTCCAATATCCCAAACCCATCCTGCTGAGACAAACACTCCTGATCCAGAGCAGCCAGTAGACCTTGTGGCTTCTCCAGAGGGTACAGCACCTACTTGGAGCCTTGCAGAGGGTGCAGGAGAGCAAGGTTCTGGGATAGAAGGATTTATGTGGCCATCTGTTTCAGACCATGACTGCCAGTGACGCAGCTGAGTGTGCACTGAGGGTGTCCCGTGTCCTCAGTGCAGCTGCGTCCCCAAGAGGCCCTGAAGTTCTAAGTTTACGGTCAGAGCTGAGTCAGATGTGCCTATGGCCTGTCTCTCAGGGTTTCTCACAGCTGCCCCTGGTGAGGCCAAGCAGGGTGGGGGGCGCTTCTGGGAATGCCGTTGAAGTAGGGGGTTCAGGTGAGAGGAGATGCTGTAAGGGCCTGGGAGGATGTACAGGACCCCTTTCCCTCTACCACTGACCTCTGCCCCCTCCTTACCCTGAGGGTCCTATTACCCTGGGGGTGAGGGGGTGAGAGGGGCTCCAGATCTTGGGTTTTCCTGGGGTTGAGCAGCCAGAGCCTGGCAGGAAGGGCTGCTTCCATAGCCTCCCCCCCACCCCAGCAAACTGACCCCCTGAACAGCATCCCCAGTCCCACATTGGGCACTCACATCCTGTGCATGAGGACACTGAGACTGATGCCAAAAGGCACCCAGTACACATGGGGGTAGGAAACGAACAACTGACTTGCTCTCACTTTGCAGACTTGTGTGGTCTTCACTGAGCTCTGGCCCTTGGGCCTCAGTTTACCTGTCCGTAAGCAGGAAACATGGCTGTGTTGTCCAGAACTCAGAGGGAGACAAGGAGAACCTGGCTGGCCCATTGATAGTGACTCACTGGAACCTGACAAGGACAGCAAGTGGGGGCGGACAAAGCTGAGCTGCCCCTTCCCGTGCCTACCCCCCCATCCCATGCGACCCCTGAGCCAGCTCCTGACCCACTGCCCCTCCCTCCAGCATAGAGGAGAAACACCTCATCCAGCCCCTTGCCACATTCTCCTTTGTCCCCTTCACTCCCTGCCAGTTGTTCCTGGGGCAGCTGTCTGCCGGGAAGCAGCTAGCCCCAGATTAACCCTCCACATGCTGGAGCTGGCCATTCTGCTGACTCAGCACATTCTCTGGCCACTGCTCCCCCTCCCTGGCTGGCCAGGCCTGTCCGCTAGGGGGCTCAGAGGGCTCTGGCCCACCTTCTGCCTGCCAGACCCTTGGGGATATCGGGAAGCAGGCAGGTTCTCATGAGTACAGCCAGAACTTGGGGAGAGTGTTCTCAGCCTCTGCTCCCTCCCTCAGTTGTCAAGGGGGAACGGAGCTAGACGACACTGCCTGGTACCAATCCCCCTTCTGCGAACCTGCTACTGCCCAGAGGCAGCCCTCTGTCCTGTCCCTCCCAGGGGATCATAAATCAGCCAGTGCAGCGAACTGTGCTAGGACTTCGGATTCCTTGGCCCCTCCCCCACTGGGAGTTTCGCCAGCAAAGGGGAGCCACCGGCTCTTTCTGTCCCCTAGGTGAAATTACAGAAGAATTGCAAGGAAGGAAAGTGGAAAGAGGGAAGAAGAGACGCAGGGTCTGGAGGGTCCCAGTCTCCATTTCCCAACTCCAAAGAGAAAGGACCACCCAGCCTCTTGGGATTTGAGCTCTAAGGAGGCCAAGAAAATGTGGATGGTGGTGCAACCTTCCTGGAACAGCTGCCAGCTTAAGAACCCTGGCCAGGACCAGCTGGTCAGTGTCCCACAAACTCATCCTGACCCCCAGGATTATCAGGAGAGTCCAGCAAGATGTGAGCCCCACGGCCCACAAGGGACCATGGCCCAGCTGGCCTGGCTCAAAGATAGGAGAGCTGCTGGCCCAGCAGCTGTGGCCCCACCCCAACCCCCTCAGGGCTTCCCTGGAGGCGGATTTGGCCCAGGACCCCAAGGGGAGGAGGAGGTCACCAGACGCAGCGGCCACAGCCACCCAAAGGCAGAAACAGCTCTGAGCTTTGCTTCTAGTGTCCAGAGCTGCTGGCCCCTGGCTGGAGAGGAGCTGTGTGTGGGTTGAGGGCCAGGTGGAGTTGGTGGAGGTCATGGTGACCCCCAGCACAGGTGCTCCCAGGCACACCTCGGGCGTTTAACAGGTGTAACTTCCTTAGGAGCCACAGGGCCATGAGGCCCCCTCCATCATCCAAGGGGCTCCTAACTCCTTCTCATTTCCCAATTTGAGAGTATTTTTAAGTGAACCTGGAGACAGGCTGGGTTGATTCTGATTTGGTCCCCCGGGAACCAGGGGGTCCCCACCTGGGATCTTCGTCCCTCCGCAGATTGGGATTCCTCCAAGGCGGTGCGCAGCTAGCAGAACACACCTTCCCGTCCGCCAGCAGGGTGGGGAATGGGGCAAGAGGTGTCAGAGTTAGGTAAAAAAAGAATCCGGCAGCCGGTTGCGGGCTGGGCCGAAGGGAGTGCCGTGATTCCGGGCGGGACCCAGAGCAACGACCCGCGGTGGGGGCGCGTGGGCATCCTAGTCCTAAGCCTGGCCCGGAGCCAGCAGGTGCCCCTTCCTGGAGGCTAGTCCGGCCGGGGTCCGAAGGGTTAAGGCCACACGACCGCCCCTCCCCCTGTCTTCTCCCTCCCCCGACCCCCTCCCCGGGGCGCGGGGCTCCGGCGCCCAGGCGGGCCGGGGCGGGGCCTGACGTCCGCAGGCGGAGCGAGCCCGGCTGCCGCCTAGCTTCAGACCGGCCGGGATCCCGCCGCGGCTGTTCCTGGAGCGCGGGACGCGGCCCCGAGCGGGGAAGATGGCGAAGGGCGGCGCGCGGCACTGCGCGAGGAGCGCACTGCTCACCGGCGGCCCCCGGGGCCCCGCGCCGCTGCTGCTGGCCGGGCTAGCGCTGCTGGGCGCGGCGCGGGCGCAGGCGGCGGCGGACGGGGGCTTCAGCCTGCACCCGCCCTACTTCAACCTGGCGGAGGGCGCCCGCATCTCCGCGTCCGCGACCTGCGGCGAGGAGGCTCCGGCGCGTGGCCCCCCGCGCCCTACCGAGGACCTCTACTGCAAACTGGTGGGGGGCCCCGTGGCAGGCGGGGACCCCAACCAGACCATCCAGGTGAGCGCGGGCAGGGGTGTGGAAACTTCGTCCCGAAGCATTCGGACTGGAACTCCAACCCGACTCCTGGGGGAGCGCCTTGGGGCGGGGCAAGTCCAGGTACCCGCTTTCCCATCCCGAATCTCCGGTTTTACATTTTGGGCGACCAAGAGGGACACCTATCCTGGCCGCTCAAGTTCGTCTGGGGAACTGCTTGTCCCTCTGGGAAGGCCGAATGTGATGTTCCCGACATGGACTTGGGAGCAGACGGGCACAGTCCGGTTCTGCTGCCGTGACTCGGGCGAGAGCAGGGCTTGTGCCCAATCCTCGGCGGCCCCAACTCCGGGATCCCGGCGAGGGCGGGACTTGGCCTCCGCTGCAGGCTGCCTGTGGAGGGGGCGGGGTGCGCCACCTTCTTCGGGACAGGCTGGAACCTGTTGGCCTCTGGATAGGGACCTGGATGGTGGCAGAAGGGGCCCGGCGGGGCCCCCACCTGAGGTTCTCACTGCCCCCAGCCAAGGGGGTCTGAGCACTCAGCGGACCCCTGAGGTAGGGGAGGGCAAGGTGCAGAGTGTTCACTGGAACGCCTGGCTGCCCAGCAGGTGGGAGGGTTTGTAGGTGGGTGAATCAGCCCAGCAGGTGGGAGGGTCCCCAGCCTCCAGTCTCCCTGGGGAGATGTGGTTTCAATCCCTGAAGACCCTCTGGGGGGCATGCCCCTCCCAAGCCAGAAGCGTGTTGGTGGGGAGTTCAGCCAGGTAGCCCCCAAATGGACACTTGATTGGAAAGCAGGGCTTTTGAGATCCTCTCGACCTAAGTTGGAGATGGGGTAATTGGGAATGGGGGTGAAGTGTGCTCCAGGGGTGCCCTAAGAGGCCACCCTTCCACTTCCTGACCCCTGCCCCACCTTAGGTGGAATCCAGGTACCCTAAGGGCCTGTGTAACTCGAGCTGCTTCCTCCAGGGACCTGTCTCCACCTTCCCGGAAGGAGAGGTTGGAGAAGGGGAGGGTAGCCTGAGGTCGGATTAGCTGTGGTGGGAGAGGAGCCCAGCGTGCAGGAAGTGGGGGGTGAGCAGTGGAGCCTGAGTTAGGCCCCACCCCAGCCCTAGGGGGGAGAAATCGGAAAGGGTCAGGCCTCCTCAGGATCATGGACTCCTGCACTTTCTTCTGTAAGCCCAGCTCAGACTTCTAAGACTGCAGTTCCCAAGCCTACACTTCAGCTGTGGGAACTCAGCCCTGGAAAGATGTACACACCTGCTCAGAGCTCCACAGCCAGAACTGGGTCCAGCTGCGTTAGCAGGGGGAGCCTGGGTGCCTCCAGACCTGCGGCAGAGACCTGCTGAGCCCTGGGACCCGCTCCTCACTACTCAGCTGGGATTCTGTGGTGGCTCCTGGCTACCTCAGAACCCCAGACCACCTGCCTATACCCCTGGGTGGGGGACAGCAGACTCTGAACTAGGGTTAGGGTTAGGTTTAGGGTTACCATTAAGACTTGATCTGCCTCTCCTGTCTGTTTATATAACTCCTTAAAGGTCTAGCCTGGAGTCAGCCCTTCTTCTCTGCCTCTCCTTAGCTGTGTGGTTGCTACTCTGAGCCACAAGTTCCTTGTAAGTGGGCATAGGGTGCCAGCTTGCCTCACCTGGGGTTGTGAGCTTGGCCTGCAGAAGTGGCCTGTGTAGTGGTCACAGTGTGACCACTCAACAAATGGCAGCCATGGCATTCCACACTTCAGAGCTGGCCCATGGGAGGACCTTCTGTCCTGCCTTATGTAGCTCTTGTCCATCAAGGGAGGGGCTGGAGCCCTGAGCCATTAGTTATAAGCTTCCTGTTATAAGGCTGTGGGGTGCTATAGAAAAGATAGACTGGCAGAGGGGAGCTGAATGGGTGAGTGACCTTGGACACCTCCTTCCTCTTCTCTGAGAGCCTGGGTCTGCTGACTGCCCTGGCTGCTGATTGGGCGAGTAATAGGGCCTTGCAGGCCCCTCTGGAGCGAGCAGAGCAGTGAGAGGGTGGGGCAAGGTGGGCGGGGCCAGGAGATGAAGGCACAGCTCTGGCTCTATCCACAGAGCTCACTTTTGTGCCAGCAAAGAGGGGATCTCTTAGGATATGGAGCCCAGGGACTGAGGACACAGCTCAAGGCTGCAGGCTAGCAGCTCTCAGTGACTTTCCATAGGAGGGTCAAAAGTTGGCCTGGGGCATCCCAGATGGGGCTTGGACCAGGCAACTGGAGTAGGCAGAGGCCACTTGGGATCTAGGCCCTGGCAGCCTCAGGTGGGCATCAGAGGAATTCCGGGCTGGCCCTGCAGGGGAAGTTGGGGCGCGGCAGCCAGGCCTTGAGTGGTGACTCACTGAAGCGGATATCAGTACCAGCCCCTCCGCTATTTCCTAGCTCTGTTCCTGGCAGGACCCTCTGCAGAGCGGGGTGGAGAGAGCCTGGTTTCCCCAGCCCGGTTCATGGTGACCTTCTATTTAGCATCCCAGTGGATGCTGGGACCTGCTCTAGTTAAGTGTCCAGGCCAACCCTGCCACCTGGCAGGGGCTAGGCCAGGGCTTCCCTAGGCTCCTTGAAGACTAGAGGCTGACCCTTAACCTTCCACCGAGTCTCCCTAGGAGCTCACGTGTCTGGGAGACTTGACCAGCAGGCAGCCTGGCCTGGAGGTCCACCCACACCTGCTTCTCTGGTGCCTCCCCACTGTGGCCAGGCACCCGTGTGTGCTGTGCTGTCTGAGAACTCCTGGAGGTCCCACAGCTTCCAGAGCTGGAGTTCCATGGTCCAATTTGGGTATAAACTCAGCAGTGTAGCCCATGGAGGCCATGGTACTTGGCTGGGTGTCCTTCAATGCTTTATTTAACCCTTTTCTGTGCCATTCCTGGTGGTGGGCTGGGGGACGCAGCTGGGAGCAAGGCAAGTGTCAACCTGGGGCTTTGGGGGTTCCCGGGAAGGTCTTATACCCATTAGTCAGGAATGGCCATGTAGCCCAGGCCCACCCTACTTGGGAGGACAGCAGAAGCAGGGCTGCTGGTTGTCTTGGGTGGTCAGGAGCTATAGGCCTTGCTGAAGAGGGGGCACCTGAACTGAGAGCAGGGTACAACAGGGCACGGCCCCCCAGGGAGGGCAGAGTCTGAGTTTGGGGCCATCCAAATGTCAGCACAGGTCCTGGAAGCCCAGGACAGGTGCCCAGAGGATAGGGCAGACCATGAGCCCACCCTGCCTGTGGGGGTGGGGGCAGATTGTCTGTGGCTACTGGGGCCTAGGGGTGGGGGCAGGGCATCTCCCACGCTCCTACCTCCTCCTCCTAGGATGAGGTCTGGTCCCCTGGGAGGCTAGGAGGGGTGGGGCGGCCGCATTTCCCAGACAAGCCTCTGAGGCAGTCAATGCCAAGTCTGCCTCTGTGCTGCAGGATGGCAGGTCTGGTTTCCTTGGGAGGGCGGGCTCTGCTGGGCATGCAGCCAGGGCCAGCTCTGCCCCTACAGGCCTGGCCCATCCCCTTCAGGCTCCTACCCCTGACCCTCCCCCACCAGGGAGGGCAGGCCAGGACCCTGCTGGGATCTTCCTCTGTCCACCCCAGAAGACAGGCCCCCAGCAGGTGGCTGGACCATGATAGAAGCAGCTGCCTGGCTCTGGATATGATCTGTTAATCCTTCTGGTGGCCTGAGGCAGGTGCAGCATTATCCCCACTCTGTGGATAGAGACAATGAGGCTCGGCGACTGTGTGATTTGGTCCCATCCCAGGGCTTGAGAGCAGCAGAGCATGGAACTGGGGCCTGACCTGCAGCCCCACAGCTCTACTTGGGCCTGTCCTCACAGACTGTGGGACCAGCTCAGTTCTGTCTTTCTGGAGACCCTAATGCGAGAGGCTGTGGGCAAAAGCCTGGGGTGGGGGATTGTGGGGCCCAGCTGGTGGAGGTGGGGAGGAGTCTGGCTCTCAAAGCCACCTCTTATCTCTGGGTGATCCTCTGTAGCTTCAGCCTCCTCACTCCTGCCGTGCACATTGCCCCATTTACTCTCTTGGATCCTTGACTCTGCCTGCCCCAGGGCCTTTGCACAGACATCCCTCTGCTTAGGAGCATACTCTCCCTTCCTGTGTGGGTCTCAGGTGCTGCCTTCTGATTGAGGCCCACTTTGATGTTCCCATCTACAGCATCACCTGTCTCCTTCCCTAGTCTTTCTGCCTCCTCTCTAACACATGAGCATCTTTTGTGAGCCATGTCCCCTGGACCAAGGAGGCAGCAGCTGCCCAGTTCATGCTAAAGGAGGACAGAACCAGGGTTGGGGGTAGAGGCCAGGTGAACAATACTAGGGCTGACCTCAGGGCAGGAGGGTGACTCTGGGCACATGGGGTCCCTGGCTCTTGGCCATCTGACCATGCCTGGTCCTCCACAGGGCCAGTACTGTGACATCTGCACAGCTGCCAGTAGCAACAAAGCACATCCCGTGAGCAATGCGGTTGATGGCACAGAGCGCTGGTGGCAGAGCCCGCCACTGTCCCGCGGTCTGGAGTACAATGAAGTCAACGTCACTCTGGACCTGGGCCAGGTAGGATTCCTCTTCTGTCTGTTGGACCCTCACCCTATCTCCTCCAAAAGGAAGTTCCGCCTCTGCCAGAGGTTGGGGCTGGAGCCTGGGCCTGGCAGCAGGTGCCTTCTCTTTGTGCTTTTGACACCTCTTGCAGTAGCAGGGTAACAGAGGGGCTGATGGGCGCTGCCAAAGGTCGTTGCCAGAGGTCCCAGGGAGGTTCTGGGTGGGGGTGCTGAGTGGACTGCTTGGGAGGCAGGGGTGGAAATGCTGAGAGGCTGGTGGCCCCCCCAACCCCCTGTGGTGGGTGCCTTGGTGTTTAAGGAATTCCTGGCGGGTGTGGGAGGGGCTGCAGGAATGTAGAGGAGGCCTAGGAAGTGGACATTCCTGGGATACCTGGGGCTAGGTGGAGTTAGGTGCCTGTATTCAGGCCCAGCCCTCCCTGGCATGCTGGTGCTCCCCAGTAAAGAGTGGAGCCCCCATGGTGGACCTGCTGCCAGCCCTAATTTTACCCCAGAATGGCTCAGTTATACTCAGACTGCATCCCTGTCTGCAGCTTTGTGTGCCAGCCTTGGGATCCTGGCCTATGCAATGGGCCAGTAATCCCCATGCTTCCTGGGACAGGGTGGTGGGGCTGGTACATGAGGCTGAGCAGGAAGCACCCACAGTTGGGGCTACAGGGTCCATCCTGCCTGCCCCTGCCCTGCAAGTGCAGAGGCCTGTGGTCCTAGCCAGCTTTGCCACGATCCTATGCACAACTGGGTGGTCTCTGTTCCTTTCTGAGGCCCTGAGTCCCTGCTACAGTCTGAGGGCGTTAGAGGCAATGGAGGTTTTCACAAACTTGGCTGGTGGGGCTGGCTCTAAGGGGCAGGCACCTCTGTCTGCTGCCTGGCTTAGGGGGTAGGCAGGCAGGAGAGGAGACGCTCACGCCCCAAGAAGTAGCCTGGAACTTCCAGGGGGCCATGGACTCCCTCTTGTGCCCGGTGCCAGAGTGGCCTGGGTGCGAAAGGGGATGACGGGAGGGGCTGGACAGGGGCTGCCATTTCAGACTTGCTGGCTGCTGACCCCTGGGTGCTGGCACCTGACCCTGGCCCTGACCTGGCCCAGGCAGCAGGTGTGACTTGGTGGCTTTCCTTTCATCTACTGGGTTTTACCAAGTCTAGGCTCCCTTGTCCCCTGACACCAAGAGGGCCTCAGGAGCCCGTAGGACCTAAGGGTCTTTCACTGTGAATTTCTTACTTGCTGGGGGCAGGCAGGAAGCTGCTGGTGGGTGGGAAGGGGGGCACTGTGGGTTCTACTTGCCCCTCCTCCTCCAAGGGACAGGCCTGGCCAGGCTGGGGGGAGGGGAGAGGGCCTGGTCTCCATGGCAACCCCAGGGTGGCTGCAGAGCCTGTGGGCACAGTGCCTGAGGTGGGCACAATGCCTGACGTGCCATGGGGCTGCCAAGGGAGATGGATTGGTGCTCAGATCCACAGGTGTGGGCCTTGCCACCTCCCAGCTCCGTGTCTGTGCTGGGCTGGAGACTCCAGGCCTGGGGCAGATTTGCTTTTAGCTGGTTCCTGCCAGGGAAAGGTTTGATCCTGTGAGCATCCTGCTTCTCTCCCAGCCTCAGTTTCACCAGCTGTAAAATGGCACAGGCAGAGCAGAGCCCTTCTGACTCTGTTTGGGAAGAGGTCCCCTCTATCCCTCTCCCTCCTTTCCTCCACTCTTCCTTCACTGACTGTGTGATGCCTTCTAAGGCCTGTCTTGGCCACGCCCCCCTGCCCTGTGGTAGGGCAGATAGACCCACAGGTGAACGCAGCTCTTTTCCTGGGACTCCTCTGTGGGGCTGGGTAGGTCCTTTGAGATACTGGCCCCAGGGGCAGAGCTGGGTACTCCCCTATGGCCCTTGTTCTGGAGTAGCCCTGGGCTGAGGAGGGTGGCAGGGCTGATCATGGTTCTTGGAGGTAGGGCCCTGTGGTTGGCATGGGGAGGGTGGGGGTGCTTGTCTCCCAGGGGTCCCTGGGGAGCAGCCGACTAGAAGGGACTTTTCCTCCAGGGGTGGCAACTCTGGTGTCTCAGGCAGTTTCAGAGTGCCAGCTGTGACCTGCCTGGGGGTCCTGGGGGTGGGTATGTATTTCCTTGTGTCCTCTGGAGCCCGCTGGTCAGATCCCTGGCCTCAGCCTCCCTCTTTTCAGAACCTCCCCTAGACCTGTGCCTAGTCTGAGGTCACATAGCAGGTGGCCATGGCTGAGGTGTCCTACCCTCAGGGCTCTGCCCTGCCCCCTGTCCCCATGTCTGTACCCCAGCCAGTCCAGGTCTTAAGAATGGGGCAGGGACAGACTCGCTCTCCAGATACCCCAGTGCCTGGCTGAAGTCCCCCACCTGCCACCCTAGGCCACCTGCTGTGTTCTCTCGTGCACTGCTTTGTCCCAGTTCTTTAAGATGGGACGGCAAGTGGGGATCGAGGTACAGGGAGGGGGCTCTGGGGTGTGGGCTGGGGCAGGTTGGTGCCAGGCCCAGAGTTTGGGCTAGGGCTCGAAATGTCAGGGTGAGGGCCTGTGCCCCTGGGGACAGTGGGGCTGGGTGGGGGTTGAGAGGAGGGGAATGGGGAGGAAATCTGGTATGGGGGCTGAAGACACTGAGTGGGCATTTAGGAGAAGGATAGTGTCACTGTGGACGTCGCACTCTCAGGCGGACTGCTGGACCTCCCCAGGCAGCCTCTTAGTCTCGCTGCCACTGTGGGTCTGGTTTCCTGGCCTGGCTGGGTGCCTTGGCCATGTGGCCAGTGCCCCAGGATGGTCACTGGGGTTGTCCAGGGAAGGACAGGAAGTGTGGCTGTGGTGAGGCTCTAGTTTCAGAGCCCATTGGCTAGGACAGGTGCAAGGGCTGGGCCGGATGTGGCCCCTGGAGCTGGGCTCCCTGTGGAGGGTCAGAGTGGCATCCCTGGGGCAGGTCCTCTGGCCAAGCTTGAGGCACCCCTCCCCTTGCACCTGTCTGCCTGGCTGGGGGTCAGGTCAGGGGCCTCCTGGCCCTCACAGACACACAGCCGGCCCTGGCACACTGATGCCTCTGCTTACTGTGGGCACAGAGATACCTGCTTGGGCACCCTGGGGCCTAGTGGCCCTGAGGCTTCCTGTTTTCCGTTTGTTTTTATTTTTTATTTATTTTATTTTTTTTTTTTTGAGACAGAGCCTCAAGCTTTCCCCTGGGTAGAGTGCCATGGCATTACAGCTCACAGCAACCTCCAACTTCTGGGCTCAAGCGAGTCTCTTGCCTCCGCCTCCCAAGTAGCTGGGACCACAGGCGCC
>NW_003852418.1:21385074-21397885 GCF_000181295.1 Otolemur garnettii | reverse complement strand
GCTATTTTTTGGTTGCAGCCATCATTGTTGTTTGGCGGGTCCGGGCTGGGGATTCGAACCCACCACCTTGGGTGTACGTGGCTGGCGCCTTAGCCGGTTGAGCTATAGGCGCCGAGCCTTCCGTTTGTTTTTAAATAAAACCTACTGTGGTAGTGGCCTCTGCAGTGCGGCTCAGCACAGACTAAACTTAGGGTTTTGGACTGAGGGTCCCCCTAAATTACACTTTCTGTGGTCCCAGGCTGACCATCTGGCCTGACCTGAGCCATGCTGCAGGGGGAGGGGCAGGGAGCCCTGCGCTCAGGCTGGGAAGTTGTGGGTCATGGAATCTTCCCCAGCCGGGCTCCATGGAGGTATTGTATCTGCCTGGTTGGTGCCTAAGTCCTGCCCTCCAGCCTGTGAGCTCCTGCTCACCCTCCTCTGGACACCTGTGGACTGGGGAACTGGGGATCCTGGGGCCCCTGTCGCCCCTGTCTGTCTGTCCTCAGGGCATTCCCTGTTTCTGTGTGCCTACCCCCAGCACTTCCCCTCCCTTGTTGCTCTGGGAACAGTGTCCATATGTGGTTGTCCTCAGGCTGGCTGCTTCAGCTGTGCAGATGGGCTGTGCTTATCTACCCAGTTCAGGGTCTGAGCAGACACCCTGCCTGGCCACCCACACGCAGCCCTGCTGTGAGTTTATCAAGGTTTCTAGATGGGGTCTGTGCTATTAGGGGAGGCACCTGGGGTGTGCGGAAGCAGGGAAAGGCAGGGCTCAGGTCACAGGGCCTCTGAGATTGGCCTGGGCACTCTGCTGCTCTGTGCAAAGGGACTGAGCAGGCCTGGACGCCTGGGACTAGGAGGGGCTTCCTGCCTTTGCCACTACTGCCTAGGACACTGGCCTGTCCCCAGGAGTTGGCACAGGGCCCTTCTTCCTGCAGGGCTAGGGCTGAGTCACACACAGCCCGTGATTCATGCCGCTGGGCAGGCAGTGCTGCGGCACCTGGGCCTGGCAGATGGGCCAGGGCAGAGCTGGGGTATGGCACAGGATGGGAGCCCCCTCCCGTCCCTCAGCGGTTTCAACACATCCCACCCCAGGTGATGTGGGTGTCTAAGCCCCTGAGGCTGTAGGCTGACAGGGTGGTCATCTGCCCCCAGAGCCTGCAGAGGCCCCACTAGTTTTCTCTGCACTCCTCACTGAGCTGTCCGGATCCTGGCCCTGCTCACTCCTCTCCCCACCCTCTGCCTCAGGCACCATTGGGGAGTGTGGCTGCAGGGTGCTCTCTGCACTGTCTGTCAGAGGCTGTGGCTTCTGCTTACTCTCTGCTGGGCCAGGTGGCATCTTCCCTCCCAGGCTCCTGGCACCTGCCATCATGAAAGGCACTTTGCCCCCGTCATCCTCTTCACACCTTTTCTCACTCTCCTGTGCCTGGGAGGGACGCAGCCACTGGAGCTAAAGCCCACCCTGGAGCTGCTGCCCTGGGCCCTGCACCCCATGCTCCTGGGGCTCTTTGCCAACTCCCTGTGAGGCAGGGGTCCCCAGGGCAGAAACTTTCTTTTAGGAGCCTTGGCCCTCCAAGGTCGGGCTGGGAGGGGGAGCCGGGGCCATGGTGGTTGGGAGGTTGACCCGGCTGCTGTCCTGGAGATGTGCCTGCTCCAAAATAGCCAGATTTTTAAAAATAACCCAGGCAGCTTTTGTTTGGCTTTTGCTTTAAAAGAGATTTTTTTCCTTGTGCACAGAACTATGTAGCGGCAGAAAGGTCAGCTCGAGTTGGCAGCTGAGCCGAGGGGGGTGTGGAAGGGGATGGGCTGTGTCCAGAGAGGCCAGGGTCTGCGCCTGCTGCGGGTTGTTCTGAGGGTAGCGGGTGTCACCCTGGAAGTTGAGACCAGGTTGGGGACAGATGGGAGACCCCTTGAGTGTGGTCTTCCCTTCTTGCCAGCGTATATGCAGCTGGCCAGCCCTTCAAGGACAGCTGGCCAGGGCCTCTGACAGACAGAGGCTTGGGTGGACAGAGGGGTGTGAAGCTGGGATGTTCATGAGCAGCCCAGTGGGGGGGGAGGGGCTTCCATGCCCCCTTGCCCTGCCCATCAGTGTCTTGGAGTCAATATTTATTCAGTGCTCTCAGCTGGGAAAAATGTGACCAGCCTGCAGGAGGGGCAGGAGGAGGGACAGATCGGAGGGTGCAGCAGCTCCAGTACGCAGGGAAATGCGGGGGCAGGACCCAGGGGACCATTGGGTCCTTCTCTGTCCTCGGGAGCCTTTTATGGGGCCTGTTCTGCCTACCCCCCCACACACACCAGAGAGCAGCCTGTGACCCTGCCCCAGCATGCAGGTTCCCTGGAATGCTCCTGGTTTGGGGTGCTGAGGCTGAGCAGTGCTGATCTCTCTGCTCCCCACCCACAGGGAGGGGAAGATGACCTCAGAGCCTGGCAGTGTGTGAATAGGCTGTGCCCCCACCCCCACCTCAGGGGAAAGCCGAACTTTGTTTCCCTTGCTGTCTCTGCAATGCTAAATCTTCCAGGCAGGACTTTGGCCCAGCGTGTCTTGGGGTCCTGGAGCTCTGCCCTGCCTGGACTCTGGACAGCCTGCCCCTCCAGGACTGTTGCCATAAGGGGTCTGTGGTCCTTCCATGGCAGACACCACAGCAGCTTCAGGAGATGAGGGTGGAGTGACTGGGTCCTTGAGCAGCCCTTGGGGGGACCCCTCTCTCCTCTATGGATGGGGCTCCTACCAGCACCCACCAGGTCCCTGGCAGAGAAATCCTCTGGGGCAGCAGGTGTGAAGAAGGCCCTCCTGAGGCCTGGTGTGTGGTCCTGGGGTGTAATGTCACCCTCAGTGGCCTTCTGGGCCACTCAGAGCCCACCTGGGAGCAGGGAAGGGCTAGCCCTCACTACCCTTAGTGTTGGATGTGGGTATTGGGCCCCCACGGGGCCTCTAGGGCTGGGGGGCCAATACCCCCCATGGGCTGGGCCCCTGGGCAGGGGTCAGCATTTGTGCTGTGTCCACAGCTGAGCCTCTGCCCTCCTTGTGCCGCTTGTGGGGGTTCACTGCCCCCTGCTATCTCTCAGAGCCCTGCCCTGGGCCTTTTCCCCTCTGTTTCTTTTGCTATAGTTGCCAGGCCTTGGGGGGCTGGGGAAGGCTCACCCTAACAGGCTGCAGCCAGAAGCCACATGCCCTCTACGTTATCAGTGGGGGGCTGAGCCTAGGAGCTGGGGGTCACGTGGGTCATGGGGGCACTCAGCACAGTGGGGACCAAGCCCCACCCTGGGACATGCACGCTGGGGGTGCCAAGGTGGGGCCTACCTGGTCACCCACCTGTCCTGGGGACCTTCCTGCCCCATGGTCAGCTTCTTGTTCTTGAGGCAATAGACAGTTTTTAGGAACCACAGGCCTTTCCTGGGGGCTGTGGCCCCCACCTGCAGGGAGCTATTCCTGTGGGTGGGGTAGAGTCACCTGGTGCTCAGACTCGGGGGGTGGCAGGGTACCCATGGAGGACTGAGTCAAGCCCCAGCACCCAGCTCCAGCCTGGAAGGGACTTCAACCTCCACAGGCCGCTGCCTCCAAGGGGCAGGTCAATCCCCATGTGCCTTCGCATCTTCAAGGGGCTTGTTCCCGACAGGTCAGGGTGACTCTGAGGAGCCAGCCCCAGAGGCAGGCACAGGACCAGTGGGGCCATTTTAGGTGGGGACAGACATGTGGTTGGAGCAGTGATGACAGGAGTTGGGGGTGATCAAGCCTGGCTTCCAGGGGGAGGGAAGTGCAGGGTAGTGGGGGCAGAGGGGAGCAGGGCCTGGATAGAGAAGGTGGGAGGATGGCTGAGGTGGTGGTGAGATGGGCTGTAGCCCAGGAGGGCTTCTCTGAGGTGGTGTCTGAGGTACCCTGTGAGGCTGTGCTGAGGTAGGGCCCCACCCATCCCCAGGGGTACAGAGACAAGAGGCTGTGGGCACCTCCCTCAGGCCTAGGTGGGGCTAACACAGGGAGACAGTGGGTAGTGGTAGGCGGAGCCCTTGAATAGGAGTGCATCTGGGGGTGCAGCTTCCTTCTGCCCTGGCTGGGGGCCACAGGGAAGTCACAGCCCCAGTCCTGGGCTAGTGGGGTCTTCTTAGCTTGACTCATATTTGAAAGGCCTATTTTCCAGCCGTCTCTAGGACTCCACTTGCTCCATGCTTCCTGGCCCAGGCCTCAGTGGCTGTGGGCCAGTCAGCGGGTGATAGGGCAGAGTCTGTTCTGGAAGGGGTGTTGACTGTCAGACGTGCTGGGAGCTGGACTTGATAGATGGTAGAGGCACTGTCTGGCTGCCTATTACGGCTGGATATCATGCTGTGGGGACGCTGGGATGTACTCCTATCTCTGCCTCGATCCCACTGCCTCAGACCCCAAACTTCTAGGGGATATGAGGGAGGACACTCCTAAGAGGGCTGGCCCCTGTGTCCATGACTACCCCTGGTACAGGCCCTGTCTCCTGCATCCATCTAAGGGAGGACACTCCTGAGAGGGCTGGCCCCTGTATTCACGACTACCCCTGGCACAGGCCCTGTCTCCTGCGCCCATCTGCCCCTGGCAGGCAACCCAAAGATGCCTGTGTCTCCCGTGTCCTCCTGACCCCTCTTGGTCCCCACAGGTTTTCCATGTGGCCTACGTGCTCATCAAATTTGCCAACTCCCCTCGGCCAGACCTCTGGGTGCTGGAGCGATCCACAGACTTTGGCCACACCTACCAGCCATGGCAGTACTTTGCATGTGAGTCTGGGAGCTATGGGGCCTAGTGGGGGTGTCCCTTTTGGGGCTGCCATGGTCGTGCTCTTTTGAAGTCTCCAGTCACTAGCCTGGCCCTTGACCCAGCTCCTGTGTGGTTTGGGACCGTCCATCCAAAGACTTTCGGGAATTTATCAAACAGGAATTTATCAGCTCGCATCCCCAACCTCAGGCACAGCTGGGCTTGGGCTGATGGTGCCAGGAACCTCGGTGCCATCTCTTGGCTTCTTCTGGGCTGGTTTCATGTGCGACAGCTCCCTGCAGTGACACAGGCCCTGGCGGCTCCCAGCTTGCATCCTGCCAGCTCAGCTGCCTATGTCAGGAGAACTGGGGGCCTGGCACTTCTTACTGCAGCCTTTGGCCACCTGCCATCCTGACTGGTCATGTTGTCAGGACAGAGATGCTTTGGTTGGGCAGGCCTGGCCACATGTCCCCCAAACTCTGGGGACTGAGAGTGAGGGAGGGGCAATTTTCTATTATAGTTTTTTTTTTTTCTGTCTGTCTTTTTTTTTTTGGCCAGGGCTGGGTTTGAACCCGCTACCTCCAGCATATGGGGCCAGCGCCCTACCCTTTTGAGCCATAGGCACCGCCCCCCAGGGGGGCAATTTTCTTGGGGCAATTAGGGGGCTGTCCCAAGGAAGGAGATGAAGATGGCCTGGGGAGGGGGCACCTGCTCTCTAGAATATTCTAGGGAGAGGGATGTGGGGTGTAGGTGGTAAGCTGGCACAGTACACGCCCATCTCCAAGTCCTGCTGGCTGGCAGAACCTTGGTGGGGTGACTAGCGAAGGGCAGTGTTCCCCCGGGGGTGAGGTGTCCAGGAGCCACCCAGGCTCCAAAAACCTACGGAGCCAGCAGCAATGCCCCTGAACCCCTTGTCCCCTAAGAGCCGCTGGCTCTGTAGGCTTTTCTGGTGGTTCTAGCCTCTTCTTCTGGCATCTCCTACAGCGTCCAAGAGGGATTGCCTGGAGCGATTCGGGCCTCGGACGCTGGAGCGTGTGTTGCGGGATGATGACGCCATCTGCACCACCGAGTACTCACGCATCGTGCCCCTGGAGAACGGCGAGGTGGACCTGGGGCTGCGTGGTGGCGGGGCTGCTGGTCTGAGGGGGGCAGTTAGGTGGGGGCCACGCCCGGCCTCACCCTCCATGCTGTCTGCAGATCGTGGTGTCCCTGGTGAACGGGCGCCCGGGGGCCTTGAACTTCTCCTACTCCCCACTGCTGCGCGACTTCACTAAAGCCACCAACATCCGCCTGCGTTTCCTGCGCACCAACACGCTGCTGGGTCACCTCATGGGCAAGGCGCTGCGGGACCCCACGGTCACACGCCGGGTGAGTGTGCCAGCCTGTTTGCAGGGGCAGGGGAGGAGCTGGCTCAGGGTTGGGTGGGGGGCAGCCCTTGCCTGCTGGGGTGCTCACAGGCCTGCGGCTACAGTACTATTACAGCATCAAGGACATCAGCATTGGCGGCCGCTGCGTCTGCCACGGCCACGCGGATGTCTGTGACGCCAAAGACCCCACAGACCCTTTCAGGTGAGGTGCTCTCGGGTGAGGCCGAGGCCCCTGCCCCCTCTGTCACTGAAGGCTAAGCCTAGGGTAGGAGGCCAGGGTCCATTGCCTGCCACGCCACCCACCTCCTGTGTGACCTGAACTTACCTCTGCCTGTGGGCCTCAGTTTCTCCACCAGAAGTAGGGGTAGAGCTGAGTGTAGACTCCTGGGCCAGCAGAGGTGGGGCTTCCTCCAGCTCCCATGTGCAGGAAGGTGGCTCTCCCAGTGTATGCTTGTTCCTGGGCCCTACCCAGAGTCCCTGAGAAGGCAGGGCCCAAGAATCTGCATCTTCACCAAGCTGCCATCAGGTGTGGCACCTGGGACAGAACCCAGGTGGCTCTTGGCACCCAGTGAGTCCTGGCCCTTGGCTCGTCCTGGCTGAGGCAGCCCCAGGGTCTGTCGGGTCCTCCCTCATCTGCTGTGTGTTGAGCTCCTAACACGTTCTAGGCTCTGGGGACTTGGGAGGCAATCAGGAAACATGGAGAGGGGTACCCTGACACGGTGCCCTGTGAGCCAAGCGCTGCAGGTGCTAGGGCAGTGAGGCTGGGACAGAAACTTCCCAGGGAGGTGCCGTAGGGGTTTCCAGAGGGAACCTGTGGGCAGACCCACCCCACCCACCCCTAGTGCCTCAGCATCATGTAGCCAGCCCAGCCCAGTTCACTCCTGCCCCTTGCCTTCTGCTGGGGTCTTACAGCCCTGTCTACACCTTCAACTTATAGAGGAGATGGGTGGATAGAGCCCACCACATTCTCACAGTCAGGGCTGAGCAGAGACGTGAGCCGTAGGCCCCTTCAGATGTGACTTGTGGGCCTGGAGGGAGTGGTGTGGTCACCTGAGCCAGAGGACTCAGGCATGCTGCCCTCAGGAGCCTCAGGCCTGGCAGTATAGCTTCAGGTGCTGAGCTGGAGCACTAGGATTAAGTGCCAAGTGGGAGCACAGCTCGTGAGGGCTGGGAGCAGGGCCCAGCAAGTGTCCAAGTTGTCTTTGGATGAGAGGAAGGTCCTGGCCGGGAGCTGGGGCCTGTCCTGGTCTACTGGGGGAGGTGCCACCTGGCTGCAGGGCATGAGGGGTGGCAGGGCTGGGCACCCTTCCCAGAACCACAGAACCTAGCAGAGCCCCTGTCACCACATGGTGTCCCAGTGCCGCTGCCTAGCCCTGCTCTCCATGTAGGCATCAGCCGCCACCCTGGCCCCTGCTGTGAGAGGGAGGCCTCTGCCTCCAGCAGGCTCGTCTCTGCCTGTACCCCCCCCACCTGCCGATTCCCACCTCCATTTGCACGATTATGGTCAGTGCTTGCTGCTGGCCCAGCTCTGTACCAGACCCCACATTACGCCTGCCTTTCCCTGATTTGGAAGTTAGATGTTTTGTCTTTGTGGTTATCTCTAGATTTCCTTCCGAGCTTGAGCTTTGTTTACGGTAGCAGGCGGTCACCTTTCCTTTTTAATAGGCATACCTGGCTTAACCAAATCCAGACTGAGTGAGCTGTCATGCCTCCTCCCAGGAGGTGGCCGAGGACATGTGGCATTTCTGTAGCTTGGTTTCATCACCAGGGACCGTGGAGTCTCCTGCTTGTTCCAGTTCATCCCCTGGAACTCAGTCTCCTTCCTCCTGAATTGTGTCCCTTGGTTGTTATTGCTGTACAGTCTGCAGTGATCCCCCCACTCTTGATTGGTAGCTGACTGCAGAGTTCTTGGTCGACAACTGCCTCTCAGCATTTCAGAGAAGTTATTTCTGTCTCTTGGTGTTTGTTGGTGCTGGGGAGAGCTCGTCATCGCCCAGTGGCCGTGGGTGTGCTGTGACCCTCACTGTGGATGTTCTGCAGAGTTACTCTGAAATGGTGAGGCGGGGACTTGTTTTATGCTGCTGAAGCTCAGGCTTCTTGATCTGAGAATGCGTGTCTTCCTTAACTCAAGACCGTCCATGGCTACTGTCTCTCTCCATCCATCTCCTCCCCTGCTGCCTCTTCTTTCCCTGTACACAGACGCCTCCACCCTCATGGCCTCCTGTCTTGTAATCTCTCACACTTCCCCTCAATTTCTTTTCTGAGCTGTCTTTTGGGTAGTTTCTTCAGCTCCTCCTCCAGTTCACTAAGTCTCTGCTCTGCTGTGTCTGATCTGCGGCTTAACCCATTTGTTGAGTCTAATTTCTTAATTTCATTTTTTGTTTCTGGACGTTCTGATCAGTTCTTTTTTACATGTGCCTGTCTTTCATAGCATTATGTTTTTTATTAGGTTGAATATTCCTTTCTTTGTAATCATTTTAAACATTCTTTTACAGTTTCTGCGACTTTGTTCCATCACACGAGGTCCTTGCTGGTTGTGGCTCTAGACTCTTGTTGTCCTGTTTCTTTGTAAGGTCTTCAGCAGGGTTTTATCTCGATATTTCCTGTGTGTCTTGGCTTGGAAAGATTCCCTCTAGGACTCCAGAGTTCCTGGTACCACATTTTGCATTAATTTCTTGGTTTAGAGGTACTCTGACCACGTAGACTTTTGAAAAGTGAAACGCTAACTTCAGGCCCTGGTTGTAGATCCTCGGAGATGGTGGAAAGGCAGACCGCCCTCTTTGCCGCTTACCAGTGGTGGTGGGCAATTTATTTTCAGTTCTTTCATTGAGGTTGTGGCTTTTCTGGATGTTTCTGGATTCTGAGGAGAAGTGGTGTTGATTCCCAAGGCTCTATGGACCCCTATGGGGGATGGCACTGGATTCCCTGAGCTTCTGGGGTCCTGCTTGGGGAATGCGTAGCCTTGCAGCCTCAGAGCAGACACAGCTCAGGGTTGCGTGCACCCTGGCTGAGTTGCTACAGGTGTGTGCCAGGAGGCCAGGCTTTGTCCTGATTAATTCTGAGATATTGGTGGCTCCAACCTCAGGCCTCATCTGTCACTAGCTGTCCCACCACTTACTGGACCTCAGGCAGGTGTCCAGCCCTCTGACCTGGTGTCTACCACAGCTGGGAGAGGAAGTGGTTCTTGGCCACTTGCCCCTGGGGAGGTGCCTTCTACACATGAGGGAATGCGGCTGAGCACAGAGCTGCCGCTGAGTGAGATGTGGGCCTGGGCTGCATACACAACCCTTCCTTTCCTTTGGAGCTGGCTCAGGGGGACTGGCCTTGAGTTCTGGCCATGTTGGGAAGGCTATAGCTTGATCTTGAAGGACCTGAGGCTCCAGGCTGACCTGCAGGCAAGGGCCACATGCACCAACCACCTGAGTGCCCTACCCCAGGTCCTGCTGGTCCTCCCTTTTCACAAATACCCTGTGGTCATCACGAGACCAGTCTCTCTGTTTCCTCGCAGGCTTGTCCATCCCCAGGCTGGGCAGTTGGGTCAGAGCCACTGTGGAGAGGGGATGTTGGGGTCTGGGCATATGCAGGGCAGGAGAACATAGGCCCCTTTGGGGTGTAGACCAGGGGATCTGCCACCCCTGCCCTGGTGGTAGCCTGAGTCCCTCTTGCCCACGTGTCCCCACAGGCTGCAGTGTGCCTGCCAGCACAACACCTGTGGCACCTCCTGTGACCGCTGCTGCCCTGGTTTCAACCAGCAGCCGTGGAAGCCAGCAACTGCCGACAGTGCCAACGAGTGCCAATGTGAGTGCCCCGTGCCCTGGGCCTACCCAGGCATGAGCTGCCGGCACCCGTGGCTCATGGGTGTGCCTGAGGGCCGTGGAGGACACATTGACAGCTGAGCCCCCTCCTCTCCAGCCTGCAACTGCCACGGCCATGCCAATGACTGTTACTACGACTCTGAGGTAGACCGGCGCCACGCCAGCCAGAGTCAGGATGGCACCTATCAGGGCGGAGGTGTCTGCATTGACTGCCAGGTGGGCCAGGGGGAGGACCAGGGTGGGCTGGCACCAACCTGGAGTGGGGACACTTGTGTACTCAGCAGCCCTGCCCCTACCCCTAGCATCACACAACCGGCATCAACTGTGAACTCTGCCTGCCCGGCTTCTACCGTACCCCGGACCAGCCACTAGACTCACCCCACATCTGTCGCCGTGAGTGGGTTCATCTGGGAGGCATCCTGGGACTGGGGTCTGCCCCGAAAAGGGTGTGCCTTGAGAGGACATTCCAAGCTTCAGGGCCTGCCCAGGAGGAGCTCTCCCAGGCTTGGGATAGGACCCCAGAGCCCTGGCACCTCCCCGGGAGGCCTGGCCTCAGTCTCACACCTACTACCCAGATCGTGGACACAGAAACTCCCTCCCTTGGGGCCTGATGGCTCTGACCTTACCTGCCCCTTGGCTTCTGGCCCCTGCCCAGGCTGCAACTGTGAGTCAGACTTCACTGATGGGACTTGTGAGGACCTGACTGGCCGCTGCTACTGCCAGCCCAACTTCACCGGGGAGCGTTGTGACATGTGTGCCGAGGGCTTTGTGGGCTTCCCACACTGCTACCGTGAGCACCTGGCAGGGGCGTGTGCCTGCTACGTGTGGGACCCAGGGTGCCCTGTGGGGGTGGAGCCCCGGCCTAGACCCCTTTTGTCCTGCCTGCATCTCTAGCTGTGTGGGAGACCCAGGGTGGGGGTAGGTACAGAGATTTCAAGCAGACCTGGCCAAGAACACATGGTGTGTCTTTCTGCAGCTGTGCCCTCATTCTCCCCCAATGACACTGGGGAGCAGGTGCTGCCAGCCGGACAGATCGTAAGTAAGTGTCCCTGAGGTCCCCAAGGTCCTTCCCCTACCCTGGGGCCGTGACCCACAGGCCACTCCACAGGAAGGCCTTGAAGAGAGGACCCTCTCTCACTGTGGCCTCTTGGTTTTTGCCTCATTTCTGTTTATGCAAATCACCCTATTTTTTATAGCCTTTTTTTTGAAAACCTTCAAAAATATTGGTAAGCATAAAGGTAAAGAGAAAAGTCATCCAGGATGGTGCCAGCTGCTAATGGCCCCTCACGCTGCCTGGACCCTCTCTGCTGTGCTCTTGGCTTTCACAGACACTGAGGTGTCCCCGCAAACTGTCCTGTCACTGTGTCTCCACCCACTCACAGCGGCAGGGGCACCATTTTTTTAACCAACCCCTAATTATTAGAAATGGTGGTTCTTTCCTTTTGATTTTTCTCATGGCCTAAAGAGAGAAATATATCCTTTTTTTTTTTTTAAACAAGGTTTTTTTTATCTGAGACAGTCTCACTATGTCTCACTCTGTAGAGTGCTGTTGTATCACAGCTCACAGCAACCTCAAACTCTTGGGCTTATGCAGTTCTCTTGCCTCAGCCTCCCAAGTAGCTGGGACTACAGTCGCCCGCCACAATGCCTGGCTATTTTTTTGTTGTAGTTGTCATTGTTTAGCTGGCCTGGGCCGGGTTCGAACCTGCCAGCCCTGGTGTATGTGACTGGCACCCTAGCTGCTGAGCTACAGGTGCTGAGCCAATATATCCTTTTTTTTGCTTTTCTTTTTTTTTCTTTTTTTTTAAAGACTAGACAAGTACAGTAGTGAGAAGAGGGGAAAGAGTAGAACAAGGAGTTCAGTCTGTAACTGACTGTGAACAATCAAGTGAGATCACTCACTACCTTCAGACCAGCCTTTTGGTTTGCTTTTTAAAGAGCGCTGTGGTAAACATCCTTGCAGCTGACACTGCGTGGAGTCTTGCTTCTTCTGTAGGACACTTTCCTAGAAGGAGGTTCTGGATCACTGGACATGCGAGTTGAGGACATTTTTGTAGATTACCAAATTGTTCTCTTAGACATCTGCTGGCGTAGTCACCCTGACAGCATGTTAGCACTGGCGCCACATAGTGACGGCTCTCCCGGCCAGCTTGAGTGGCAGACGATGTCCTCCTTGGCTCAGAGACACGTCCACCCTTTCCAGAGTTCCTGGAATTGGGGCACATCTTCTGGTGACGGCGTCACAGTCTCATTGGCAGGAGTTGTCAGAGGATGGTGTGTTTCACAGTGGGCAGGGTCTTCATTAGTTTGTGTTGGGCATTTCACTGTCTTTAGCTGCACTTGGACTGATTAAGGTGGAATCTTCTTGGCCTTTCAGTTGCTTTCTTATATTCTGTGTTTTTTTCTTTCTCTTTTGCTATGAACATGCTGCAACCCAGTTGCTGTCTCACGTGGGTCGCCCGCGCAAGGGCACGGCTTTCCCCTGGGCATCTGGCACCTTACTCAGTCCATAGGACCAACTCTTCCCATATTTATTTTATAATCCATTTCTTACAAGTTGTGTGTTTTCTCCTGGTCCTTTTGTTTTGGGGCTTTTTTTGGTGCACCGGTTGTTACCTGTTTAGCTGAACCTTGCCAGTGTTGTTCCGCTGGGTCACAGCTGGGTCATGATTAGGCAGAGTCCCAACCAAGTATCCACTCATATCTGCTAGCTCTTTCGTAGTTTTTATATTGAAGTGTTTAGTGTTTTGTTAATAGTGTAAACCAGGGTTTGGCAAATGTTTTCTTTTTTTTTCTTTTTTTTTTTTTTTTGAGACAGAGCCTCAGGCTGTCCTCTGGGTAGAGTGCCGTGGCATAGCTCACAGCACCCTCCAACTCCTGGGCTCAAGCGAGTGTCCTGCCTCTGCCTCCCAAGTTGCAGGGACCACAGGCGCCCGCCA
>NW_003852418.1:21351533-21385022 GCF_000181295.1 Otolemur garnettii | reverse complement strand
CGGGCTGGATTCGAACCCGCCACCTTAGGTGTATGTGGCTGGTGCCTTAGCCACTTGAGCCACAGGCGCCGAGCCGCAAATGTTTTCTGAAAAGGCCCAGACAATAAATGCTGTAGCCTTCGAGGGCCATGTGGTCTCTGTGGGAAGGACTCGGCTCACAGCTGTGGGTTGCACCTCGGAAGCAGTGGTGGGACACATGTGGGCTTGTCCACCTGCCAGCAACGCTCTGTTTGTGAAAGCAGGCTGAGGAGCCAGGGACTGTGGTCTGCTAATCCCTGGTGTAAATACTGAAGATTTTCTCCTTTCCCCATTGGCCCTTGGTAAGTACTCAGTGATTACTGGTGGTTGTGTAGTGTCTCACTTTTAATATTATGTTCATTGTATAATTATGTTAATATCTTTCCTAACGGGGACCTGGTGTTGACATAAGGTCGTCTTATGTCTGCATTCGTGAGGCTGGATAAACGATGTCTTGTTTTGGACTTAACAAATACTTGAGAAATGATCTTTACTTTCTTTTTAAAAATTATTTATTTATTTATTTTTGCAGTTTTTGTTTTTTTTGGCCAGGGCCGGGTTTGAACGCACCACCCCCAGCATATGGGGCCAGCGCCCTACTTCTTGAGCCACAGGCACCACCCGATCCTTACTTTCTTAAACTCCAGGTCTGTTTAAAAATCACAGAAATTATTGGGTGGCTCCTATGGCTTAAAAGGGTAGGGCGCCAGCCCCATATGCCGGAGGTGGTGGGGTCAAACCCAGCCCCAGCCAAAAAAAAAAAAAAATCACAGAAATTATCTGTTTGTTAAAAGTTTGATGGAACGGCTTGGCGCCTGTGGCTCAAGTGGCTGGGGCGCCAGCCACATACACGTAAGGTGGTGGGTTTGAATCCAGCCCGGGCCCGCCAGACAACAATGACGGCTGCAACCAAAAAAAATAGCTGGGCGTTGTGGCGGGCGCCTGTGGTCCCAGCTACTTAGGAGGCGGAGGCAGGAGACTGGCTTGAGCCCAGGAGTTTTGTCCTGCCTGCTGTGAGCTGTAATGCCACGGCACTCTACCCAGGGGGACAGCTTGAGGCTCTGTATCAAAAAAAAAAAAAGTTTGATGGAACCTAACTTTAAAAAACGGGTGGAGATTTTAGATTAAGGTTTTAATTTCTTTTATGGCTATTGTGTTTATTAAGTTTTCTATTTCATCTTAAGTCAATTTTGGTTATTTATATTTTCTTTGCAAATTGTCTACTTTATTTAGATTTCTTTAACGTCGCAGCATATGGTTATGTTCAACATCCTGTTGTAATTTTTAAATTTCCTTTCCTTTTTATTATCTGTTTTTCTTTTCTTTGTTGATTGGAACTGACAGAGGTTTCTTACATTTATGGGTGTTTTCAAAGCATAGCTGATAAGATCTTCTGGTGTTTTCTGTTATGTTTAGGGGAGAGCTTTTTTTTCTAATATGATAAACTTTGAAATAAAACATTTCATTCTTTTTACACATTTTCTTTGACTTACTAATTTTTTTTCATGTCTTTTTTTTTTTTTTTTTGGCCGGGGCTGGGTTTGAACCTGCCACCTCCAGCATATGGGGCCGGTGCCCTACTCCTTTGAGCCACAGGCACCACCCCTCACATCTTAAATTACTACTTTCTGTCTCGCTTAATTATCAACAAAAATGTTTAAAGCAAAGATTCTCAGTTCAGGATGATTTTAGTCCACGGGATACATTTGATAACGTCTAGAGACATTTTTGGTTGTTATAATTGGGGTACGTAACTGTTGTCTGGTGAGTAGAGGCCAGGGGTGTTGCTGACATCCTATAACAACCCGCAGGATAGGGCCTGCCCACGCAATGAAGAATTATCCAGCCCAGAATGTGCCGAGGTTGGAAAACCTAAGTTTAAAGCTATACATTTTCCTCAGAGTATAGCTTTGGTTCGGTATATCCAATGGGGTTGGAGATGCTGTGTTCTTACTGTTATTCTTAAATAGTCTATAATTTGGGTTTTTATTTTTCTTTTGACTTGTCTGTCTATTTTTATTGCATGTGATGAGATTTCCCTCCTGCCCTTTTTCATGGCTATTCAGTTCTAGTTTGATTGCATTATGGTCAGAGTTTGTGTAGTGACAATTTCTGCCTCTTTCTTTTTTTTTTTTTAGACGGAGCCTCACTTTATTGCCCTCAGTAGAGTGCTATGGTGTCACAGCTCACAGAGACCTCAAACTCTTGGGCTCAAGTGCTCCTCTTGCCTCAGGCCCCCAAGTACCCACCACCATGCCCAGCTATTTTTAGAGACAAGGTCTCACTCTTGCTCAGGCTGGTCTGAGTTGAGGCGATCCACCCTTTTCGGCCTCTCAGAGAGCTGGGGTTACAGGCGTGGGCCTCCACGCGGGTCAACAATTTCTGTCTTTTGTCTTTGGAATTTGAGATGTCCTTTGTTTCTCACCTAGAATATGACCATTTTCAGATTGTTCTGTGAATATTCCACAGGACCCTGTGTTCTCTCTGGGGTACCAGTTTCTGTCCACATTAAAGCAGGGTTGTTGGTATTACACTGTTTAAACCCTCTGTCCTTGCTCAGTCTGTGTCTCTGTGAGTGGTCACATGCTAACACTGCGCTCGGTCTCTCTCTCTGACCGTGGTCTTGCCATGTTTACAGCCTTAGGCTTATGCCCCTCAGGACCCCGTATGTCCTGCCCTGGAGGGTCATGTTTGCTGTGTCTCTGGGGATGTCTCTGAGTTCTCAGGACATGACATCCCTCTTTGTTTCCCTGGTGCCATGGCCACGGGTCCTGTCCCGGCTGGCACTTCTGTCCCCACCCACCTCTGGGTTGGCATCTCTCTGGCTCCCCTTACATAGCTCGTGGTTTCCCACCTGTCTGAGCCATTGGCTGGCATTTCCTTTTAGACAAACGGGCTGGTTTGGTTTTTATCATACAGAAGGAGACATGGCCTGCTGCTTCGGTGGTCCTTGCTGCCCTTGGCTGGGGCGTGGTCCTGCCCTTATTGTATCATTTCTCCTTTCTGCTTAAATGTTTTCTTTTCTCATTTGCTAGTTTGAGAACACAATGTATTTTGGTTTCCGTCTGTTTATTTGTGTGTTGATGTCTGTGCTCCCTCTGGGGAGGACCCTCCAGTTCTCTTGGTCTGACGGGGGGTTAGCCTTACATGTTTGACAAATACTGAACTTTTATTTTTATTAGTAGTAAAAATTAAATTGTATTCATGACCCTCCTTTCATGTATGAGTTAACATGTTCCTTCTTCCCAACTCCTAGAATTATTTGTAAAGAAATGAGAATTTTTGACTGGGTGCCCATAGCACAGTGGTTACAGCACTGGCCACATGAACTGAGGCTGGCGGGTTCAGACCCCGCCTGGGCCTGCTAAACAACAATGACAACTGCAATACAAAAATAGCCGGGCGTTGTGGTGGGTGCCTGTAGTCCCAGCTACTTGGGAGGCTGAGGCAAGAGAATCGCTTAAGCCCTGAGTTTGAGGTTGCTGTGAGCTGTGACACCATAGCACTCTACTAAGGGTGAAAAGTGAGACCCTGTCTCAAAACAATTTTTTTTAAAAAGAAATAAGAATTTTCTTCGCAGCCCATCAGGATCTTGTTCTTATGTTTCTTTATCATGACACTTTCAGTTAACTTGGAATCCGAATGACAGACAACTGATTAGATATGTTTATACCGTCCTCATTTCACTGCGTGCCACTGTTTCTCCCAAACACCGGCTTTCCTTTTTTGAAATATTTATTCTTTTAGTTTTCTAATTAGGGTTGTATAAAGGTTGTGAAAGGAGTTCATGAAGAGTTGTTTTCTGGGGTTTGGGGAAGTGGGGAGTCTGCAGGGCATCTGAGACATCCGTGCCCACCCCTCCCTCCAGACTGTGACTGCAGTGCTGCCGGGACCCAGGGCAACGCCTGCCGGAAGGATCCGCGGGTGGGACGCTGCGTGTGCAAACCCAACTTCCATGGTGCCCACTGTGAGCTCTGTGCCCCAGGGTTCTATGGACCCGGCTGCCAGCGTAAGTCCAGCCCCGTCCCCACCACCTCCCTGTCCTCAAGGCGGATGTCGGGAGCCCAGCGCCTCTGACCAAGGGTGTGGCCCCGCCTCCCTGCAGCCTGCCAGTGTTCCAGCCCCGGAGTGATAGATGGCCACTGTGACCCTGACACAGGCCAGTGCAAGTGCCGGCTGGGCTTCGAGGGAGCCTCATGTGATCGCTGTGCCCCTGGCTACTTCCATTTCCCCCTCTGCCAGTGTGAGTGATGCCTCCCCGGGAGGGCACGGGTGTGTAGAGCTGGAGGCCTGCCATGACACCCCCTTCCCAGGAGGGCACGGGTATGTAGAGCTGGAGGCCTGCCATGACACCCCCTCTCCTCTGCAGTGTGTGGCTGCAGCCCTGTAGGGACATTGGCCAGAGGCTGTGACGAGTCTGGCCACTGCCCATGCCGGCCCGAGTTTGCTGGCCCTCACTGTGACCACTGCCATCCAGGCTACCACGGTTATCCTGACTGCCATGGTGAGCAGAGAGCCAGGCAGAGAAGGGGCTGGGCCACTGTGACCTTGTACCAGGGCCTGACCCCATTGTCCCTGCAGCCTGCTCCTGTGACCCCCGGGGAGCCCTGGACCCCCTCTGCAGCGCAGGTGGTTTGTGCCACTGCCGCCCTGGCTATGCAGGTGCCACCTGCCAGGAATGCAGCCCCGGCTTCCACGGCTTTCCTGACTGTGTCTGTGAGTGCCTGGGAAAAGGTGGTGAGGGTACCACCCCTGCCACGAGCCCACACTCTGCCTTGTCCCACAGCCTGCCACTGCTCTGTGGATGGTGCCCTGCACTCAGCCTGCGATGCCCAGAGTGGGCAGTGCAGCTGCCGGCCCCGCGTGACTGGGCTGCGGTGTGAAATGTGTGTCCCCGGTGCCTACAACTTTCCCTTCTGCGAAGGTGAGCAGGTTGGGCCAGGCGGGCTGGCAGGGCTATGTGTCAGGTGCCATTCATCCCCGTCTGTGTGTTGCTCACGTGCTGTGTGTCTTCCTGTGATTCTGGTCACGTGTGTTCTTGACCACATCCATGTGCTGTGTTCACGTATTGGCTCTCTGCGCTGTGGTCCCTCTGTGTGTGTCCGTATACTGAGTGACGTGTGTGTGTCCTTGTGCTGAGTGACACGTATGCATGCTGATCGTGTGTGTCTGTGTGCTGAGTGACATGTGTGCGTACTCTGCGTGTGTCCACGTGCTGAATGACACACATCCGTGCTGTCCTAGTGTGCAAGTGACATGCGTGCGTGCTGTCCCTGTGCTGAGTGACGTGTGTGCAACCCATGTTGACACACGTGTGTGCTGAGCGTTGAAGCACCTGTTCACATGGCTGTTCTTTGTGTTTACACGCAGTGGGTAGTCATGTGTGTTCATGTGTGTACTTGTACACTTGTCCACATGGGTGCACAAGTGTCTCATGTGGTGTGAGGGGCTTGGTGGGGGCAGCACTTGCCTGTTCAGATGGCGGGTGTGTGTGCCGCTCTAGTTCCCGGGGGCTGAGGGTTCTAGTTGGGTCCGGCAGCCCTTGTCTGCAGGGTTGGTCACCAAGGAGTAGTGAGGCTTGGTTCTTTCCCCACAGTGGGCTCCTGCCACCCTGCTGGCCTGGCTTCAGCTGATCCTGCCCGTCCTGAGGTGAGCCCCAGTGCACGTGGAGTTGGGAGCAGGCCCAGGCCTAGTCTCAAGCCCAGTGAGCTGGCGTTATCTTGCTGCTGCTGGTTGTGGCGCCTCAGGCCTGTTTGCTCCTGGGCTGGTCCTCTGCCCACTCCAGAGGCTTGCTGGGCCCCTTGTCAGCTCTGGGGCTGAGGGTTCATGGGCAGAAGAGAAGGGACCCCTGGACCTGCAGTCTCCTTCTGTCCTAGACACAGCCTTCCTGCACGTGCCGGGCTCATGTGGAAGGACCAAGTTGTGACCGCTGCAAACCTGGGTTCTGGGGGCTGAACCCTAGTATCCCTGAGGGCTGTACCCGTGAGTCTGCTCTGAGGGAATGTGGGGTGCTAGGGAAGTCTGGGAAGGGCCTCCTGCCCCCCTCCCTGTCCTCCTGCTCTCCTGCCCCACACTCTCCTGTCCCTAAATCCCTAACTCACTGCCCTGCCCCCCCCCCCGCCCCCTGGCCCCCCTTGGCTCTCAGGCCTGTTCTGCCCCCCCCCCCCGAGGCTGCAGCTGCGACCCCAGGGGCACGCTGGGTGGAGTTGCTGAGTGCCAGCAGGTGAGTCTGAGGACCAAGGTGGGGGTTAGGAGCTTTGGACAGGGGGTTGGGACCCTCCCTGCCTTGTCCCACCTTCTCTCTTGGTTCCCAGGGCAATGGCCAGTGTTTCTGCAAGCCCCACGTGTGTGGGCGGACATGTGCAGCATGCAGGGATGGCTTCTTCGGTCTGGACCGGGCTGACTACTTTGGCTGCCGCAGTAAGCCTGCCCCAGCCCTCAGACTACAGGCCTGCCTTCTCTCAGTGCACACTAGGGAGGCTAAGGCCCAGGGGTACAGAGGGGCCTAAGCACGACCAGACCCAGGTGTTGGAAACCAGTGTTTCCATGCTGGGGCGGAAAAGTGGGCTTGGCCTCTGTCCTGACCCATGGCCTACTCCCCTCTACCCTTCCCTGTGTGGTATTGATGATTAGTCCTAGCCTCAGCCTGGCTCTGTGGTCCCAAGAGCCCCAGGTAGCCCTAGGGCATCTCATTGGCATCTCATTGGCATCTCAGCGGCTGCTGGTCTAGACTGAGGGAAGTGGGGGCGGGGGGTGGACCTGTGCATGGGGGGTGGGGCAGAGTCCTGAGCCTGGGGCCTTTGGGAGAGCCCTGGGGCCAGGCAGGGGCTGGCAGCATCTGACCCTGTTTTCTCCTATACAGGCTGCCAGTGCGACATGGGCGGTGCACTGGGCCAGAGCTGTGAGCCGAGGACCGGTGCCTGCCGGTGCCGCCCCAACACCCAGGGCCCCACCTGCAGCGAGTAGGTGTCCCACCCAATGTGGCTAGGGGGCTGGGGGAGACAGCTTATCCTCTGGGCTTTCCTGTGTTCCTCTCCATGGAGGGCCTGGCCATCCCTGGGGATCCTGGCCAGCTGAGCAGGGTCAGTGCCTGCCCTGCCCGGACATGGTGGCTGACTAGCCCCTGCCGTGGCCAGGCCTGCAAGGGACCACTACCTCCCAGACCTGCACCACCTCCGGCTTGAGCTGGAAGAGGCGGCCACACCTGAGGGCCACGCCCTACGCTTTGGCTTCAACCCCCTGGAGTTTGAGAACTTTAGCTGGAGGGGCTACGCGCAGATGACACCCATCCAGGTGGGTGCCCAGTGGCCCTGGCAGGGCTGGGACCAGGCTAACAGTGGCCAGGGAGGGTGACCCGATGTCCACCCACCCCAGCCCAGAATCGTGGCCAGACTGAACCTGACCTCCCCTGACCTATTCTGGCTCGTCTTCCGCTATGTCAACCGAGGGCCCACGAGCGTGAGTGGGCGGGTCTCTGTGCGAGAGGAGGGCAACTTTGCCACCTGTGCCAACTGTGAGTGGGGCCACAGGCCACCCCGACCGGCTCCCCAGGCCATGTGTGGGTGGGGGAGGAACGTCCTGGGTGGCCCCAAGGGCTAAGCTCAGGGGTCTCACCCCCTACCCACCCCCACACAGGCACAGAGCAGAGCCAGCCTGTGGCCTTCCCACCCAGCACGGAGCCTGCCTTTGTCACTGTGCCCCAGAGAGGCTTTGGAGAGCCCTTTGTGCTGAACCCTGGCACCTGGGCCCTGCTTGTGGAGGCTGAAGGGGTGCTCCTGGTAAGGTGGGTCCTGGGTAGGGGTGGGGTGGGCCTTTGGCCGTGGACCTCACACCCTCCTCCAATCCTCCGCAGGATTATGTGGTTCTGCTGCCCAGCGCCTACTACGAGGCAGCCCTCCTGCAGCTGCGGGTGACAGAAGCCTGTACCTACCGCCCCTCCCCCCAGCGCTCTGGGGAAAAGTGAGGCCTGCTGTAGAATTGGGGTGGGGCTGGCACCTCTGTGCCCAGGGTACCCCCTACCAGCTCTGGGGACCGGGTACACCTGGTGCTGACCATAGCCTATGTCCCACCAGCTGCCTCCTCTACACCCACCTCCCCCTGGATGGCTTCCCTTCTGCCGCTGGGCCTGATGCTCTGTGTCGCCATGACAACAGCCTGCCACGGCCCTGCCCCACGGAGCAGCTCAGCCCCTCACACCCACCACTGGCCATCTGCCTGGGCAGTGATGTGCGTGTCCTGGGACCTCATGGGGGGGTGGGCACTGTGGGACCTGGGCCCAGGGATGAATGTCCCATGGCAGGACACAGGGGCAGGTGAGGGCAGTGCCAGGCAAGGTCCCGGATGGCAGAGCCTGGCACACATGGCCCCCCCAATGGACATGACCCTGTCTGTACACGGGTCAGCTGTGGCCTCTACAGACTCAGACCAGCACCTGCCCCACATGGAGCTGTCCCAGGCCTCAGGTTGGAGGACCCTCTCATCACCCTGCACTCCCCCAGGTGGATGTCCAGCTTCAGGTGGCAGTGCCGCGGCCAGGCCGCTATGCCTTGGTGGTGGAGTATGCCAATGAAGATGCCCGCCAGGAGCTGGGTGTGGCCGTGCAGACCCCACAGCAGGCCTCCCAGCAGGGGACACTCACCCTCCACCCCTGCTTATACAGGTGGGTGGGGGCCAGGGCAGGTGTTGGGCAGGGCCCGCGTGTGGCTTTGTTGTGGTTTGCCCTGCCTGGGCTGCCCTGTGCCTGATGGCCCCTTTTCCTCAGCACTCTGTGCCGGGGTGTGGCCCTGGACACCCAGGACCACCCAGCCGTGTTCTACCTTGACTCAGAGGCCAGTGTCCGGCTGACAGTTGAGCAGGCACACTTCTTCCTGGTAAGGCCTCGGACCCTAACCCAGTGGCGGGATCCCCAGTTCTTGTAATCAGGCAGCTGTTAGTGCTGCCTGCATATTTCTCCCAGAATCCCCATGCCCTGCGGCTGTCCCTCCACCTGTACTTCTGTCCATCGAGCTGCTTTAGACCCAGCAAAGTCTCTGGGGTCACAGTCCCCCTATGTAACTCTGTGCCACCGGCCCCGAAACAATAGGGCCCACCCCCCGTACCCTTGGACCCCAGACTGGCCACCTCCTGGCACGACAGCATTGGTCAGTTGCCTGTTCTGGAGCACTCTATGAACGGGTCAGAGTGCACTCTGTTGAGTTGCCTCCCCGCCAGCATCATTTCCAGGGATGTGTGCGGCTTCCTGTTCTGAGACAACCCCTCCCCTTGGCTTTGGGGCTTCGTGAGTTATGGTCTGTGGTGTTTGCTTACCACGTGCCTGCATTGTGGTGACGGCACAGGGAATGGGGTGTCTATTGGTGACCTGTGCAGGCTGAGCATGACCTGTGCCCCACCCTGTGGAGCAGGAGATGAGGGTGGGAGGAGGAAGAGGAAGGGTGGCAGGGGAAGAGCCCTGAGGGACTTTGGGCCCCAGAAATGCCACTTGGTACTGCATCTGAAATGGGGTTTGTGTGGCTTCTGCTGGTGAAGGCTTCACGAAAAGGGCAGGATGCAGTTGGATGCTCAGGTTTGGACAGGACTCCTGGGCCTGAGCTGCGAGACCAGCTGTCCCCCTGCTACCTGCATCTCCTGTCCACCTGGCCCACGGACATCATGCCTCTGGCCTCTGCTTACAGCACGGTGTCACTCTGGTGCCTGTGGAGGAATTCAGCCCAGAGTTGGTGGAACCGCGGGTCCGCTGCATCAGTAACCATGGCACCTTCAGCCCTAGCAGGTGGGGGCCAGGAGGGGCTGAGGGGCCAGAGGGGCCAGCTGCCAGATGTCCAGGACTCACCTGTCACCTCCCACCAGTGCCGCCTGTCTGCCCTCGCGCTTCCCGAAGCCACCACAGCCTGTCGTGCTCAGGGACTGCCAGGTGCTGCCGCTGCCACCTGGCCTCCCACTGATCCACTCACAGGAGCTCACACCCGGTTCACCCCCTGCTAGCCCCCAGCCTCGACCCCCCACTGCCGTGGACCCCGACACAGAGCCCACCCTGCTGCGTCACCCCCAGGTGAGGGCCTGGGCCAGGCCAGAAGCGTGTGTCAGGTGGGGCTGTGGGGGTCCAGGTGGGGGTCTGTGCCCTGTGAGGCTGTGTTGGGCGGAGCTGTGGGGGTCCAGGTGGGGGTCTGTGCAGTGTGAGGCTGTGTTGGGCGGAGCTGTGGGGGTCCGGGTGGGGGTCTGTGCCCTGTGAGGCTGTGTTGGGCGGAGCTGTGGGGGTCCAGGTGGGGGTCAGTGCCCTATGTTGGGCGGAGCTATGGGGGTCCAGGTGGGAGTCCGTGCTGTGTGAGGCTGTGTTGGGCGGAGCTGTGGGGGTCCAGCTGGGGGTCTGTGCAGTGTGAGGCTGTGTTGGGCGGAGCTGTGGGGGTCCGGGTGGGGGTCCGTGCAGTGTGAGGCTGGCTCCGGGCCTCTGGTGCCCACAGCTCTGCTACTCATCCTGGCTCTCCCTGCAGGGCACCGTGGTCTTCACCACCCACGTGCCCACCCTGGGCCGCTACGCCTTCCTGCTACATGGATACCAGCCAGCCCATCCCTCCTTTCCTATGGAGGTCCTCATCAATGGGGGCAGAGTCTGGCAGGGTGAGTGTTGGGTGGGTAGCAGTGGAGGGGCCATTATGGGTCATAGGCCAGATCTCGAGTGCCACAGCCTGGGCTGTGTTCCCTGGCTGTGAGCAATGTGTCTACCCCTGTACTGCTGTCAGTTCTCAAAGTAGGTGCCTGGGGCTCCTGCAGGTGGCAGCCCTGCTTCCATCCCCATTCCCAGAGAAGTCCCATACCTGCCTAGGCCATTGGGTGCCTTTTGTGCTCCCGTCACACATGGTGAGCCAAGAGCACAGCCCAGGGCCCAGCTGTTGGTTCATGCAGTCCTTAAGGATGCATCTTATTCTTGGCAAGCCTGGGAATGTACCCAGGGGTGCCCTGTGTGACCATGGCTAACCAACGGGTCAAGGGACCGCCCTTATGGGCAGATCATCTGTGTCAGGTAGGTGCCCCTTGGTGGCCCCAGCACTCCCATTTGTGTCTCCAAGAGCATCCTGGGCCCAAGACAGGACTGTAGAGCCAGGGGGTTCAATGCAGGGGCCCAGCTGTGCTTTCCTTCCCCTCTAGGCCATGCCAATGCCAGCTTCTGCCCACATGGCTATGGCTGTCGCAACCTGGTAGTGTGTGAGAACCAGGCCCTGCTGGATGTGACAGACAGCGAGCTCACTGTGACTGTGCGTGTGCCCGAGGGCCGGTGGCTCTGGCTGGTGAGTCCAAGTTGGCATGCCACCTGAGCCTGGCTATCCTTAGGCTTGTCACACCACCTGGGTCTTTAAGCTGAGGTGCTGGGCCTGCTGTGGTCAGCCATGTCAGGGACCAGGGCAGCAGCCTCCACCTCTAAGAACCTCCAGGTCAGCCCTGGGAGGCTCCAGAGGGCCCTGAGAGCTGAGGCACTGTCCTACCAGCCCCCTTGGTCAAGGTGGCCTTTTCTGGAGGAGGTGGAGCTTGGGTGATAAGAGAGGGAGGAGGAAGGTGTGTCTAGCAAGTGAGGATGTGGACACAGACCAGGACATCTTTGGCCCATCTCTGAGAGCGTCCCCTGCTGCCCTACCTACCTGTGGGCTCTGACCACACTCCCTTGATCCCCCAGGATTATGTGCTTGTGGTGCCTGAGGACGCCTACAGCTCCAGCTACCTCCGGGAGGAGCCCCTGGACAAATCCTATGACTTCATCAGCCACTGTGCTGCCCAGGGTTACCACATCAGGTGGGCCTGGCAGGGTGCTGGTTAGGGCCAGGTGGGGATGTGGGCCTAGCACTGCCTGACTACCTGGTCCCATGGGCAGGGGCTAGGTGGGGATGTGGCCTCGTACTGCCTGACCTCCTCCTCCCTGTGGGTAGGGGCTGGGTTCGGACGTGGGCCTGGCACTGCCTGACTGCCTGCCCCCTGTGGGCAGAGACTGAGTGGGGATGTGGGCCTGGCACTGCTCGACTGGGCTGGGTGGGAACGTGGCCTGGCAGTGCCTGACTCCTGTCCACCCCGTGCAGCCCCAGCAGCTCATCTCTATTCTGCCGAAACGCTGCCGCCTCTCTGTCCCTCTTCTATAACAATGGGGCCCGGCCTTGTGGCTGCCATGAAGCAGGTGCCACAGGCCCTACGTGTGAGCCCTTTGGGGGCCAGTGTCCCTGCCGTGCCCATGTCATCGGCCGCGACTGCTCCCGCTGTGCCACTGGCTACTGGGGCTTCCCCAACTGCAGGCGTGAGTGCCCAGCACGGGAGCACTAATAGGGGGCTGGTGCTAGAACTCAAGGGGGGTTTCCCAGTACAGGAGTGCAGGGATCTGGGCCAGAAAGTGTAGGCACAGTGGTCAGAATGGTCTGGAGCCTGGCAGGCCAGCTCTGCCACCTGCTATCTGTGGCCCTCAGGCAGCAGTGGCCCACTTGGCTACACCTTGGTAGCGTACAGGACTTGGCTAGCTGTGTGGGAGGTTCAAGGACCAGCAGACATTGATTCTAGGCAGCTACTGGCCAGCAGAGGAGCTGCCTAAGGCTTGGGGCCTGGCTGGGACACTGCCCCCAGAGGGACAATTAGGGCCTCTGAGTGGGATTGGAGGAGGACATCCTGTCAGCCCCATGTCCACCCTACAGCCTGCGACTGTGGCGCCCGCCTATGTGAGGAGCTCACGGGCCGGTGCATCTGCCCACCCCGCACCATCCCACCTGACTGCCTGCTGTGCCAGCCACAGACCTTTGGCTGCCACCCCTTGGTAGGCTGCGAGGAGTGTAACTGCTCAAGACCTGGTGTCCAAGAGCTCACAGACCCTGCCTGCGACAGGGACAGCGGCCAATGCAGGTGAGAGCCTGGAGCAAGTGTCGTGGCCTCTCTGGTCTTCCAGTTGGGATGGAACTTCCACTTTCCAGGGGGTCCTGGCACTCACCCTGCCCTGTAATGCTCCCTGGGCCCACCACTCTCCATTCTCTGAAGATGCTGCCTGGATGGCAGACTCCTGTGGGCTCTCGTTTCAGCCTCAGTGACCTGGGGCTGGAGGGAGGCTCAGCTGGCTCCCGGTCCCCACAGGTGCAGACCTAATGTGGCCGGGCGCCGCTGTGACATCTGTGCTCCAGGCTTCTATGGCTTTCCCAGCTGTCAGCCCTGTGACTGCCATGAGGCAGGCACTGCTCCTGGCACGTGTGACCCTGTTACAGGCCAATGCCGTTGCAAGGTCAGCTGAACTCATGCCCTTAGGGGCCGTTTTGGGTAATGGCAGCCTTCTTGGAAGCATGTGGGGGAGCTATCCCAGTGGGCAACCCGGCAGCAGTAAGCCCTGCAGCCTTGGGCACCCTGTGTGTGGCCAACTAACCCTGTTGCCTGTCTGCCTCCAGGAGAACGTGCAGGGTCTAAGGTGTGACCAGTGCCGCCTCGGGACCTTCTCCCTTGATGCCATCAACCCCAAAGGCTGCACCCGCTGCTTCTGCTTCGGGGCCACCGAGCGCTGCAGAAGCTCTGTCTACACTCGCCGAGAGGTACGCTGGCGCTAGCCAGGTCCTGGGCTGGGATGGCGTCTTCTTGGGAGGGCATGTTGGAATGTAGGTTGGACACCCAACCTTGTCACCACCACCATGTTGCTGCAGTTCATGGACATGGAGGGTTGGGTGCTGCTGAGCAGTGACCGGCAGGTGGTGCCTCATGAGCGGAGGCCAGAGGCAGAGCTGCTCCATGTGGACCTGCGGCACGTGCCCGAGGATTTCCCCGAGCTATACTGGCATGCCCCGCCCTCCTACCTGGGGGACCGCGTAAGCATGGGTTCTAGGTCTGAGGAGGGCACTTCCAGGATAGCCAGGACCTGGAGGGACTAGGGAGGGGCAGAGAGGGTATGTCCAGGGACAGGGAGCCCCTGGCCCTGGGGCCTAGTACTGGGGGTCAGGACCACTGGTCAGGCCCTGAGCCTGTATCTGGGGTCCAGCCAGGTCACCTCCCTCTGTCCTGCTTCTAGGTGTCATCCTATGGTGGGACCCTCCGCTATGAGCTGCACTCAGAGACCCAACGGGGAGATGTCTTCATCCCTACAGAGAGCAGGCCGGACGTGGTGCTACAGGTGGCAGTCAGGGTGGACCAGGAGGCAGGCAGGCAGCTGGCCCTGTGGGACAGTGGCCCAGCCCTATCTCCGGCCCTCACCAGGCCCGTGTCCCCCTCCAGGGCAACCAGATGAGCATCATGTTCCTGGAGCCAGTGTACCCTGCGCCCGGCCATGTTCACCATGGGCAGCTGCAGCTGGTGGAGGTGGGTGGTATGGAGCATCCAGGGACCCATTCTCCTCCAGCAGCTCATTCTCTGTGATAGAAAACGGTCCAGGCTCGGCGCCTGTGGCTTAAGTGGCTAAGGCGCCAGCCACATACACCTAAGGTGGCGGGTTCGAACCAGCCCGGGCCCGCCAAATGATGACGGCTGCAACCAAAAAATAGCTGGGTGTTGTGGCAGGTGCCTGTGGTCCCAGCTACTTGGGAGGCTGAGGCAGTAGACTCGCTTGAGCCCAGGAGTTGAAGGTTGCTGTGAGCTGTGATGCCATGGCACTCTACCCAGGGGGACAGCTTGAGGCTCTGTCTCAAAAAAAAAAAGGAAAGAAAACAGTCCAGGAGCAGTGGGGCGATGGCAAATGGAACTGTGCACGCATTTGTCAGGCTTTCTCCATCTGGCCACCTGTGTGTGTCACATTCTTGTGACCTGCTAGTCTGTGAGTCCCTGATCACCAGTGGGTGAGCTGCTGTCCCACTGCTTTGTGGCATTCAGCTCCCTCCTATCTGAGCCACCTGTCTGCCTGGTGGCCTCTTCCCTCTCCCTCTGACCTGCTGGTTCTCTGCTCATCTTAGAAGAGCTGGGAGTTATTCTCAGCACAGACCCTTTGTTGGGCTCCAGAGAACAAATGTCTTCTCCCTGTCTTTTCTCTCCAGCACTCTTGGCCAGCAGTCCTGTGTTTGCACATACTCAGATTTGTTTCTTTCATTTCAAGAAACATTTCATTTCTTTCAAGAGTGGAGAGACACCTTTTAAAAGCTTGTAAACTGTTTTCCATGCGTGTGGACTTGACTTTTGTATGTGGGTGAGGCAGGGTTTTAGGGGCTGGCTACATGGGTGACGGCTCCTGTGTGGCCCTTTGTCCCCTACAGGGGGACAGGGAGGGTCTGGTCTGGGCTCTCTGTTCTGCTGCATCAGGTATGACTCCACTGAGCTCCTATCTCTGAACTGCAGGGGAACTTTCGGCACTCGGAGACCCACAACGCCGTGTCCCGGGAGGAGCTCATGATGGTACTGGCCGGCCTGGAGCAGCTGCAGATCCGCGCCCTCTTCTCACAGATCTCCTCAGCCATCTCCCTGCGCAGGGTGGCACTGGAGGTGGCTGGCGAGCTGGGTGGGGGGCCTCCAGCCAGCAACGTGGAGCTGTGCATGTGCCCTGCCAACTACCGTGGGGACTCATGCCAGGTGGGTTGGTCAGGGCGGGCGCCATCCTGCGTAATCCTCTCTGTGTCTGCTCCTCCATCCTGCCCCTGCCACCTGTCCCCATTCTGCTGTCTTCTTCTTGCTGCCCTCCCTTCCTGACAGGCTGGGCCAGCCACTCACTTCTCATGGGCTTGTCTGGTTCCTCCCACTCAGCTCTGCACACAGCTGGGCCATCCTAACTAGGGTCACCTGAGCCCCAATTCATTCCTGTACTCGCCATGTGTCTACCTGCCTGCTAAACTGTTCTTATTGCTTTGTTCTTGCTGCATAAGGGAAATCTTGGTGACCATCTCTGAGAAAGAGAGGCCCAGCCTTGGGGCTGGTGACCATTGCTGGTGGCCATGTCACCAGCCCCAGGGCTAGGTCCTTCCTGAGCTGGGGTGTCTGTGTGGCTTTGAGAGGTCATGCCTGGGGGATGGCAGCCAGGTGCATGGCCTGCCCTGAAGGGGTCAGGTCTTCTGGCCCTGTGGTGGCTGTGCCCCATGGGTGTGTGCCCGCTTGGCAGCGTATGCTGATGGGTGTAGGTCCCCCAGGCTGCCCTGCTGTGGGTGGGTCCATTATGCTTCATCCCTGACACTCTTACCCAGGAATGTGCCCCTGGCTATTACCGGGACATCAAAGGTCTCTTTCTGGGCCGATGCGTCCCCTGTCAGTGCCATGGCCACTCGGACAGTTGCCTGCCTGGCTCCGGCATCTGCGTGGTGAGTGGGAGTCGGGTGGTAGGGGGCATTCATCAGAGGGTCAGGGCTGCTAGGGTGAACTGTGGTCTAGGGAAACTCGAGGTACTCTGAGCCGGGCACCAGCTGGCCTTGGGCATGGAGTCCCTGATAAGGCTAGGGGCAGTGGAGGGGCCCTGATGGCAGGACATGGGCCCCTGCTGTGGGTGCTCATCATCTGCTCTGCCCCAGGGCTGCCAGCACAACACGGAGGGGGACCACTGCGAGCGCTGCCAGGCCGGCTTCGTGAGCAGCAGGCCCGAGGACCCCACAGCACCCTGCATCAGCTGCCCTTGCCCCCTTGCAGTGCCCTCCAACAAGTAAGTCAGCAGCACCACCCTGGGGCTTGGAACATGGCCACAGCCACACTCACTGTGCAGCCCCCATCCTGGGCCCGGCATCCAGCAGCTCTTGGGCTCACATTGCCCTCTCTGGGGGCCTGAACAGCTCGGCTGGGCCTCGTTGGCAGGGTCCCCAACACCTGGCCCAGCCTGAGCACAGGGTGCTTGCCTAGGTGCTAGTGACCCCCATCTGCTACTGGTTCTTGCAGCTTCGCCGAGGGCTGCATCCTGCGAGGTGGCCACACTCAGTGCCTCTGCAAACCCGGTTATGCTGGGGCCTCCTGTGAGCGGTGAGCCAGAGAAGGGGCAGTGGGTGGGCCTGTGTGCAGACCCCAGGAAGTAACGGGTGGTGGGCCACACACCACTAACAGCACCCACCCTCCTATGCCCTACCCACCCCCAGGTGCGCGCCAGGCTTCTTTGGGAACCCTCTGGTGCTGGGCAGCTCCTGCCAGCCTTGTGACTGCAGTGGCAATGGTGACCCTAACTTGCTCTTCAGCGACTGTGACCCCCTGACAGGCGCCTGCCGTGGCTGCCTGCGCCACACCACTGGGCCCCGCTGTGAGAGCTGTGCCCCCGGCTTCTATGGCAACGCCCTGCTGCCTGGCAACTGCACCCGTAGGTGCCAGGCAGGGAGTGGCAACTCTGGGGAGGGGTGCACAGGTTGCACAGGTCGGGGGCCAACCAGGTGCACTTTAGGAGCCAGCCAGGACAGGGTCAGGACACAGACCTGGACTGAGTCTGACACGCCCTATGGTTCGTCCCCTCTTCTCTTCCTGGTCAGCTTCTTCTGAACACTTCATGGTTGAGCCTTGTCATGGTCAGCCCCCGTCACATCAGAAAAGGCTGTGGCGGGGCCAATAGATCCCTCTGAGCCAGGGCAGCTGCAGAGGGCCAGGCTGGTACTGTGAGTGGGCAGCTGCGGCCTGGGGGATCTGAGCCAGAAGCAGTGAGGCCAGGTGGTGAAAAGCCACATGTTGGGGGTGCGTGAGAGCTTCCAGAAGGAAGTGGGAGGGGACAGGGCTGTGGTCATGACCCATTTCTACAGGGTGCGACTGTGCTCCATGTGGGACAGAGGCGTGTGACCCCCACACTGGGCGCTGTCTCTGCAAGCCAGGTGTGGCTGGGCTGCGCTGTGACCACTGTCAGGTAGGGCTATGGGCTCAACCAAGTTTGGTGCCTAGTGCTGGGTGGAGCTTTGGTGCTGGGGGTGGGACTAGAGCTGGGCATTTGTGCTGGATCAGGGCCTAGGGCTGGGTGGGTCTTTAGTGCTGCTTGGTGGGGCCTAAGGCTTTAGGGCTGGGCAGGGCCGGGCAGGCCTGGGTGGGGACTTGGGAGGGGTCGAGCTTGTTGGAGGGTGTGGCTTCAGGAGAGGCAGCCCTGTGGGTAGGACCTCTAGCCTTGGAGTTAAGGAGTCTTTAGTGCTAGGGATCAGGCCGAGCCCTGACAGTAGTCCATGCCCACAGGATGGACACTTTGGCTTCGACAGCTGTGAGGGCTGCCACCCTTGCACCTGTGGACCAGCCGCTGAGGGTCCTGAGTGCCACCCCCAAAGCGGGCAGTGTCGCTGCAGACCAGGGACTGGGGGACCCCAGTGCCGTGAGTGTGCCCCAGGCTACTGGGGGCTCCCTGAGCAGGGCTGCAGACGTGAGTACAAGCAGGGTCACAGCAAGGTGGTGAGCACCATGGGTGGCAGTACCCTGAGGTTGTCCACACTCACCCAGCCCCCCCCCACCACAGGCTGCCAGTGCCCGGGGGGCCGCTGTGACCCCCATACAGGTCATTGTACCTGCCCGCCTGGCCTCAGTGGGGAACGCTGTGACACCTGTAGCCAGCAACACCAGGTGCCTGTGCCAGGCCAGCCTGGGGGCCGTGGTGTCCACTGCGAAGGTATACTTACATTCCATCCTACCCACTCACCCCACCTGTGTTAATCTTGACCTCCCAGAGTGGTCCCTGCTGTCCCCCTCAGTTTCCTAAGGGACCCCGTGAGTCCCACTGCCCCCAGGGCCCCAGCCGATCTGTCCTCCCCATCCCCTGCCCCTGCCACCTTGACGCTGATTCACAGCCCCTGCTGCCTGCAGTGTGTGACCACTGTGTGGTCCTGCTCCTGGACGATCTGGAACGGGCCAGCGCCCTTCTTCCTGCCATTCGCGAACAGCTGCGGGGCATCAACGCCAGTTCTGCGGCCTGGGCCCGCCTGCACAGGCTGAACGCCTCCATTGCAGACCTGCAGGTACTGAGCGCCCCGCTGCCCCTCCTCCTGCCTGCAGTACAGGTGCTCACCTTTTTCCCTCACCAGAGCCAGCTCCGGAGCCCTCCGGGTCCCCGCGCCCAGACTGTACAGCAGCTGAAGACAGTGGAGCAGCAGAGTGCAAGCCTCGGGCAGGATGCAGAGCAGCTGGGCAGCCAGGCACGACCCTAGAGACCCCTGCCTGGACACTGGGAAGCCCCTCCCTTAGAAACCTCATCCCCAAATCCCCCTGCAAGCCCCTCTCAGAGGCCCCTCTTCTCTGGCACCCTCAAGCACTTCCCCAACTCCATGGCTGTCCCAGACCCCAGGCCCTCCTTTGTCATCCCTGACCCTTGGCTCAGAAGCCAACACGCTTCCCCAGGCCCCCAGCTACTCCCCGCCGGCAGGATCATGGGCTGATGAGGACTGTACCCACAGGCCATAGGGGCCCGAGAACAGGCGAGCCGGCTGCTGGAAGACACGGAGGCCACACTGGGTCGGGCGCAGACACTGAAGACGGCCATCCAGGCTATAGGCCGCGCTGTGAGCGGTAGGGGCTGGTTGGCTGACTGGCTGTGCTCAGAGCAGGGTAGGGCACTCCTGGGGGGGGGGTGTCCCCTGAAGAACAGGCAGAGTCTACCTGTGTAGACAGGAGGGATTTGGTGTGTCTGGAGCAGAAAGCAGGGCCGGTTCAAGTAGAAAGCAAGGTTGTAGTTTGGCCAGGTACAAGGGTAGGTGAACTCAGGAGGCCACATATCCCTCACAAGGTCCCTGGGACACACACAGGTTGGATGTTCACGCTCACAGGCTCCTTAATCACAACTGAGATGGACGTGGGACCGAAGAGAGATTAGGGCTGCCTGGCCCTGTGTAGCATGGCTCTGGCCCCATGGCCAGATATTAGCTGAGTGTTGGCCACTGAGCAGGGTCTATTAGGCAGGAAGGGGCAAGAAAGGAAGAAGGCAGCCATAGGAGCTGAGCAGACTGGGTCAGGAGGCAAGGGGTAGGCAGGAGCCACCCAGGCCTCACTTGGGTTCTATGCTGGGGGCCTGCATGCTGGGGTGGGGGGCCTCAGGCTTGGGGGCCAATGGGCAGAGGTCTGCTCACAGAAGCCAGAACCAAGCCCTGACAGCCCAGTTCTCCCCAGGGCTCGTGTCCCAGATGGGCCACCTGTGGCCGGCCAATGCATCGGCCCCTTCAGGCGAGCAGCTGCACCACATCCTGGCCAAAGTGGAGCAGCTGCTCAGGGAGATGCAGACCCATGACCTGGGGTCCCCATTGGCAGCAGCGGAGGCTGAGCTGGCCAAGGCCCAGAGATGTGAGTGGTGTCAGCCCCCTGTAGGCAGGGTCAGGGATTGAGCCTGGGGCCCTGGGTGCAAGTCAGCTCGGAGGGTGGGGATCAGCTGCATAGGGGCAGATGGGGGACAGAGGGGAACCAGGCTCATGAAGGGGCCTGGGCACCAGAGTGACCACCTTCATACTTTGGGCTCTGCCAGTGCTGGCTCATGTGCAGGAGCAGCTGACCAGCCGCTGGGAGGAGAACCAGGCTCTGGCCAGACAAGCCCATGACCAGCTGGCCCAACACGAGGCCGGCCTCATGGACCTACGTGAGGCGCTGAACAGGGCAGTGGGTGCCACACGGGAGGCTGAGGAACTTAATAGCCGCAACCAGGAGCTCCTGGAGGAAGCCCTGGTGAGGGACCCAATCTGCCCTGCCTCCCCTACCCCGTCACATCCCTCATTCCTATCACTCCTTCCCACACCCACCCCTCCGCCCCCCCGCCCCCGACTGCCTTCAGCAACGGAAGCAGGACCTGTCCCGCGACAACGCCACCCTGAAGGCCACTCTGCAGGCTGCCAGCAACATCCTGACCCATGCCTCTGAGCTGCTTCTAGGCATGGACCAAGCCAAGGAGGTGAGCACAGCTCCCACCTATCTCCTCCCTGTCCCCCAGGGCCCAGCCTGCAGGTGGGCTCATGTGCTCACGTGCATGCAGAGCACGGCCCTCAGGGAGCCAGGTCAGGTGAGTAACAAGCAGGAGAAAGGTTCACTAAGCCCACCCGCTTACAGGAGTCTGAGCGCCTCGCTGCCAACTTGGATGGGGCCCGGACGCCATTGCTGCAGAGGCTGCAGGCCTTCTCCCCAGCCGACAGCAAGGTGCGCTTGGTGGAGGACGCAGAGGCCCATGCACAGCAACTTGACCAGCTGGCACTCAACCTGTCCAGGTGTGTGGGCCAGAGGAGGGGATTCAGGTTCTCCTGGGGGACAGCCCAGGACCCTGCCAAGGGCAGCTGCTCTCGGAGGTGAAGCCCTTGTCTCTAAAGGAGCCAACTCTTCTCAGCCCCCAGGAAGGGGTAGCCCAGAGTGGCAGGGAGGAGCAGGAAAGGCACAGCTGTCAGGTGGGGGGTAGACAGAGGCCTGGAGGCTGGACTTGGGGGCAAGTAGGTAAGCCAGGCAGGGATGCCTGTCCCCCAATGCCCCCTGACCCTTGCACCTTCCATCACAGCATCATCCTCAGTGTCAACCAGGACCGCTTCATCCAGAGGGCTATCGAGGCTGCCAACGCCTACAGCAGCATCCTCCAGGCTGTGCGGGCTGCTGAGGGTGCCGCCGGCCAGGCCCTGGAGCAGGCAGGCCACACATGGGCGGTGAGGCAACAGCACCCTGGCAACCCCTCCCTCTTCCCATCCCACCTCCCACAGTACTAACCTGTCCTTGTGTCTACAGTCGGTGGTGCAGCGGGGCCTGGCAGCCCGAGCCCGCCAGGGGCTGGCCAACAGCAGCTTAATAGAGGAGGCCGCCCACGGGGAGGAGCTGAAGTTGAGCCGTGGTGAGCACTGGGGTTCCTGGGGGTGCCTGGGGACCATCTAGACATCTAGGCTCTGAGGGACTCTCAGCTTCTGGGCCACATCTCTGTGTGGGATTTGTGAGCCTGCTGTGTGACTCAGGTGGGAAGGCTTTGGAGGTAGCTGCCCTGTGTTGCAAACGCCACTCCCCACCAATGTGCGTGTCAGCCTGGGGAGCTCTGGAAGGGGCCCGACACGGACAGCCTCCTGGGGAGTGCCAGCTGCCACTGAGGGACCAGGAGGCAAGAGGAACAGCGGCCTGTGCTTCACTGGTTGGGGGCCACATGCGTACTGGGGTGTCAGCGAGAAAGGGCGAGCAGTGGGGCTAAGCTGTTGGTGGAGGGGCCAGAGGGGCGTGAGGCTTAGAGGCCCTAAAGTGAGGGCCCCACATCTGGGCTCTTTGTTCCTCTGTGTCTGTGTTGGCCTTGGTCCTCTGTGGGTTGAGAGGGCTGAGGTTACCTCTCCCACAGCATGGGCCGCCCTTCAGGGCGCTGGGACCCATCTCCGTGATGTCCGGGCCAAGAAGGACCAGCTGGTGGCCCAAATCCAGGAGGCGCAGGCCATGCTAGCCATGGACACAGGTATGTGGCAGCCTTCCAGAAGGTCAGAGGTACTGGGGTGTCACTGTAGCAAGCTGTTCAGCAGAGCTGTGTGGTCATGGATACTAGCCATATGAGGCTGGGGAGTACATGCTGTGGTGAGTGCTACAGAGGAGGCTCCTGTGTCAGGCAGTGCAGGGCCACAGGTACACACAGCCTGGGCCATGAGCAGAGGCAGCAGAAGGGCTTTGGGCAGGTGGCAGCTCTGCAGAGGGGCTGGCATGCACCTTACAGGAAGGGCATCTAGGAAGGAGCAGTGGCCGGTGAGCAGGGGTAGAGGATAGGAGGCCTGGAGCCAGGCCTGGGGAAGACCACACTCTTGTTCCAAAAGGCTTGGCACAGATTTGACCAGGTTTTTGAGGGGTCCCTATAAATGATGGGGACCCAGTGGTGGAGGTGACACAGGCAGGCATGCTGGGACCATCTTTGACCTGAGAGGCTGGGTGCCTGTCCCAGAATGGGGAGCACTTAGGGTCAGTTTTGGCTGCACTGAGCTGCAGGGTACAAGGATCTCATGAGATGTAGGGGTGGGTGGGTAGGTATCCCTGCTGCCGGCTCAGCAGAAGGACTTGGGGACACAAAACCACAGGGCCTATGCTTTGCCCACCACAGATGAGACAAGCAAGAAGATCGCCCATGCCAAGGCTGTAGCCATCGAAGCCCAGGACACAGCTGCCCGCGTGCAGTCCCAGCTGCGGGACATGCAGGAGAACCTGGAGCGCTGGCAGGGCCAATACCAGGGCCTGCGGGGACAGGATCTGGGCCAGGCAGTGCTGGATGCAGGCCGCTCAGGTAGGTTGGATGTGGAGCCCTTGGGGGAGGGGCAGGGCTGGGCTGGACAGAGCACTAGGCCCTGCCTGCCTCCCATAGTGTCCACCCTTGAGAAGACGCTGCCACAGCTGCTAGGCAAGCTGAACCTGCTAGAGAACCGCGGGGCCCCCAATGCCAGCCTGGCACTGTCTGCCAGCATTGGCCGTGTGCGGGAGCTCATTGCCCAGGCCCGGGGAGCCGCCAGCAAGGTGGGTTAGTCTCCAGGGAAGGTGGGTGTGAGAGACGGGTGATGGACACTGATGGGCTATGTCCCCTACAGGTCAAGGTGCCCATGAAGTTCAACGGGCACTCGGGGGTGCAACTGCGTGCCCCACGGGACCTTGCTGACCTCGCTGCCTACACAGCCCTCAAGTTCTATCTGCAGAGCCCAGAGCCAGCACCTGGGCAGGATGCCGGGGACCACTTTGTGTTGTACATGGGCAGCCGCCAGGTACCAGGCAGGCTGGGTAGATGGAGCTCAAGCTGGGCATCCCTTTGGAAGTGGACAGTGCTTGGTTCCTGTCCTGACCTGTGTTTCTACTGCCACTGCAGGCCACAGGGGACTACCTGGGCGTGTCTCTGCGTGACCAGAAGGTGCACTGGGTGTACCGGCTGGGGGAGGCCGGCCTCGCAGCTCTCAGCGTGGACGAGAGCATCGGGGAGCAGTTTGCCGCCGTCAGCCTTGACAGGTGGGAGGCCTAGGAGGGCCATGTGCCTCCTCTCCCCAGGCCCTTGTCCATTCCTCACCTTACTTCTGCTCTTAGGACCCTCCAGTTTGGTCACATGTCTGTCACAGTGGAGAGGCAGATGGCCCATGAAACCAAGGGTGACACAGTGGCACCTGGGGCAGAGGGGCTGCTCAGCTTGCAGCCCGAGGACTTTGTCTTCTATGTCGGGGGCTACCCCAGCAACTTCACGGTGAGCCTTGCCCCTCTGCCCTGCGTGTCTCCTCCTTGGCATCTAGCTTCAGTCTGTCCTGCTACAGTCTGCATCCCACTGGTCTGTCCTGAGTGGGGAGGCACCTCAAGCCAGGGGTCCTGATGCCCTGACACCTGCACACAGCCCCCCGCACCCCTGCATTTCCCTGGCTACCGGGGCTGCATTGAGATGGACACACTGAATGAAGAGGTGGTCAGTCTCTACAACTTTGAGCAGACCTTCCAGCTGGACACAGCCGTGGATAAGCCTTGTGCCCGGTACGTGTGGCCTGATACCCACCTGCTACCACCTGCCCATCCTCAGCTGACCCCAAAACCTCTGACCTACAGCTCCAAATCAACTGGGGACCCCTGGCTCACGGATGGCTCCTACTTGGATGGCTCTGGATTTGCCCGCATCAGCTTCGACCCTCACATCAGCAGCACCAAGCGCTTCGAGCAGGAGCTGCGGCTTGTGTCCTACAATGGGATCATCTTCTTCCTGAAGCACCAGGCATGCCCCGCCTAACCCACAGCCCTACCGACCCTGCCCCACCCCGTGCTGACCCTGCCATGTTCCCCCCAGAGCCAGTTCCTGTGCCTAGTGGTACGAGAAGGCGGCCTCGTGCTCCTCTACAATTTTGGTACTGGTCTGAAGGAGGCCATCCCACTGCAGCCCCCACCACCCCTGACGGCGGCCAGCAAGGCGGTAGGGCTGGGGCAGTGGAGAGGAGGGTGGGGGCCAGGAGGCAGGGACAAGTCTGGCCCTGGAGCATCCCCTATTCCCTGCCCTACAGATCCAGGTGTTCCTGCTGGGGGGTGCCCGGAAGCGTGTGCTGGTGCGCGTGGAGCGTGCTACGGTGTTCAGCGTGGAGCAGGACAACACCCTGGAGCTGGCTGACACGTATTACCTGGGGGGTGCACCACCTGACCAGCTGCCCCCAAGGTGAGCAGCGCTGGGGTGGGGCTGCAGTGGGATGGCTGGGCTCAGAGGCAGCGCCCTGACTTTCATCCCCACAGCCTGCAGCAGCTCTTCCCCTCTGGAGGCTCTGTCCGTGGCTGTGTCAAGGGGATCAAGGCTTTGGGCAAGTACGTGGACCTCAAGAGGCTGAACACGACAGGTGTGAGCTCTGGCTGCACAGCTGACCTGCTGGTGAGAAACCCTCCCTGTCCTGGCTGGTGGTGTGGGGTGGGCACAGCAGGCACTCAGGATATTCTCATACAGGTGGGACGCACCATGACTTTCCACGGCCATGGCTTTCTGCCTCTGGCACTCCCTGAGGTGCCACCTCTCTCTGGAGACGTATACTCTGGCTTTGGCTTCCGCAGTGTCCAGGATAGCGGTCTGCTCTACTACCGGGCATCACCGGTGAGGCTATCCCCCCACCCCCATCACACTCCCTGGGCCCATCCATGCCGTGCTACGCATGCGCGGCACAATCTGCAGTCTCGGCTGGAGGAAGTGAGTCTGGGCCCTTGGTCTGGCCACTGACATGGCCACTGTCCCCAGGACGGACTGTGCCAGGTGTCCCTGCAGCAAGGCCACGTGACACTCCGGTTCCTGAGAACTGAGGTGAAAACCCGAGGGGGCTTTGCTGACGGTGTGCCCCATTATGTCGCCTTCTACAGCAATGCCACAGGGTGAGCTGGGCCTCGTGCCACTGGGGCTGGGGGCACTGCCTGCCCCTGCCTGGGCCTCCTCCCCACCATGGCAGGAGGGTCACACAGAGCAGGGGGAACTGTGCCCTCCTCCCCCAGGGTCTGGCTGTATGTGGACGACCAGCTGCAACAGATGAAGGCACACCGAGGGCTGCCCCCTGGGCTCCAGCCACAGCCTGAGGGGCCCCCACGGCTCCTCCTGGGAGGCCTGCCTGAGTCTGGCTCCTTCCACAACTTCAGTGGCTGCATCAGCAACGTCTTTGTGCAGCGGTGAGCAGGGTGGCCTGGGGTGGGGCCTGGCCAGCCATCTCCAGCTGCTGACTGGCCACCTCCAACCTCCCAGGCTCCTGGGGCCACAGCGTGTTTTCGACCTACAGCAGAACGTGGGCGGCACCAACGTGAGCACGGGCTGTGTCCCTGCCCCGCACCCTCCGACCCGGGCTCTGAGGCCACAAGGACTGCAAGCCCCTGCTGGGAAGGTGGGCACCAGTGGTGTGGGGGTGGGGCAGGGCATGGGAGAGTAGCCCCCTTGCAGGTCCCCCCTGCACATCCTGTCTTGTGCCCCCAGGCCTCCCGCCGCAGCCGCCAGCCCACCCAGGACCCCACCTGCACGCCACCCCTGCACCCACAGACCCTCTCAGACTCATACCAGTTTGGAGGCCCCCTGTCCAGTCACCTGGAATTTGCAGGCATCCTGGCCCCCCACAGGGACTGGTAAGGCTGGCCCAGCTGGGGAGGGCACGGAGGGGCTGCCCAGGCTGCTAACCCCCTGCCTGGCTTGCAGGCCCCGCCTCTCCATGCGTGTCCGCCCGCAAGCCCCCCAAGGCCTCCTGCTGTTCGCCGCCCCACGGTCACCCAGCAGTCCCTCCCTGGCACTCTTCCTGAGCCACGGACGCTTTGTCGCTCAGACGGGAGGCCCTGGGCCCCAGCTCCGTGTCCAGAGCCGTCAGCGTTTACGGACTGGCCATTGGCACAGGGTGAGGCTGGAGGAGGGGAGCACGGGCAGGGCTCTGGAAGAGCCCATGCTGACCAACCTCCTGTCCATCCCAGGTGTCCTTGCACTGGGAGAAGAGTCGGATCCAGCTGAGGACAGATGGCAGCCGGGCCTGGAGCCAGGAGGGGCCCCGACAGCAGCACCAGGGGCACCTCCAGCCCCACACCCTTTTTGTGGGGGGCCTCCCAGCCAGCAGCCACTTCAAGCCCCCTGTGAGAGCTGTGTTTTCCTGACCCTGGCCTGAACCCCCCCACCTGCCTCCTCAGCAGCTCTGAGCCTGACCTTGTTCCATCTGCTCTCCACAGGTGTCCGTCAGGTTCAGTGGCTGTGTGAAGAGACTAAGACTGGATGGGAGGCCCTTGGGGGCCCCCACTCAGATGGCGGGGGTTGTGCCCTGTGTCTCAGGTCCCCTGGAGGAAGGCCTGTTCTTCCCAGGCACTGGGGGCGTCATCACTCTAGGTCTGTGGGCCCTGGGTCTCGGCTGTGGGGGAGAGGAGACCGGGCCTTCTCATCTTATTATGGTCCCTTCCTGCAGATGCCCCAGGGGCCACACTGCCAGACTTGAGCCTGGAGCTGGAGGTGCGGCCCCAGACAGTAGCTGGCCTGATCTTCCACCTGGGCCGGGTCCAGGGCCCCCCCTCCCTGCAGCTGCAGGTGTCCCATAAGCAGGTGAGTCTGAGGGGGCTATTGTAGGGGAGCAAGTTTGCCTTCTGTGCTGGTGACCTTGGGGGCACAGGACCTGACACTTTCTCTCCTAGGTTCAGCTGTGGGCAGACGACGGGGCAGGAGAGTTCTCCACATGGGTGGTGAGCCCCACTTTGCTATGTGACGGACGTTGGCATCGACTAGCTGGTGAGGTCCTATCCTGTGGCCAGGGAGTCTGGGCAGGACTCAGGCCTGGGGGCAGCTGTGTGCTGGGGTGAGGGGCAAGGTGGAGCTTGGCTGGGGTGGGGAGGTCCCACCACAAAGCATCTCCCTTACAGTGATCAAAGGCGGGAACATGCTCTGGCTGGAGGTGGATGGGCAGAGCAACAACACCGTGGGGCCATCCCTGGCAGCCTCGACCCATATGGCAGCCCCTCTGCACCTTGGGGGCCTGCCTGGTGAGTGCCCTTGGCCAAGGGTAGTGGAGCCACCCCTTAGATACCAGGATGACCCTCCCACCCCACCCTCCAAAGATGGGGACACCCAGGAGACAGGCTGGATGGGTGACAAATGCCTAGAAGGGCCTAGGAGACCCCAGCTGCCACTCCAACTAGTCTTCCTATCTTCTTACACCCCTAGAGCCCATGGCCAAGCAGCCTAGGCCCCCCGCCTACAGGGGCTGCATGCGGAAGCTGGTGGTGAACCAGACCCCCATCACGGTGGCTCACTCTGCAGGGGTCCAGGGGGCAGTGGGAGCTAGTGGCTGCCCTGCCATGTAGGGTGCTGCCCCCTGGGATCCCAGCCCTTCACACTCCCCCTGGTGACAAGCTGCCTCTCACAAGTGCCTCATAGATAACATTTGTGTGTATTTATCTGGACTCTAGGTTCTTTGGGTGATAAATCTTATTTCTAGAAATGGTTTAAGTTATATTTTTTAAACAAAAGGGTAAAATCGTAAAATGGGGTTTTTATACTTTCTCTCCCTTTCACCTTTTAAAGATGGTCTTAAGATTTATAAATCACTGCTTCCTTATTAAAACAGAAATTAAAAAGTAACTTCTACTGAACCGAGTCTGGGCTTAACTATGAACTGGCCAGTGGCAGAGCCCCATGGGGGATGCCCTGCCTCCAGGCACATCCCTTCTCTGGACTCTGGGGGAACATCCCCAAGGCAGGGGCAGCTCCTCCTCTCTACAAGAGGGGTGAGGGTTACTGTACCTTTGCCTAAGGTACAAAGAAAAGCCCGAGTTAGCAGGTAAAAGAAAAGACTTTATTAGTAGGTTGGAACAGAGGTGAGGGTGTGCAACAAACCACAAACGCCACTACTGAAGTCACAGGACTAAGACGCCAATTCCCTGGAGACAGCAAATAACTTAATCCAAGCTCATGTCCTCTTCCTCATCTTTCTTGTCCTTTGCATCGCCCTCTTTCTGCTCGGACTTGGCGCTGTTCTGCATGGCTTTGGCAAACGCTTCCACGTCTAAATGCATTGAAAGCATGTTGTGGCTTGTCTACATCCTGGCCAGGTTTCCTCACAGGGGCAGGATCAAGGCCAGCAAGGCCATGACATCAGCTCCAGGGGACACAGACCTACAGATCCTGCCTGTGGCCAAGAGGTAGGGGAGCAAGTACTTACCGCCCTTGTTGGCAGCCTCCACAGCTTCCGCGGGCAGGCCAAACTGGCACATGAGAGGGCCCAGCTGCCCTGAGGCCAAGGCCGCACTGAACATGCCCAGGGCCTGCAAAGAAGAGCCATATATGGGGCTCCACATGGGGCTGCACCCAGACCTGCCAGCAGCCAGCCTGATCAGCCGCTTGTACAAGGTGACTGGCCATCTCCTCCCCTTCCCTGAGCACAGCAGACAGCACCCTGGGCCTGGCCTCTACCTGCTGGAACTGGGGTGAGGTCAGTGTGTTCTGGATTTCCTCTGCGGTCTGTGGCAGTGACTCCCCAGAGGGCAGGTAGGGCAGAAGGCGCTCTTGGACGTCCGCATTGGCGAGGATAGGAGCCATTATCTCTGGCGTCAGCACGCTAGCCAGGTCCACTAGGTGCAAACACATATCCATCAGCAGCTCCAAGCTGGCCCACTGCCCCACAGGAGGCAGCAACATGCCAAACTGTTGAAGTTGCCGGACGTGGTTAAGGTGCAAGGGCTCAGCTCCATGGCCACAGGACCTAGTGGCATGCAGGAAAGCAGGCACCTCCACCCCCAGCTTCATGCTGACCAGCACTTTCTTTACCTTGCTGGCCACTTCCTGGCCCAGCCGGCACATTCATGGTGGCAAGAATGCTCTGGAGGTCACTCAGTTGGATGGGCTGGGCTGGGCTGGCTGCAGTGCTGGCTCCGTTACCTGAACTGGGTGCAGGGCTTGGGCTAGTCGCTGAGGTGGCTGCTGGAGCAGAAGGGGCTGGGGTGGCACGGGCAGAAGAGGTGGTGGAAGACGGGGTGACTGCTGCCGACTGGCTCCGGGAGCTGGCAAGAGTGAGGACAGCACTGGAGCAGCCCCCCACCTGCCCAGTGCCCCACATAGCAGTCCTACTCCAAGGGCTGGTCCACCTCCTTGCCTATTTGGCCCATCCCCACATCCTACAGACACTTGTTTAGAGGGAGGAGGGGGCTACAGAGGCCTCACCTGGATGAGGAGCTGCTTGCTGGAGGCCCTCCGCTCCCCAGTAAGCTGGCCAAGCCTGGCCCAGTCAGAGCCCCCAGCCCACCTGTGAGAAGCAGAGGGACATGTGCTCAGGGCAGGTACTTCCAACACCAAAGCCAAGGGACAGGCAGACAAGAAGGACACTTGGCAAGCCTCAGGACAGCAGGACAGTGATCACTCAGCCCCTATACTCTAGAATTGACACCTCTCTCACCCCCATTATACTACTGATGAGTTTAGATTAAATATACTTACAACCCACCCCACATCCTGGCCAGTAAAACAAGTGCTTCTGAATAGCCCACACACACTTGCCTGTACCCCAACACTGGCTGGCAGCAGGCACCAAACAGCAGGAAGCTGGGGGCCCCACGCAAGAGCCCTGAGCTCTCGTCCTCCAGCCCCACCCATCAACTAGCCAGGCTGCCTTATACCAGGCTGGGATCCTCCCTGTGGGCCTAGAAGACCCTGCCCTCCCAGCTGCAAACAGGTGCCCCCAAAGGGCCACGAGCACAGGGAACACACATGCTCACAACCTTGCCATGGCTGGTGAGAAGCTTAAATCAAGAAACAGACTTGACTTTAGAAGCAATCACAGCAAAGTTCCAACTTGTATCAAAGGCTCCCAAGAGCCGAGTGGCTCAAGTTACCCAGTCCTCCGAGGCCGGCTGGTCCGATAAGCTGCATGAGCTGGCTATGGCTCATGTTCCCCAGCAGGCTCTGTAGGCCGCCCTCACCTGGAAAACACAGTGGCTCAGACATGGAGCTACCTGGGACACACCTGGGACAGGGCTGACACCACATTGACAGGGTAAGACCCACAGACGGAATTCTACTGTTCCCACCGCACCACAACAGGCCTGTGCCCAGCCTCATAGCAAAGCTGGGCATGCTCATTACCACCAAGTGCAGAGAGCTCGTGGCCACTACTCCCGCTGGCCCCCAGCGCCCCAGGCATCGGGGGATTGTTCAGGTACTCATTGACCTTCCGGCAGTGCTCCTCATCCTGGTCCGTCTTGGGCTCCTGCAGGGGATGGGAACAGCCATGGCTGAGCAGCAGGCACCTGAGCGGTTGCTTCTCTGCTACATGACAGCTGCCACCTTCTTCTGACCCAGCCCAGACGGGTAAGCGCTATGCTCAATGCTGTCTCCCTCCGCCACAACCACAGGTACTGGGTGACACCCACGTCACAGAACACGGAGCCCTGGCATGCCATCCTCCAGAGTATGGCTCTACACAGCAGCCTCCTCCTTTCACCCAGTGAAGGAGACAAACTGATGCTCTCCTCACACTACTGCCCTCTGGCCACGGCAGGCCTTCAAGGCGCACACACACACAGATATCCACACCCCTGAGCACTGGACACACCGAGGACAAGACCAACAGTCCTTGCCCTGACAGCAAATAGGAAAGAAAGGCATCAAATAAGAGTAAGATCAGGGGAAACAAGCAGAAGTGATGAAAGCGAGATAACATTTCTTGGCAAAACTGTTGAGAAACATGGTCTATGCCAGCAGTTGGCAAACCATAGCCCCCATCTGTGTTTGCAAGTAAAGTTTAATTGGAACTCAGCTATACCTATTCATTTTCACGTCCTCGCTGCTGTCACACTACTTGGGCAGAGGTAAGGAACTGCAGCACAGACAAAGTGGGAGACCCCTCCTCCCAGGCCCACGGTGCCTACTCTAGACAGTGCTGCAGGGGCCGTGGCTTAACCCTTGGGAAGGGTTGTGTGCAGGCCCTCTGAGCACACACACTCAAGGGAAGGTGTGTGACCCTATACCAGATGATTCTTGGCAACACTGTAACAGCACAAGAAACAGAACAAGCCCAGGGGCCACCAACAGAGGGCAGAAGCAGCAGGGCAACCTGGGATAAGAGGGAGCCCAGGGCCACACCTGCAGCAGCCCCAGCACACCTGGGGGGAAACAGCAGGAAAGCTACCCAGGGCCTGTGACCAAGGAAAGGGGCACAGAGCGAGCACTGGGAACCAGAGACAGCCTGTCCACACCTTGATGACATGGGCCTGTCCATCTAGAAACTCCCACCCACAAACAAGCGCGCAGTCTCCCCACCCCCACCCCAGATAACACGCTGGAAACTTTAGCTTCCATCTCAGCCCTATCTGAATAGCACCAGCACATTTGTGCAAGGGAACTTTATCAGTGAGCAGGCTGCTCACCTAATCGCAGGACAGCAGAAACCACAAGACACAGACAGACCCTTCCACATACCTGCATCCAGAAGAAGAGCCGCTTGGACCCGGCCTTGAACTTGAGCACATAGACCCTCCCGCTAGGGCACTGGGGCACGCGCTTGAACTCACAGTCGTCGGGGAAGATAATCAGGTCCTGGCAAGCCGAGAAGAGCAGAGTCAGCCTCCCGCAAACACGCACACTGAGTCCCCAGCCTCTCAGGAGAACATGCTGGATCCTGCGTCTAACTGGGTGGGGTGCAGAGGGGACAGAGGTAAGCAAGCCGCCATCCCGTGTAGGGCGGAGACGCCACCTGGAAGGGCAGACCTCCACGTGCAGGCCAGGACATGGCTTGGGTGGGGACCAGAAAGGGGACTTTGGGATGTTAAAGGGTTTTTAATAGAGACGTTTTGGGAATAACATTCCAAGATTAGTTAAAAGGTCAACTTTGACCTGCTCTCAAATGTAACAAAGAACAATTCACTCCCAAGAACAAAGAATGCTAAGTGACCATTACAGAAAGCTTTTCTGAGGGCAAAGACTGCTCAATCCCTGATACTAATATTTAAAGTTTAATGTGGACGTAGTGACAAAGAAATCCTCAAGTCTAGGATGATCCCTGAGCATAACAGCTGGTGACAGGCACCAAACCCATATATCCCACCAACGCCCCCAAACCTCAAACCCACAATTACATGTGCAGGTGCAAGGCCGGACATGATCTACACGGCCGGTTCGTTCCAGCCTGAAGGACACTTACATCTTCCACATTCCCAGACGTCCTGTCTTTCCAGCAGAAGTGAATGAGGGAGTCATCTGTCTGCTGAATGTACACGAGCCCTTTCCGCTTATCTGGGGTGACGGTAGTTCCTTTTAGTGACATTTTTCCTGCCCGAAATTCCACTAAATACTTGTTGGAGGACCCACGAGAGCCTGGCACCAGGCTTGGGAACAGAGCGCCTGAAGTCGTCATCCTGAAAGAGCGCAGACCCGCACTGAGAGTCCGCGTGTGTGCCGGGTGTTCACCAGCACGGAAAGCCTAACTCCCCCTGCAATGTCACCAGTCCCGCTTCTGCCTGGCAGTAGGAGCCGGCGCCGAAGGCCGCCCAAGGCCGGCGCAGGCACGGTCCCGGCAGACAGCCCAGGGCAGCGGTGGGGCTGCTCTTTCCTCACGTCCCGAGCACCCCGCGCGCCGCCTCCCACGGCTCGCACCCTCGCTGGCGCCGCTGTCCGCACTCGAGCGGGGCTGGGCAGCCCGGCCTCGCCCCCCGGGAGGCCTGGGCGCTACGCCGCCTCGGCCGGACACCGGCCTTGACGCGCGCCCCACGGCAACCGCGTCCCGCCGCCTCGCT
>NW_003852418.1:21332093-21351408 GCF_000181295.1 Otolemur garnettii | reverse complement strand
CGCCCTCCCCGGCCGGCGCCCGCCCTAGGCCCAGGCCGCCCCGGCCCGGCAGCTCCCCACACCTGGTCCGCGCCCACACTCGGCCGAAAAGCGCCGTCCGGGCTCGCTCTTCCTCCTCGGCGCCTGCCGGGCCCCGCCGGAAGCCCACGTTGGGCCCGCCCCGTCCGCCGCTCTCGCCGCCGATTGAGCTCCGTCGGCGGCGCGGCCGACCTTGCCTCGCCAGTGATTGGCTTGGGCAGCCGTCCATCGTGCACGCCCCGCCCTGCCCCGCCCCCGCGCCGGTGGCTCTTTTCCGGCGGAAGCGCGGGCCGCGGGCCGCGAGGGCCAGAGCGGTCCCTATTGTTGCTGTGTCATAGGGGAGCGGCGGCGGCCCCTGGCGGTGGCGCCCGAAACCGCGGGCTGAAAGACCTGACGGAGCCCACCCTGTTGGTTGTCGTCGGCCGACCAGGCAGAGATGTCATCCACGGGTCGATGCCCAGGGACAGGTGGAGGCCGACCAGGCTGTGGGCATTGGGCACCAGAGAGACGCCCAAAAGTGCCCATGGGGCTTTAACTCCTCAGGGATTCCCGAGACCGGACCCAGGGTCATGTACCCAAGAAGGCCAGTGTCGTGGATGGCCTGCTGGCTGGGTCCCCTGTAAACCTGGGGACTGGACAGCTGGAGCAGCCACCTCACGGCCCACAGAAAGCAGCCATCTGACACTTTTTAGTCCATGAGCAAGGTTCCAGGCTCTGAGAGATAAAATAGTAACAAGGTTGAAAAAAGGTAGGAGCTAGTCTAATAACACCAGGAGCTAGGAAGTGTCAGCTTCATGTTACTTTGAGTTACTTTGACATAAATTACAGCAAAGGCAACATGAGCACGCTTGGGAAGCACTGCTCAACAGTGAAGTTTTATGGGATTTATTTAAAGCCGCACAAACAGACTGAAGGCAGTAGCTCATGCCTGCAATCCTAGCCCTCTGGGAGGCAGAGGCAGGAGGATTCCTTGAGCTCAGGAGTTTGAGACCAGCCTGAGCAAGAGCGAGACCCTGTCTCTGCTATTAATCCTGTTTAGCAGAAAACAAACCCCAGGTGAAGAAGGCAGTCTCAGCAGGTCCCAGCCAGAGTTGGCCGGCATCCATAAAAAAGGCAAAGGCTGGCGAGGAAGATGAGATACATTGTTACTAACAAGGAAAATGCAAATTAAAATATACCCACAGAATGGTTAAAAACAAAGAAAAATGCCCACAGCAAGTGCTGGGGGCTTTCCACAGTGTTGGGAATACATTTGAGAAAAGTTTGGCAGATGTGGGCTGGCTTTCTTTCTTTCTTTCTTTCTTTCTTTTTTATTGGTGCTATGACTTGGAGATGTAGGCTTGCTTAAACTTTTTTTCATTAATATATTCAATTTTTAGAGTGATTTTGGATTCACAGCAGAATTGAGTAGGAAGTACCGAGAGTTCCTGTACACCCCTCCTGCCACACATACCCCCCCACTGCCAGCGTCCCCAGCAGAGCAGCACACTCACTGCAGCTGATGGACTGATATGGCAACCAAGGTCCACCACTCACTCTGGGGTGTACCCCTCCCCTATCTGGGCCACTGGAACAGACCACCACAGACTGGGTGGTTTGTGAAGAGCAGAGATGTATCTCTCACAGCTTGAGAGGCTAGAAAGTCAAGCCTAAGGTACCAGCAGGCCTGAAGTGTCTGCTGTGCCCCGCACAGCAGCTGGGAGAAGGATTGCTGAGACTTACAAGGACCAGAAGCCCATCTTGAGGGAGGAGCCCTCATTGCCTAATCACTTCCTAGAGCCTCACCTCTCACTTTGGCCATTAAGTTCCAACACTGGAATTTTGAAGGAGACACATTCAAACCATAGCACCATTAGACATTCTATGGTTTTCAACAAATGTATTTATTTTCAGAGACAGGGTCTTGCTCTGTCACCCAGGCTGGATAGAGTGCAGTGTCACAGTCATGGCTCACTGCAATTTTGAACTCCTAGGTTCAGACGATCCTCCTGCTCCAGCCTCCTGAGAACCTGGGGCTATGGTTGTAAGCCATCATACCAAGCTAATTTAAAAAAAAAAAAAAAATTTTTTTTTTTTTAGAGACAGGGTCTTGCTATGTTGCCCAGGCTGGTCTTGAACTCCTGGCCTCAAGTGATCCTCTCATCTTGGCCTCCCAAAGTGTTGCAATTACCAGCATGAGTCACTACACCCAGCAGGTTTTAACTAATTTATGACATTTATCCACCATTACTATATTTTACACGGAAGTTTCACTGCCCTAAACATCCTCTGTGCTCCACCAATTCCTCTCTCTCTTCCCTCCTGCTGGCAACACTGATCTTTTAGTCTCTCCACAGTTGTGCAGTTTCCAGAATGTTGCATATTTGGAATCACACTGTATGCAGCTTCTCGCTCAGCTCCTCTCACTTAGTGGCATGCATTTAAGATTCTGCCATGTGTTTTCATATTTTGGTTAGCTCCTTTTTTGTTTTAATGCTGAATAATGTGGCATTGTCTGGACATGGCAGTTTATTTCTCCATTCACCAATTGAAGGGCATCTCGGTGACTTCCAAGTTTTGGCAATTACAGGCAAAGCTGCTGTGAACACCCATGCATAGGTTTGTGTGTGAACATAAGATTTCAACTCATTTGGGTAAATACCAAAGAGGGAGACTGCCCTGTGTCTGGTAAGAGCATCTAGTTTTGTAAGAAACTGCTGAAGCACAGCGCCATCTGTGTCCCCACACAGGGCTCCACAGCATCTGGCCGCCTCGGGCTCAGGGTCACACAGGTGTGGGGTTTTAGTCACCTGCTGCCCTGTCTGAACTTACAGTTCCTGGGTGCTGCAGGGTGTGGACTCATGCGCTTAGCTGAGTTGACGTGTCCTCTCTGGTGAGGCAACAGTTATGTTTTTTATAGAGTGAAACACGGAACTGCCCTATGATGCAGCCATTCCACTCCTAGGTATTTACCAAGGAGAAATGACAACAGATGTCCACACAATTGTAAATAGATGTCTACCCTAACTTTTTTCATAATTGCCCCAAATTGGAAAAAACCCAAACATTCATCAACTATGAGTAGATAAACCACGGGACACTGTGTTTACTGCTCAGCAGTGAAAAGGAACAAACCACCGGTGCACACATCACCGCAAGCCTCAGATTCACTGTTCTGCCCAAAAGAAGCCAGATGATGGCTCGGCGCCTGTGGCTCAACCGGCTAAGGCGCCAGCCACGTACACCTGAGGTGGCGGGTTCGAATCCCCAGCCTGGACCCGCCAAACAACAATGACGGCTGCAACCAAAAAATAGCCAGGCGTTGTGACAGGCGCCTGTGGTCCCAGCTACTTGGGAGGCGGAGGCAGGAGACTCGCTTGAGCCCAGGAGTTGGAGGTTGCTGTGAGCATGATGCCATGGCACTCTACCCAGGGGGATAGCTTGAGGCTCCGTCTCAAAAAAAAAAAAAAAAAAAAAAAGCCAGATGATCAGGAGGGCAGAACCACAGGGAAAATCAGAGGGGGGTGTGGCCCGGGGCCAGGAGGGAGGACTGTGTACAAAGGGCGCTGTGACCTGGGCTGCTGAGTGGGAATGGTGTGAGGTTGTCAGCGCTCACACACGCTCCCCTGGAGAGGTGAGCCTCCCAGTGAGTACTGAGTCTTCTTCCCCACTTGGCCCTCCTCTGCCTCCTCCTCCCTGGTGGGGCTTGATGGCCACTCAGGCTCTGGCTCTGTGGCATCCTCCTTGGACGATGATGGAGCCCCTATCCATGCACCTGGAGCATTCCAAGAGCACCCTCCATCCCTGCTGGGAGCCACAGTGACTGAGGGGTGACTGTCCCCACTTGGTCATCCTCCTGGGAAACACACAGCTGCTGGGGCTGCTTAGGGCAGAAGCTACGTGGGGGGAGCCCTTGAGTCCAGCTAACTCCACACTTTGGGCTTTTTGTTGCATCCAGCAACAGCCTTCAGTCCCCAGGAGAGAGACAGTCCCAGGAGCACCTGGACCCTTCAGCCCTTCTGTAGGCCACATGACTGTTACAAGCATCCCTAGCCTCCTCTCCACTGAGACAGCAGTGTCCAGAAACAGTCCACTTGCCAAGCCAATCCTAGAGAGCAAACATCTGCTATCCAGACCAAGGACTTGTCCACTGCTGATCTGTAGCCCTTTACAGACAGGCCAGAACAGCGGGGACAGTTGAAAAATTGTTCACTGTGAAACAAACATCAACTATAACCCATCTTCAGAGAATCTTTATCCCAAAGTTGAGGGGAAGAGGGTAACAATCTCAACTCAGATCCACACAGTCCTCCAGAGGAATCTGAGAATGATTCTGGGAATGTCAGTGGGCACTGAGAATGAGCTCTCTGGCTGGCATCGCCTTCCACCGGACACTCCTGAGCTACAGGGAATGGACAGGACAGTCCCAGGCTACAGAGGGCAAGATGGACAGCACTGAAGGGCTGGCTGAGCACAGGCAGAGGGAGCCAGCTGGGACAGGGATGGGCAAGAACGGGTGGCTGTGTGTGCCGTGTCTCTGCAGAGCCAGCCTTGCTTTACCAAGCCCCTGACAGTGACAGTTGGTCCCCAGAGAGGCACAGGAGCGGCGCCAAGTGCAGAGCTGACTGCCCAGCACAGTCACACCAAGCCGTAATGGAAACATGAGGTCCAGTTTGTAACGATCTACACAGTGTGTAGAGAAGATGGATTGAGGGGAGACTACTTTTTGAGGAATACTGAGGCAGCTACCAGGTGCTACCGGCCTATCAGCTACTTACCACTCTTACCAGGACCTGAGCGTCTGCACTCACTTGGACATGGGCAAGTCCAAACAGTGACACAGGAGAGAACCAGGACTGTGAGAACTCTCTGTGGATTGACAGAGTGCCCCTCAGGGTGACAAGCTGGGGCAGGACGCTGCTGGACGCCCCTGCCCTCTGAGCTCAGAGCCAGGCAGGACAGGGCCCACAGTGCACCTGGAACGTTGCAGCTTCTTAGAATTATTTCTGTTGTTGTTGAGACAGAGTCCCACCCTATGCCCCTGAGCAGAGTGCAGTGGTGTAGCTCACTGAAACCTCAGACTCAGGCTGTGGGCAACCCGCTGCCTCAGCCTCCGGAAGCTGCTGGGATCACAGGCGCTTACCGAGGTGCCTGGCTGGGTTTTTCTTTTCGTGAGTCAGGGTATCACTCTCAGGTGAGTCTCAAACTCCTGAGTTCAAGGAATTCTCCCTCCTTAGCCTCCCACAATGCTGGGATTACAGGCAAGAGCCACAGGGCCAGGGGCTTCTTAGAATTTTTAACTGTCGGCTCGGCGCCTGTGGCTCAACCGGCTGAGGCGCCAGCCACGTACACCTAAGGTGGCAGGTTCGAATCCCCAGCCGGACCCGCAGCCTGGACCCGCCAAACAACAATGACGGCTGCAACCAAAAAATAGCCGGGCGTTGTGGCGGGCGCCTGTGGTCCCAGCTACTTGGGAGGCGGAGGCAGGAGACTCGCTTGAGCCCAGGAGTTGGAGGTTGCTGTGAGCTGTAATGTCACGGCACTCTACCCAGGGGGACAGCTTGAGGCTCTGTCTCAAAAAAAAAAAAAAAAAAAAGAATTTTTAACTGCCTTCATTTCATTGTTCTTCATGCAGATGGTAGGAACTTGTAAATCTCCATTTCCTTGGGAGAGTTCTCCCCAAAGAGCACACTGCCTGCCAAGGGGTTCCCTGTGGGGGGTCCCAGGCCTGTACTTGTCTCCTGACCTTGTGTTCCCAGGGCCCAGAGAGCAGATGGCATGTCTCCTGTATTCTAGGTCATTTGGACAAGTGGCCAGAGGCATGAGCACTTGGCACTGTCTGGGGCTGGGCGCCCACATCAGCTGCCTTGCGCCACACTGTGTCTGGCAGACTGAGCCTTGACCCGTGGAGAAGACAAGCATCATCACACGCTTTGGGGGCAGAGTCTGAAAGGGATCGCAGGGGCCAGCAGGGCAGGACAGCACCTCCCAGGCCCTGCCTGGCTGTCCCTTCTTCATGGAGGGCCATGGGTCCAGCAGGCACAGGCAGACGTGCCCCTTCTAAGACCACCTGTTACACAGGGCAGCCTAGGGCCATCTCAGCACCTTCTCCAGCCAGGTACAGTGCCTGGGTTACACTCCTACAGAACGCGTCTTTCAGAGTGTCTGACTCTCATGGTGGTCTGAGCTAGAAAATGCAGTGCTGTCCACAAGGACCACAACCTGCTTCCATGAGCATCTCACGACCTGAGCTGTGCCCAGCTCAGAAGGCTGCAGGTGCTGGCAACCTTGACCCTTGACCTGACCTCCGCAGTGCCAGGCAGACCCATGCAGCCAGCAACTTGGATCCACCACCCACCCAGACACAACTCTGGTTTTACACACACAGGTCCACCATCACCCCTCTAATACATAACCAACTCCAAACCTCAATTAGAAGCAAAATCTAAATATTAGCTTCTGTTGGGAAGGAAGTTTGCCAGACCATCATTCCACAAAGACACTCTAAGCTACAGGGTTACTGTGAGCACTAAGAGCCAGGTTCAGGCTACGCGGACCCGGGAAGACCACAGCTTTCCCTACCGTGCGGGGGGGTGGGGGTGTGTGTGTGTGTCATCTTTGAAAATGCATCTTCTACTGAAAATTCCTTTACTAGAGACATTTGACATATTCAAGGTAATAAAGTTTAGGGGACAGCATTCTCATGTGTATCTGTAGAAGCAGCAGTAGTAAAAGGCTGTAATCAGAAATTACAGTAACCTGGGGACATGGCTATTTGTCAACCTGCCTCCTTCAACTTCCCCCGTGCATAGGAACCAGCAAGGAGGGGTGGGGGCTGCCTGTGAGCCCGGCATCAGGAGATTATTATTTTAAGCAGTAAGAAGTAGAATGATCTGTTAGAAGTTGTTAAACTTCCCTGACTTCAGTTGAATTAACCATGTCTTTCCATCTTCCCTGGAAAGTCAGCTTCCCTGGAGAGTCAGCCTGATACAGCTGCGTTCCCAAAGAGCAGACCCTCCACCAGCCCCTCACGGGTTCCATCTTCTAATCTGCATAATGTCAAAATTAGATGCAGGTAAAAACCACCAATTGGCTCTGAGGGACTCTTCTGAGTCGGGGGAACAAGGCTGCAGGCCCTGAGGACAATCCTAGACTAACCTGAAATGCTACTGCTCCCAGCTTCCAAGCTACAGAATCATCATCTCAGGACAAGTATTCACTTTTAAAAATGTTTTAAGGCCACTGCAGTGGCTCACACCTTTGATCCCAGCACTCTGGGAGGCTGAGGTGTTCAGGAGTTTGAGACCAGACTGAACAAAAGCAAGATATATCTCTACTAAAACCAGAAAAACTAGCCAGGCGTTGCGGTGGGTGCCTGTAGTCCCAGCTACTTGGGAGGCTGAGGCAAGAGGATTGCTTGAGCCCAAGAGGGTTGCAGTGAGCTAAGATACCGTGGCACTCTACCAAGAGCGACAGAATGAGACACTGTCTTGAAAAAAAAAGTGTTTTAATTAAAAATGTGACTTTGAAGCACAGACACACAACAGTCCCTCTCACTGAGGGAGCTTCACTCACTGAGTGAAGGTGAGTGAGCTTCACTCACTGAGAAGCGCCTTTGACCCCAGAGCTCTCCCATGAGCTGCTGTACTGACATTTCTACATAAATAAAATCGGTCACTTGATATAGATGAATGCTAAGATGGACACACAACTATTTTTGGTTAAATAACTTTAATTACACCACTCTAAGTAGATTCTGCTTCTGACCCTCCCACAGCGCACAATCAGATGTGATTCGCTTGTATTTTAAACATGCACACTGGGAAAAACAAAAACGTAAGAGTGCTATGGATACAGGCAAAGTGTTTTAAGAAATGGCCCCCGAGACGAGGGCATGGTGCGTGGTGACAACAGGGCACCGGAGCCAGGGCCCAGGCCCCCTTCAGGGTGGGAGCAGCCTTAGGGGTATTTTGTCCAACTCTTAATGCTTTTGCTCACTCTGGTTGTCACGGTGATGCGTCATTTTGGACAGTATACAGTTGGTGATTAATGCATATCTTGCTCTTCAGCAAAATACTATTCAAGTGATTTTAACTTAAATATTTTAAACGTAATCTTTACATTATTGAAGATTGGTTAAAAAATACAGAATCTGACAACTTTTCATTTCATTCAATCTGATTTGAAAAGCTTCACTTTTCTATCAGCATAATTTAGAAAGAGGTTCCTGGCCTTTACTTAACTCTCTGCAGGGTTATTTTCAAGTCCCTTTTTCCCCTCATGGGGTCGAATTTAAAATCCTTCTGGGGACCCTCTGCATCGTAAAGAGGAGACAGAGCCTTCCTGTCTTTCTTCTGGTTGCAAATCCGGTAACTGAGAGAGTGCTGTCAGCCCGACGCGCCCCTGCCGATTCTTGTCGTGTAAAAGAGACTGCAAAGAATTTCCTGTTTAAACCTTAATGAAAACGATGATCCCAAGTGAAGCTTTATGACGAGACTGCACAGTAGCAAAGTGTTTGGCAATCAACAGTTAATTAGAGTTCAACCTTTGACCAGGGACAATGCCATCTCCATGAACACAGGCATTAGAAAGGAGGTTTCTGCCGTGACAAAAGTTGGTATGGCCACTCAAGGAGTCCAGCCTCTTGGGCCTTGGCCCCAGGGCCCTGTAGTCCTCAGTAGATGTCGGGGCAGTCAGAGAAATTCCGCTCAAAATAGTCCCCTGCATACAGCCAGTCAGGAGTCCCAGTGTAGGGGTTGGTGCCTGGGTAGAACCACCTGCAGGACGCAAAGAAGACTGTGAGCCCTGGGCCACAAACCAGCCTGTGGGTAAGGACTGGTGTCCCATAATATGTAGGGGACCGTAGCCCAGGGAGACAACTTCCCCTGAGAACCGTTTCCACTTGTAACCTACAAATATCATCTATGTCAGCTTCATTTCCCAGCAAAATCTCAAGGCTTTATTAAGAAAACCCTCATAGCCATGCCATTTTCAGAGATCAGTTACTATATCTTAAGTGATGCCTGGACCTTTTAAAGGAAAGGGCTGCTATGACACTCACATTTTCTTTCATTTAAAGCAGACTGAGTATTTTTGTTTGTTTGTTTGTTTTGAGACAGAGTCTCAAGCTGTCACCCTGGGCCACAGCTCCTGGGCAGAGTGCCATGGTGTCACAGCTCACAGCAACTTTCAACCCTTGGGATCAAGTGATCCTCTTGCCTCAGTTTTTCTATTTTTAGTAGAGACAGGGTCTTGCTTTCACTTAGGCTGGTCTTGAACTCATGAGCTCAAGCAATCCACCCGCCTTGGCCTCCCAGAGTGCTAGGATTACAGGTGTGAGCCACCATGCCCCGTCTTGAGTGTTTAACTGAAGACAAAGGAAGAGATGACAGTGACAGTGACAGTGACCATGCCCTCCTGCCCCAGTAGGCTCTGGGCTCTGGTCCTGGTGCTGGGCTGGTCCAGCTGCTGCACAAGGGTCCTGCTGGTGCTTGGGGACATGGAGAATGTTTGGAGGAGCTCAAACAGCAAAGGGAATTATTTTCTAAGGATAAAAGAGCATTATTTTCACACAATATTTTAAATATTTTAAAAAATGAAGAAAGGTTAACTATTTCAAGCTGTTTTTCTTTAGAAGACAGGAAAATTCCAAATATCAAACCATTAAAAAAGCCTAATATTAAATCAAATTGGGAGTTCAAGCATCAAGACTTGGTTTCAAAAATGCCAACCACACAAGTCACTAGATGGGGCTATTACTGGGCCTGCAGAAAACACCAGAGATTTTTTGTAATAGGCAAATATATTTTACTTATACGTATATTTTATTAATGCTTTATTGACTGAATCCTTATTAACTGAATTATCTTCATATTATGACAATTAAAGAATAAATAAGGCCGGGCACAGTGGCTCACACCTATAATCCCAGCAATCTGGAAGGCCAAGGTGGGAGGATTGCTTGAGCTCAGGAGTTCAAGACCAGCCTGAGCAAGAGCAAGACCACATCTCTACTAAAAATAGAAAAACTTAGCTGGGCATCATGGCAGGCACCTGTGGTCCCAACTACTTGGGAGGCTAAGGCAAGAGGATCATGTGAGCCCCAAAATTTGAGGTTGCTGTGAGCTACAGCAATGCACTCTATCTACAACACAGAGTGAGAGTCTCAAAAAAAGACAAAAAATGTAAGACAGCTGAGTAAGACAATAGGAAGCTGCTATGGTCAGGACCTACCTGTGCTGGATTTACCGGCTCTGTGTAGAGGTGTGTCCCCACCCTGTCTATGTGCAGACCTGCTTCATCTCCATGCCATGGCTCTAAATTCCCACAACAAAACCTCCCCTGGTCACGGGTGTGAAGATGAGCCTGAGTGTGGCTGATGGAGGGACGTGGTCTTGGCCTGGTGCTCCACACCAGGTGGCATCATGAGGTGTGGGCCTTGCCCGAGCACGGCTCATCCTATAGTGTGGAACATGGTGTGTAGGGGCTGTACTAATACCATATCCTCCCTAATCAGGTGTATCTTCCTCGAGTGAGTGGCTGAGTTCAGATGATATCTTCTCTTTAAATTTGCCATATTTAAGAAGAGTGCTTTGGGTCAAATACCCCAGGAAGTGTGAGGGGAAGGCCCAGGGCTAAAGTGACCAGCCTTGTACATGGGCCACTCCCCACTGGTATGATCAGCGCAGTGGGTGGTGTCACTGCCTCTGTGTAGCCAGGGCAGTGCTAGGAAATAAAATGGACAAGAATAAAACGGCCACACAGGTACGGGGCCTCCTTCCTTCCCCTAGGTGTGTGGCAGGTCCTCCTAGCTGCCCCTGCTTGCCCACACCTGCCCACAGCCTTTACCTGGTCTGCCACTCAGCCTCCTCCTTGGCACGCTCCCGCCGGGCTTCTCTCTGCTTCTCCTCCAGACGCTCCTTCTCTTGGCTGGCCAGGTCTAAGGTCCAAGCAAGGAAGCTCTGGTTAAGAGAGGTGACAGCCCCTGTGTGCCCCCAGGCTACTAGATGCAAGGGCCCCTTCGGCTGAAAGCCTGGAGTAAAAAGCCTGGTAAATATGAGCCCAAACACAAGCACAGGAGCCAGAGCCTGGCTGCATCTGCACCCACGGGGCAGCCCCACACGGAGCTCGTGGGCCATGGGCTATATGTTCGAGAGCAGAGCTGCTTGGGTGCAGGCTACAGGTGTGTGATGCTCAGGTAGCGACCTAACGCTCCTGGACTATGCCGGCAAGTGGGAAGCACAGCCCCAAGTGTGCAAAGGCAGCACCTGCTTATTTCATTAACAGCAAGTGCCTTCAGGGTAGACTGCTATGTGGCTGCCGAGGACGGATGCGGGTAAGCTCCAACACAAAGCATCACTCGTGGGCGGCAAAGAGAGGGACATGGACACCAGTCCCAGGCCACGCTCGTAACGAGGTGGTCTCCCTACTAACGTACAACTGACCCAACCCAGAATCACTCTGGACCAGCATGACCAGCAATGACTTTTGCTGTTGACTTGATCTACAGTAGGAAGTGAACAAGAAAACACATGCTCGCTGTGCCCTGACGCCCAGGCCCCAACTCAGAGGGACAATGGTGGTGCTGGGCACGACTATAGGGCCAGGGTCCAGCACCCAGCACCGCCACTCTCCACTTAATGACTGTTCGATTTGGTAACAAGAATTCAGGGACCTGTACCTTGTATGAGCCCTTATCCATTTTATTTCCTAGTCAAATTGACTGTAACATGTTTACAAGAGGATGGCCCAGGCCAGGAGAGCACTGTCAGCCCATCAGTACCTGCTCTGGATGGACTGCAGCCCCCTCACTGGGAAGCCTGGCCCTGGCCTGCCACTCTGTGCTGTTCCACCCTGGCACACCCCCCCCAGGCCACGGAGCGCACCCATGTTGCCATTCTCCATGCCGCGGATGTCGGGGCGCAGGCGGCAGTCTGTGGGGGGCAGGGTCTTCTCCATGCCCGTCTCCAACTCGTTGAGGCTCACGGTGAAACTGGTGAAATTATACATCTGCGGGATCAGGCACAGAAAGGGGACCTCAGCAGCCCCCGCAGCCGTGGGGCACAACCCAAGACCTCCAGCAGGTGCCAGAAGCCACAGACCACACCAAACCTGGCAACTGTGGTAGGAATGCAGCGGTTCTGCCGTCTGCCCTGCCCCACCAGCACAAACACATGCCACAGCTGTGACTTTGCAGTTTGACCTGTGACAGCAAAATCAGCACGGATTCCTTTTACCTTCTTCATAATTTGACAAATAGAAGATTTGTGCCACTCGCTCGCTGAAAACTATCCTTTCAAGGATACCTGTGTCTTGCCCATAACCCATGGCCTGAGCCCACACTTCACCTGCCCTGAGACATGACTGCCTCCCAGGCAGCCTCCCCAACCCTGAAGCTGCCACATAGTAGCTGGCACTCTCCAACTTCAGGTGGGATGTCCACCTCATGCCTAGGATGCCCAGGGCTCATCCTCCAGCCAGACCCTCTGACTGTTGCCTTGGACCTGGGCATCTGAGAGGAATCTCCTACCCAGCATACTTTGCCTGCCTCCCAGCCTACTGTGCCTTCATGCCCATAAAGTCTTAGCAAGCAGCCCAGCAGGGCCGGAAAACATCAGCCCCTTCAGTCACTTTGTGCTCGAATGACTTCCACAGCACCTGTGTCACCTGGAGCCCCAGCCATAGCTCCTCCAACCTGCCCTACCCCCCATGACCAAAGCCACAGTGCTCAACCCTCTCTGCCCTGGCCAGTGTCTCTCAGCACCTCCTAAAGCACCCGTGACACTCAGGTGTGTGTCCACCACCTGCCACCTCCCTGCTACCAGGGTGGAGCTACACCCAGCAGGTCTCCACGGTAGCTCCTAGAGCCCTGGGCCCCTCTGGCAGGCAGAGGGGGACTCAATAAATCCCCTGAAACAAAATATGGAGCAGTTTCCAAGAAAAAACAGAGTCCTGTTGGTGCTCTGCACTTGGCCAGTGTGCTCACAGGGCGAGCGGTCTCCCTCTCTCTCCCTGATAGCGCTTTGCACATTTACAGCACTAAAAGCACAATAAAATTGTTTATGAGTTATGTTCACTTTTTATGTAAATGACATAACTTACAAGATAGTAAACTAAGAGGCTGCATACCAATGGGAGGTCAGGACTGCGCCACCAACAGCTCCACTGTCCTATTTAAACAAATGTACCCATGGAACCGTTCAGCGGGATTGGCCCTAACCCTCTCACTGGTGTGCCACTATTTAAATAATATAATACGTTCATCACATAATAATAAAACACATTAACGTATTCCATTTGTCATATAATAATGCTACATATTTTATATTACTTAATTATGTGAAATTATATGTAATATAATTCATATATTTTATTATATATGTAATAAAAACTACAAATAATTTTCAGAAACAAATTTCATAATCTGTTTAAGCATCTAAATCAGTGATTTCCAACTGGTGCCGTGAGATCTTAGGTGTGCCATGAAAAGTTTTAAAGATTATTAATTAAATTATTTTCGAAAAAAGTTCAAAGCACAATAATACATTCTTTCATTTACTCTTTTTTTGGATCAACATAATTTAAGTGTGCTGCAGAACTTTAAAGGTTCAAGTGTGCTGTGAGGAAAAAAAGGTTGCAAAACACTAATCTAAATTAACAAGTCAGGAAAACAATCTCTCAAACAGGTTTGGGACCCTCTCTTGATGGGACACAGCTGGTGCAGGCCTGGGCACGCACAGGGTCAACACACCAATGGACCTAGTGTGTCCTGCCAGGGCCGCACCAACAGGCAGTGAGCATGCCCCCTGCAGAGCCCAGTCTGGGGTGACCGAGGCAGCCTGTCCACTCCTGTCCACTCTGGGACACGCGGCTAAGGGGCAGTGTGGTTGTGGGAGGGGTGCGGTAGAGACAGACCTGGGCAGAGTTGGGAGGCCGGGTGTTGATCCTCCAGAGCAGCCTGCTGCCTGGGATGACCTGCACGGTCTCTTGCACCACAGGGACGTCGTCAGCCGTGTCACCGTTAGCCCTTTCAGCACCATCGTCCTAAAACACAGAACACCTTGGTATAGCTGCCCAGTGCCATGTGGCTGTTGGCAGGCAGGACTGTGGCTCCGAGCACCTTTCAGACCTGTCACCAAGCCCCTAGGTAGAGTGAGATGGCCTTTTCTTTTTCTTTCTCTTTTTTGCAGGTTTTGGCTGGGGCCAGGTTTGAATCTACCACCTCCAGTATATGGGGCTGGTACCCTATATACTGGGTGTGAGCCATAGGCACCTCCCTCTTTCTGTTTTTTTTTTTTTTTTTTTTGAGATAGTCTCACTTGTTGCTCTCAGAAGAGTGCCGTGGCATCACAGCTCACATTAACCTCAAACTCCTGGGCATAAGCAATTCTCTTGCCTCAGCCTCCCAATTAGCTGGGCTATTTTGTGAGTGCAGGCAATCCACCCACCTTGACCTCCCAAGTGCTGGGTTATAGCTGTGAGCCACCTCGCATGGCCACCTCTTTTTTTTTCTTAGCCAAGGAGAAAATCAAATTTCCTCTCCAGTTTCAGATCCTGCCTGTCAGTGTGTGGAGAGGAATCGGGCTCCCTGTTCCTGAAGGGGCTCACAGTTCCCTGTGGCTCAGGCTGTGCTGTGCTACGCACAGAGAGAAGGCAGGCGGGATGCCAGTGAGGCTCCCTTTTGGAAGAAGTGTGCACTGTGAAAAGATGCTCTGCTGAGTGTGAGCACCATGACATAGGGCGACACCTTCCAAAACAGCACATTCACTCAAGCCGATGGTGACATTCCTGAAGGGGGCACTTCTGAGCCTGAGAAGCAGGCAATACATGGCAATTTCACGGTGATCTTAGCATTTCTAGACTGAATCCTGACTGCGCATCACACCTTGATAAAACACAACTGCTGTGCTTGTTTTTCAAAATCAGCAGGTCCAGCTCGGTGCCCACAGCTCAGTGGTTATGGCACCAGCCACATGCACTGGGGCTGGTGGGTTCAAACCCAGCCAGGGCCTGCTAAACAACGACAACAATAACAAAAAAAAAAAAAAAAATTAACTGGGTGTGTGGCAGGCCCCTGTAGTTCCAGCTACTTGGGAGGCTGAGGCAAGAGAATCACTTAAGCCCAAGAGTTGCTGTGAGCTGTGACATCACGGCACTCTATTGAGAGTGACACAGTGAGACTCTGTCTCAAAAAAAAAAAAATCAGTGGGTCCTAGAAAAAGAAAGTGGATCATTAGATGCAGCTGTTAAGGCAGAACACTTAAAAATGGGACACACAGCTCACGAATCCTTCCACCTGACTCTAACCAGCCTGAGGGGGACACTCCAACAGACACTTCCTTGTTTCCAGCGTACCCACGGGAGCATGAAAGCGTTAAAACATCACGAAGGGGACTTCACATTCTAAGTCTGTACAGTCTTTAAGTGGGACTGTACTCTTTCTTTTTAAATAGAAGAGAATTCTTAGAAAGCATGTCTAATGGTACACATGGAACATTACAATAGTAAAACACTTAGTATACTAGAGGAGGTGGAGTATTTTTGTAAAAAACATTAAACATCTCAGTTTGGTATACTCTGATTTATTACCTAGGAAATATGCCACCTCTTTTAAACTACCACTTACAGTTTTTTGTTTCTTTGTTTGTTTGTTTTTTAAGAGACAGTCTCACTTTATCGCCCTTGGTAGAGTGCCGTGGCATCACAGCTCATAGCAACCTCCAACTCCTGGGCTAAGGTGATTCTTTCGCCTTAGCCTCCCAAGTACCTGGGACTTTAGGCACCTATCACAATGCCCGGCTATTTTTTGTTGCAGTTTGGCCAGGGCTGGGTTGGAACCCACCTCCCTCGGTATATGGGGCCGGTGCCTGACCCGCTTAGCCACAGGCACCGCCCCACTTACAGTTTTAACTAGCCTTAAGACAAAGTATCCAGGGTGGTGGCTCAGCTTGTGATTCTAGCACTTGGGAGGCTGAGGTGGGTGGACTGCCAGCTCAAGAGTGTGAGACCTGCCCGAGCAAGAGTGATACCCTGTCTCTAAAAGATAGCCAGGGCTCGGCACCCATACCTCAGTGGTTAGGGCACTGGCCACATGTATCAGGGCCGGTGGGTTTGAACCCAGCCCAGGCCTGCCAAACAACGACAACAACAACAAAAATAGCTGGGCATTGTAGCAGGCATCTGTAGTCCCAGCTACTTGGGAGGCTGAGGCAAGAGAATCGCTTAAGCCTAAGAGTTTGGGCTCAGCGCCTGTGGCTCAAGCGGCTAAGGTGCCAGCCACATACACCTAAGGTGGCGGGTTCGAATCCCCAGCCTAGGCCCGCCAAACAACAATGATGGCTGCAACCAAAAAATGGCCAGGTGTTGTGGTGGGCGCCTGTAGTCCTAGCTACTTGGGAGGCTAAGGCAGGAGACTCGCTTGAGCCCAGGAGTTGGAGGTTGCTGTGAGCGTGATGCCATGGCACTCTACCCAGGGGGATAGCTTTAGGCTCCGGCTCAAAAAAAAAAAAAGCCTAAGAGTTTGAGGTTGTTGTGAGCTGAGGGCAACATAGTGAGACCCTGTCTCCAAAGAAAAAGAAAGAAAAAAGACAATTAGTATTCTAGGGGGAAAGATCCTCACCATATTACCTGAGGCTGGATGCAGTGACTTATTATTTGTTATCCCAGCACTCTGGGAGGCCCAAGTAGGAAGGTCCCTTAAGCTCAGGCATGGAAAACCCTATCTCTACTAAAAATAGAAAAATAAGCCAGGCTTTGTTGTGGGTACCTGTAGTCTCAGCTACTTGGGAGGCTGGGGCAGGAAGATTGGTTGAGCCCAGGAGGTTGCAGTGAGCTATGACACCACTGCACTCTGCCCAGGGTGACAGAGTGAGTCTCTGCCTCAAAGAATGTATTAGCTGGTACTCAAAAATTAAAAAAACAAAAATGAAGTTCACGTGATCTTTTAAATATATTTAGGCTAACTCACGTAAAGGAAGAAAGACTTATCAAGAAGGGTCCAGAGGCCAGGTGCAGTGGCTCACCTGTGATCCCAGCACTCTAGGGGACTGAGGCAGGTGGACTGACTGAGCTCAGGAGTAGGAGACCAGCCTGAGCAAGAGAGAGACCCCGTCTCTAAAAAGGTATCCAGGAGCTGTGGCAGGCACCTATAATCCCAGCTACTTGGGAGGATGAGGCAAGAGGATCACTTGAGCCGAGGATTTTGAGGTTGCTGTGAGCTGTGACACCACAGCACTCTACCCAGGGTGACAGCTTGAGACTCTGTCTCAAAAAAAAAAAAAAAAGAAGGGCCCAGAACTCAGAGCTACCATGAAAGCCCTGGCCTGACTGCAGAAACTTCCAGCCTGGGGGTGACAGAAACCATGACACCAGAACACCTCAAGCCCATGGTTTATAAGAGTGGCCTCCACCAAGTTAAAACACAAATACAGCCTACTACCACCACTAGAATCCAGATAAGCAGTTTTGTCTTGATAGACACATTCTGAACACCGGCCCCTCCTGAGCAGCCCTCACCGCGGGCTCGGCTCGGCCCTGCCCAGCGTCTGCATGGGGAAGCCGCCTTACCAGTTTAGCCTTCCTCAGGTGGTCGCCTCTCCTCTCTTGCTTCTTGAAGGAGTCGTAGGAAACAGGATCTATACCCCACAAGCATTCCGTCCATTTGCCATAGATGATGAACAGCTTCTTCTTGCTATAGTCAAATGGGATTTTTAGGAGCCGGTGAAGAGCAACAGCAAACTGCCCTCCTGAGTGCGGAACACTGAGACTCTGACCACGGGATAAACTGCCCTCCTGACCAGTCTTCTATGGTCTTTGGGATATCTCTGGCCAGAAGTGCAAAGATGAAAACCTACATTTTAGGACCTCTATTCATACCATTTGGGGGTGACTGTTCCTAATTCTGATGCGCCAAAGTAGGAAAGAAAGTGAAGGGATAAACCCTAGGAGGGTGGACGGCAGCCTGGGGATCCGCATGGCACGTTCTTAACTTCGAAGCTGTTCGCCCAGTGTCCACTTGTCATACGGTTGTTTTTAGGGGGCCAAGCTCAAGCTGATATTATCATTTCTTAAACACAATGAACTTCCTGCACTGTGTCCTTCAGATATCTCTCTCAGTATTGCATAAGTAACCTCCTGGGGTGGGCTGGGATTGTCTGCTTTAGCTTTGGTTTCCTGCCTGCTCTTTGCATTTAATTACAAGCCTGGAGATCTTGACAGATTGACCACAGAGCTCTCTGATGGACTCCAAAAGGAAGAGAGGCCACCCCAGTGCTGGGCTCTCTCTTTGCTTTTGCTATTTTGCCTCTTCCCGGGAGGAGCACACAGCACCCCAGAGGGCACTTACAGCTCAGAGGCGGAGTGCAGACCGTGGCCTGCACAGATGACGGGAGCTGACCAGCCTCACTCACAGGCTGGGGAAAACTCTCCATCTCTAAGCAAAGAGCACACTTAATTTGGGATGGACAACCAGAAAACCCAACTGACTTCCAGGAGCTCTCTAAGGGTCTGTAAGTGTCAGGCTCAGATCCCACAGCCCGTTGCCATGAATGAACAGGCCAGCCTCTGCCTGGGCTGCTTCCCACAGGGAAGGCTGCCAAGGTGTATGCAATGCTACTTCCATCAACATGACTAAGCCACTGGAGGGCCACCATGCTAAGAAGTGGTCAGTCACAAGCCTGCCTGCATTATACAGTCTGTCTGAACAGGGGAGTTTCCGGCAGCAGAAGAGGGTGGACAGAGCAAAAGTACCCACGGTTTTAAATTGCAGATAGGTTTCTAACTGAAAATGTACAGATTTCAGGAGCTGGGAAAAACCTCTTGATATTATATGGCTCAAAATCTTCAGTGGAATAAAAATTGAGAAATTCTGAGACTCAGACATAAAGTAATTAACCGAAAAGAGGGGAACCTCCCCAAACTTTTTAAAATACTATTTCTCTGCTCACAAAAACTTGCAAAATCCTTGACTTAATGATTGAAATGAACAAGTCATGTGGCAAAGACGCTAGCAGAGAGGCGGAGACAAGTCACTTGCACACACACAGCCATGCACACTAGCAGAGAGGCAGAGACAAGTCACTTGCACACACACAGCCATGCACACTAGCACAGAGGAGACAAGTCACTTGCACACACACAGCCATGCACACTAGCAGAGAGGCGGAGACAAGTCACCAGCAGACACACAGCCATGCACACTAGCACAGAGGAGGAGACAAGTCACCTGCACACACACAGCCATGCACACTAGCAGAGAGGCGGAGACAAGTCACTTGCACACACACAGCCATGCACACTAGCAGAGAGGCGGAGACAAGTC
>NW_003852418.1:21317643-21330598 GCF_000181295.1 Otolemur garnettii | reverse complement strand
ACAGCCATGCACACTAGCAGAGAGGCGGAGACAAGTCACTTGCACACAGACAGCCATGCACACTAGCAGAGAGGCGGAGACAAGTCACCTGCACACACACAGCCATGCACACTAGCAGAGAGGAGACAAGTCACCTGCACACACACAGCCATGCACACTAGCAGAGAGGAGGAGACACGTCACCAGCAGACACACAGCACACAATGCGCCCTGAGCTCACTGTGGACCCATCTGGACGTGGACCTACTTTTTGTCTTGAATGTGTCCTTCCACTTTATGAAGCTCTTTTCCAAACAATCCGCATGGTTTAAAGTTAAGTACACACTTATGTCCGGTCCTGCAGGAAAAACACACACAGGCTTCTGTTGTGTGACATGAGATGTCCCCAGAAAGCAAATCTCCAGAGAGGAAACAGCTGGAGGCCACCCGGCCAGGCAGCATGGGAGGAATACAAACGGCTGTGACAGGCCCTTGCAGCAGGATGCAAATGTCCCAAGCCTGGCTGGTGAGGACGGCTGCAAAGCTCAGTATATTTACTAAAAATAATCTAAGTGTCCACTTAGAATGGGAGGATTTTTTAATACATAAATTGTATCCCACAAAGCTGGTAAGAGTGCACCAGACCAGTCATGCACTCCAGGAACGAGGGATTGGAGACTGGATTTACCCATGTCTGAAGATGGTCACTATATTTACCTAGGGATGACAATCCTCCCTAGCATAGTTTAAACTCTCCAAATAAAGTGATTACTGTGGCTCTGAACGGCATCACTGACCGGAGCGCCTGTCATGACCTGGACACTGGCCAAGGCAGCAGGTGGCAGGCCCCACCCAGAGTCCTGGATGGTCGTCTTACCCCAGCAGCATTACCTGTGGTTTAAAATCTCCACCGTCCCATACTGCTCAATCCACAGCTTCCCGATGATGACGTTGTGTACACAGCAGGTGGGGTTGGTCCAGGTGTAGGCTTCGTTGTGTCTGTGACCAGGCCAGAGAAAAGCAAGTCAGGGGGCGGCAAAGCACAGACACTGTGACCGGAGCTACAGGGACTAGGCAGACCTGGACGCAAGCGCCAGAAGCCAGCAGAGGAGCACAGGGCACTGCTTTGAAGTCCCTCATAAGTCTGTTTATTTAGCAATCATTTTAAATTTATTTCTTCTTTCCTTTGTAGCCTCAACAAAGCTTTCTACACAAACGTCGAGACAAGTTAACGAGCAATAAAGAAAGACCCAGACGCAGCAACGGCATTCTCCTGAAGTCGTCAGAGGTAAAACCAGGCCGCCAAGGACATGCTGCGCCTGGCCATGGGCAGCCGGCACGCGGCAGGAGAGGGCGCAGGGTGGGCCTTGTTCCCAATAGCTCTCCACCCTCCCAAATGGCCCTGCCCAAGGAGGAAAAACCCCAGATGTGAGCTGCAGGTCACCAAACCCACGTCTCGAGAGAGGCTGCCTGAAGGAGCCAGAAGTAAGGGTAAAAAGCCACTCAGAGCAGGAGGATTTCAGGATGTAAGCTTGGAATTCCTCAAATTTCCTCGGTGGAACCCAAACACCGCTATCAGGTTTACAGCTGTCAGCTCCAGGTGCCCCACCCGGATGGCAAGCACACCCAGCACACTGGGTGAGGAGTGGCTGCAGGGCGCTGGGGAACTTCCTGGCAACCAGCCAGGCTGGACCAACACCAAGCAGCAACCAGAGGAAATGCTCCTCACAGTGCATCACAGTCCAACAAGACTCCCAGCTGCAAACACTGGCAGCGAGCGTGCAGCCTGGCCCATGTCTGCAATGGGTTTTGCTGGGCACTCACTATGGGCTCTTTGATAGATACCAGCTTGGAGGGCATTTGCGCAAGGAAGAGCAGCCTAAATGGCTGGGGCAGCCTCTAGAACGGCACCTCCAGCAAGGCCCCTGGCTCTGCCAGGCCTGTGTGACCAGCCTACCCAGAACATGTGGGTGTGAGGAGGTCCTCTCCCTGAGGGCACAGCTGCCCTGCCGTGCAGGTGGCACAGGTGGTCTAGAGCAGGCGAGGGCCCTGCAGCCTCAGCACAGCATGGCCCCGCCACCACCCCCCTTGGATGCCATGAGGGATAATAAGCCCTGTGTTTTAAGCTGCTAAGTTTGGGTCCTGTGTTACAAAACACAAGAGCAACCAGAGTGAGAAGTCCTAAACAACAAGTGGCCTAGGAGGCCCCTCACTGGAGAAGCTGGGGTGGGGATGGGAGACTGCTGGTTGGGGGAGGGGTAGGATTTCCCACAAGGAGGAAGAGTCTTGGAAGTTTCCTCCCAAACAAGCAAGAAGTTTCGGTCTTCAAAGAGGCAAGCTGGGCCCTCCGCCACTCACCTGAGCAGCTCCAGCGTGATGGTGCCCCGTGGCTCCGCCTCGACGCTCTTGCCCCAGAACTTCAGCTTTGGGTAGATGGAGCCGTGGAACAGGAAGTCCTGGCTGAGGCCTTCGGAGTGGAACGCGCTGACGGGAGGGTGGTGGCTGACCTGCTCTGAGATGAATCTGAATCCTAAGTCCTCCCTGGTCCAAAAAACAGGGAAGGAAGAAGGAAAAGAGTCAGAGCCATGCAGCGACAGCAAAGGCGGGTCCACAGAGGGCCCTTGGTGGCCCACACAGGCCTGAAGGCCCCAGCTCATGGGAACACCCGCAACTTGCCCTCTGACCTCACACCTGGCCTGATGATGACACCAGACACACAAACATACAAGCCCACAGAAAACAAGCAATAGCCCAGGGCATAAGCTCCAACCCTGTACACACTCCGTGGGACCACCCAGGCCACACTGTTGTTGCCTAGAGATGCTGTGATGTAAGTGGAGAGGCATCCCCTCCAGATGAGACTCCAAGCTCCCGTCCTGACCCCAAGGGACACCCAGGCCCAATCTCCAGATCCAACTCCAAGCTCTTATCCTGACCCTGAGGGATGCCCAGGACCAGTAAGCTGACCCCAAGCTCTTGTCCTGACCCCTAGGGATGCCCAGGCCCAGTAAGCCCCCTCAGAGGCTGCTCCTTCCAGCCTGCCTGTGAAGCTCCTGAAATCTCAGTGATAGGATGTCTTATCCCCCAAAATATTTCTGGCCAGGAAATAGGATTTTTAGCACACTCTCTTTTTCAATAAAAATGTCAGTTTTTAATTGTTCCGGAACTCTGCATACACCTACAGTTGTAGTCATTAAAAATTATAAAAGCTAAACCACATAATTACTAACTTAACTAGAATCAGAATTTCTAATCGTTAGAGAGGAAGGAAAGTAGAAAATCTGGATTTTAAAAGGTTGTCTACCAAGGTATATAATTTACAAAATGAATACTTGTCTAAGAAAAGAAAGAGTATTTTTAGCTACACAGAGCAGCGTGCAGGGATGGCAGACATCAGGAAGGGTTCGGCACCTGTGTGCTCTGTCCCCTCAGGACTGGGGGTCTCGGAGAAGCACAAAGTACAGGGACACTGACACGTTTGGTCTGGACAGAGACAGGAGGCAAGTGACACAGGTAGAATAGGAAGGTTCCGAGAGAGGTTCCCGAGAGAGGCTGGCGGTGGGGTCACATCCCAGCCAGCACCTGGCCGTGCGCGAACTTTCTGGCCACACTGCTGCTTTGCTATCAGAGTCATTTCTGCTCTGCTTTATCTTTTTCAAGATATTTCGATAATTTTCTGGCTAGGTGCAGTGGCTCAAGCTACAGGAGGCTGAGGCAGGAGGATTGCTTGAGCCCAAAAGTTTGAGGTTGCTATGAGCTGTGATGACACTACTGCACTCCAGCCTGGGTGACAAAGTGAGACCCTGTCTCAAATAAATAAATTAATTAATTAATTTTCTAAGAGCCAGGTAGGGGCAGTGCTGACTGTGGAAGAGCAGGCCACGGGCAGTCAGCAATGTGAACTGCTGCTCAAGAGAAGTGTGTAGAGAAGGGGGACAGTGAGAATGTGCTACGGGAGTGAACTCAGTGGAGCTTCCCTCGAGAGCAGCTCTCAGCACAGGCCTCCCTCATCCCGGCCTTGGCTTCCCCATTTCTAAGTTGCAGGAGCAGAGCTGTTCCCCAGCACCCTCTTGTTGGACTGTGCCACTGCTCAGGTCACCACAGAGCCTGCAGCCACCACCACTACCACCACATCACACTTTCTCCTAACAACCCCTGCTTCCTCAGAGGGGATGAGACTTCGAGAACAGGACTTCAGCCACTCGGGGGCAGCTGCCCTTTGAATCAAACCTCAGACAGTATTCCCACACTAGGAGCATGGGAAAACTGAGCCACCCAGGACATATGAGGACAGGTCAGATGGGGAGACTGCTCAGTGACAGGCATGCGGCGTGTGGGGAGCTGGCACATCCAGAGACGAGAGAGGACAGTTCCCTCCCCAGTGGTCTGAAGCCCTGGCACCTGCTGAAGCTCTTTACACACCAGAGGCCAAACCACAGCCCCAAATCCCAGCACTCGCCATTAAAACAAACCTCAGTCGTTAATAACACAGAAGGCACAGCAAAGGGCCAAGCGATCCCCTTGGAATCTCAAAGGAGCTGTACTTCTTGGATACAAGATGCCCTCATGCACAATGCACCACTGTTTCATTTTTTGAAAGAAAAAATCCTGCAAATGAAACTACAACACGTAAAAATGTTGCACCATGAAAAACATGCCTTAGAATCAGTGAAAATGCTGACGCCTGCAAAGGCTCCTGGCAGCGTGGGGAAGGACTATGGCACAGTATGAAACAAAAAAGGATCTAAGTTAATATTCTCGCATTATGCAAAAACCCACAAAGAAACCACAAACTCACAAAAGAAAATCCACCAAAATGTGGACAGCTATCACCTTGTAAGGGATATTTCTGCTTTTGTTTTCCGCTTTTCCCCACATTGCACACTATCTATAAAGAACATGTTGTTGTTAAAAAAATGAACAGACTTTGTTTTAATAAAATATTCTGACATACTCTCAACTTACCCAGAATCCAAAAAAGAGGCTAATTCTTTTGGCTGAACTCCCCTTTCTACAGAAAAGAACTAAGATGAGCTGACAGGGGACCCCCCTTGCCCCAACTGCACCCAGTTACTGGGCAAGACACAAGGCCCCACAGCCCCTGGCTGGCAGTTCACATCCCATCAGCCTGTGGTCAGAGTGTAGAGAGGCGAGGGGAACAGCACAGCCTAGGCGGCAGCTCTGACCCCTCTTTCAGAACTGTCACCTACCCAGCATGATCGGCGTCTGAGCTGCCTCCTTCTGCGCCACCCCAGGAGAGGCACAGCACGTCCAGACAGGACAACACAGGGGTAGGGGGAATAAAAGCCATTCTGGACATCAGCAAAGGGCCCTGGAGGAGGACACACGCCTGCTCTCAGAACAGTTCCCCTGAGAAGCCACAATCTGCCCAAGACCACTGTAGTGGTCTGATGTCTTTGTTCCTGCAGGCCTGCTTGCCCGGCACGGAATCCTCCGGGGTGACCTTCTGGACAACTGCAGCAGCCCCAAGGCACCATGGTGAGTGAAGAGAATGCCAGCCCAGCCCAACCCTTCTAGAGGCCTTCTATTTTCAACTCTATTTTAGAGTCCTCAGGATTTTATTACATTAGTAACATAATATTCCACATCCATGGCAGATGTGGCTTGGCACCCAGCCGGCCCTCATGGCCAGTCTCTGGGATATGCTGTGTGCCAAGGGCTGGAGAGGCAGGGAACCAGGGAGGAGGTGTCAATCTGCCTAAGAGACAGTCTGTGGGAGGGACCATCAGTGACATTCGATGACAACGAGGTGGCCTGCCTGGTGCCAGGCCAGCCAGCACCCTCTACCCTTCCTGACGCCCCTGTGTGAAGCAGTGTGCTGGTAAACAAGGCCTCTGGTGCAGTGAGTCCCCTGGGGACTCAGTCCCCGCTTACACTTACCAGTTCTTTCAGTAACATTCATTACATCTTTCGGTAAAATGGCCCAGTTTTGCTCATTAGAAGCCTGAATCCTGCCAACCCTGCACATCGTGTACACGTCACACACTGTATGAAATTGTCTGTGAACATGACAATCTCCATTTTTGACTCTAACACATTAAAATAGTCTACTTTTGCCTTTTCCCTTGCTGTGACAAAGGGGCCCAATGGCCATCTATGGTGACTGTACACTGCTCTGGGAACTTGCCTGTCACTTCCTCAATAAAACTTTGTTCCACACTTGCCTAGCTTTGGTGGGCCTGGTCGCTCTTTGGGCAAGAGCACACTAAGGACGCAGACAGCTCCTCTCCCCTGCTTATGGGCTCAGGGTCTGGGAGCAGCCCACCAGCCGCCCTCACATCCAGGGTCTTCTGGCAGGTAGAGCTGAGGAGGAGGCGGCAGAGGAGGAGCCAGAGTTGGCGGCAGGAGCCAGGGCAGCGTCTATGAGCATCAGTGTGCAGCTGCAGCAGTGCCCGCCCTTCTCAGCAGCTCATGTCAGAGGAGGGCTGGGCAAGGGCTCCTGCTGCAGACCCAGGCCAAGAAGCAGCTCTAGCAAAAGAAAGATTAGGGCACAATGGCAGCCGAGATGGCCACCAGGAAGCCACCCTGAGAAGGGAGGCGGATGGGACATGGACGGGCTGAAGGAGAGACTTATGGGGAGGCAGAGAAGGGGTGATATTTTGTATATTTGGGGGAAGGGCCTGCCTTGCCCTCCTGTCATACAGGAGGCTGGGGCTGGCAAACAGGGAGGAGGTCTGTAGCCATGATGACCTTTAAAAAATGGGGAGGGAGTTCTAATAATTATTTTGGGCTGGGAAACTTATTTAGTGACATCATGGTAGAGAGAAAGGCTGAGGGGTGGCTCTGGCACCCTGGTGATGTGGCTCCTATTCATCTTGCTGCTTGTTTTGGATTATATGTAGTTAGACACAAAAATATATATATTCTATTTTTAATGCTACTTTAGATTTCCCAGGATTTTATTACATTAGTAACCCAATATTCCATGTATGTGAAACATTTTCTTGCTCGTGGTAAGCTCTTAGTTCAAATCGTTTATTCCCGGAGCAGAGCAATCAACACTACGGAAAGAATCACACTCATCCTCTGAGGAGTCGCGTCTGGGCGGGCAGAGCCCTCACTCTTACCTGATCAGCTCGTACGTCTCTCCCAGGAGCGGGTTGAACGGCTTGCCTGTCCTCTCCCACTGTGAAGCCACAGCCGAAACAGCAAAAGCAGCCACGGACTGCAAAGAATCCACAGACGGGGTGAGGACAGCCTCACAGCTGCCACTGGGAAGCACGTTGCTCACAGGGCCATGTCGCAAAGCACGAGGTACCTCATCACATTTCACCCTCCACTAGCGGGATGTGTTGAGACTGAACAACGTCCAGGAAGGGTTGTTTGTCACCCCCAGGTCCTTAAAGCCACAGCAAGGAGCAGCCACACGCTGTTTCCCGCCCTCGTGGCCTGGCCCTTCCTTGCATAGGGCATGCCGTCAGTCTGTCTGTCACTCACAGATCTGAAACACATCCACACGTGGGTTCACGCACTCACACGCATGCCCCACGCGCACACGTTTACACACACATGTAGGTCCACACACACACTCACATGCATGCCCCACGCGCACGTTTACACACACATGTGGGTCCACACACTCACATGCATGCCCCACGTGCACATGTTTACACACACATGTGGGGCCATACACTCACACACTCACATGCATGCCCCACGCACACGTTTACACACACATGTGGGTTCACACGCTCACACACATGCCCCACATGCACACATTTACACACACATGTGGGTCCACACACATGCATGCCCCACACGCACACGTGTGGGTCCACACACACATATGCCTCGTGCACACGTTTACACATACACGTGGGTCCACACACGCACACTCACGCATGCCCCACATGCACACATTCATACACACACATGCTGGGGGTGATAGTGCCAAAGGACTTCAATACTGCCCAAAGGCAGCGCCCACCACCCTCTGCAGCTCCAAGAGGCTGGCACTCCTGCCCAGCGGCAGCAGGAGAGACCTCTGGGGGCGCAAAGGGCCTCATGGCATCTCTTGAAGTTCTGCAACCACATACCACAGACATGCTGTGGACATATGCTGTAGCCGCTAGGCAGGGTGAGCCCTGCGGCCCTCCTCACAGATGTCCCTACGTCCAGGCTTAATGCGGGGTCCCACCATACATGGCCAGATGTTCAAATGGTGGATCGTGGGCCCACCTGCATCCTCTCCAACGGCTGGGGCTGGCGGCAGGCCCTGTGCAGCAGGTACACGTGCTCCATGTACTCCGTGATTCGCTGCAGGAAGCTCAGGGGCTCATTGAAGGCAATCGGCATCGTGATCTTGGACAGTTCCTGAGGATGGGGAAGTCCTGCTCTTTATGCTTCTGAGGCCAGGGGGCTCCCAGAAACAGGCACCCCAGGAACCATGGCCTGCTCTGGGCACCTTTCCTGGACCTTAGACTCCTGCCCCGGACAGATCTCAGAACCCTCCTTGGATGAGCCGTCAGCTGCCCTCTTGGCCCTGCCCGGTGATCCAGCGTCCCTCAGCCTTCCCACAGAAGCCATGGAGCCTGGAGAAGACACCCTGAGGACCTGTCCCCCTTCCTAGCCTCACGCACCATTCCAGACATGGAGAGGGCGGCAGGAGCTCCCACTGCCCAGTCACCCCACCGAGGCTCTGCAGGTTCCACGCTGCACTCCTGGGCAGCGGTCCCAGCACACAGCCTCCCCATGTCACTGCAGATCACCCCAGCCTCCCACTGCCTCTTGCTCAGACCGGCCAGTGAGACCTTCTGCACCGTGACCTGAGGCCCAGCCCAAAGGCCCCTGAAGCTGGCAAAGGTGCCCAACTTTCTGCTCAGAGCAGTGGGAAGCAGGACGAAACCTCAGGGGCCAGTGCAGGCCCCTCCTTACCAGATTTCTAGGGAAGAGACTCCACAAGATCAGGCAGAGGGCATCCCAGAAGGAGCACAGCCAGCACTGGCCCTCTAGGAGGACCAGGGTCTGGGGTAGCCAGTGGCAGTGTAGGAAGCAGCAGAGGAGGAAGAGTTTGTGGGAGCTGACTGGCGTCAACAGGGGCAAGGGTGGCCTCTGTGCCCTCAAGCAAGTCACTGGGCCTGTCGGTAGATCGCCAGGCCCAGCACCATCCGGGCACACCCAGACTGGGCTGGGAGGCTACAGAAACACAGTGTTCAGGCAGGGAAAGGAGACATTGCTCACCCATTTGGGCTGCAGTGACCCAGGGCCTAAGCCTGAGAACACAGGGCAGGAGCAGAGCCCAGAGCTCATGCTGCAGAGCAGCCGATGCCGGATGGCGGGAGACACAGGTGCAGGAGGGGCTGGACTACAGGCACACCCTGGGCAGCTTCCAGCACTTGGGTAGAGCTGAGGCTTGCAGGGAGCAGGACTGCCCAGGAAGGGTGAAGACACAGGCCCCTGGGCCCTCAGCTCCCACGTAAGGAGCACATAGAGAGAGAGTCAATGGAAGAGGCTCTGGAACATGGGCAGAAAAGGAGAAAGATGAACACCTGCAGTCTGTAGCCCAACAAGGCTTCAAGTCCCAACCAAACACTGAAAGCCTGTAAAACCAGGGAGACACAGTCACAGTCCACAGCACAAGGACCAGGGATGCTGGCAGTGGACAGGAAGTATCGTGAAGCTGCAGAGAAAACCCCCCACATGCTGGGCGGACGCAAAGTGGTGCAGCCCACAGGGAGGCTGGGCCGCACTGGCAACCCCTACAGCACCCCAGCCAGACAGGCTGCCCGGCTGCTGCCCACAGCACTGCTCGGATCAGTGAAAGACTAGAAAAGACCCAAATGCCCAACAGCAGGACACTAGGGGGCACAGCACGTTCTGTGCTGTGCTGCACATACTGCTGAATGGGGAGTGAGGGAGGTCATTGGGGCAGAGCCCCCATCTCTCTAAAGACAAAAGGAAATGCACCGTCAGCTGTGCCACCCACAGAGGACACTGCAGAGGGGCCTACGGGGAACAGAGAGCGCAGGGAGGGCGGGAAGCCCAGCTTCTGGGACAGATGCTATTGGGTGCACGGGACTTAGGACTCATAATTTTAAAACAAATTACATTTTGAAAACCAATCTCTAAACATTAAAAATGAAACAAATGAACCTGCCAGAGTCCCTTGGTGGCCTAGTCCCAAAGAGGACAACCCCAGGTGACTTCAGGACACACCATTTGAGATGTGCCCTAAGGAGCAAGGACCACAAAAGCCAAGAAACTTGGGCTGTCTCAGGGAACACACTGAGCACCCGCCCAGCACCAGGTGAAGCAGCGAGGCAGTGGCCACGCCAGTCCCAGCGGCTGGTCTCCGGTCTGCCCAGGCCTGCTGGTGAGGGAGGTGGGCAGGAGGAGCCTGTCCTCCCAGTCTGAAGCAGCCTTGAAATTAACAGAAAGGCAGTTCCTGGCTCTGTCCCCAAAAGACCTGGAAACAAGACCGCTCCAGTGGCCTCCCCAGAGCTCAGCTGTGTCCTGAATTCTCTTTCTATCCCTGGAGAAATGGCCGATTCCAAATCTCAAACAGCAGTTACCCAGGAGGAGCTGGAAGCATCTTTGCAGAGGGTTCTGAGCCAACCACACGTGGCTTCCACAGGCCCCAGGCAGGACAGTGTGTGGACCAGAAGACCCCAAATAGGTTCAACTCCATGAGTTTAAAGAAAAAATGACAAGCAGGTCAGTTATACTGGTCACACAGAGGGATGGTAGCAAAACACACACAGTCTGGGGACCCAGGTGGAAAGGAGTCATCACTGGCAGGCCCAGACCCTGGCACACTGAGTTCTCAGCAGAGGAGAATGCAGAACCTTCTAGACCAGTGGTTCTCAACCTTCCTAATGCCACGGTCTTTTAATACAGTGCCTATGGGTCGCGACCCACAGGTTGAGAACCGCTGTTCTAGACAGTGGGCGCAGAGCAATGGTGTCAGCGTGCCCATCTGCAGATCCTTACATCAGTGCATCTGTTCCAAGCTTTGAGCCAAAGCATTTAGACTCAGAGGAAGAGCAAAAAAAGTATTTCCTGATAGAAGGAATCAAACCAGGTCTACACACCTAACCCGGAAACACCAGAAAATGACATTCGAGACAACAGGGACTTTAAACAGAGCGTAGATATATGAAGATATGAAAGAACTATGTTTGGGGTATTTTTGTTTGTTTTTGAGACAGAGTCTCACTTTGTGCCCCTCAGTAGAGGGCCGTGGTGTCACAGCTCACAGCAACCTCAAACTCTTGGGCTCAAGCGATTCTCTTGCCTCAGTCTCCCAAGTAGCTGGGACTACAGGCCCCCACCATAACAACAAGCTAAACTATGTTGTTTTTTGTTTTGTTTTGTTTGAGACGTCTCACTCTGTTGCCCTGGGTAGAGTGCTGTAGCCTCACAGCTCACAGCAACCTCAAACTCTTGGGCTCAAGCGATTCTCTTGCCTCCGCCTCCCAAGTAGCTGGGACTACAGGTGAACACCACATCACCCAGCTATTTTTTTGTTATAGTTGCCATTGTTGTTTGGCAGGGACGGGCTGGATTCGAACCCGCCAGCTCCAGTGTATGTGGCTGGTGTCCTAGCTGCTGAGCTACAGGCACCGAGCCTAAACTATGTTATTTTTAAAGAGGAATAATAGCATTGTGGTTGTGTTAAAAAGTCTTTTAGATACACATCAGAAATATTTACACATGATGCCTGGAATTTGCCTCAAAATGCTCGAGAAGGAGAGAAGCAGGTGGCGGGGTGGGCGAAGCTGCCCGTGGGGGACGCTGGTGACAGCAAGCACGTGTCACACCGTCCATGCTAATGAGCGTGCTTGTCTCTTTAACATGAGCTGAGAAGCCGCAAAAAGAGGCTGTCACCAAAACCTTAGGAGATGAGTATTTTAGGATGACGTGTTACGGGGTAAGCGACTGCAAGACAGCCCCCTCCTGGCACCTCGGACACACACCCACCAGTGCTAATCTGGATCCGTCCTGTGATCACTTCCTTAGGGAAGGCAATTTAAATGATTTCACGGTGTTGAAAAGATGCTTTGCTCTTAGAATCTTGAATCAAGTGGTTTTTCAAGTTCCTGAAAAGATACTCATCCTCTATCCCCAGATAGACACTTTTGACAAGACCTAAATTGTTCACGAAGCCAAAAATACAGGAGAAAATACTGCTAAAAGAAAAAGTCTCAAACGTGTTATCTTAAAAGACAACACACAGATGTGCGCAGAAGCACAGATGTGCCTTGGGTTAGCATGTGGGCTGGTGTGCACACTTCTATTTCCCAGCTCTGTCTGCTGGGAGGGCCCCCGCATCACAGGGCACCCCCGCACCAGACCTCGGCTCCCAGACACCACCCAGGAAAGCTCCTGGGGAAGCAAGTAGCTCCTGGGCCGAGCCAGGGCATCCTTCAGGGCCTGAAAGTGAGTGTTCCAGAGAGGGTCCAGCAGGGGTGCAGGGGCCTCCAGGAAGAGCTCCCAGTGGCCAAAGTAGAAGGATTTGAGAAATTAAATAAATGAGGACATTTGGGAGGCTAAGGTAGGAAGGGTTCTTGGGCCTAAGCGTTTGAGACCAGCCTGCACAACACAGTGAGACCCCATTTCCTACAAAAATTTTTTTTTTAAAATCAGCCAAGAGTGGTGGCCTCCTGATTCCTAGCTACACAGGAGACTGAGGCAAAAGGATCACTTGAGACCAGGAGCTCAAGACTGCAACAAGCTATGATGAGCCACTGTACTGTCCAGCCTGGGCAATAGAGGGAGACTGTCTCTTAAAAAAAAAAAAAAGGTCTCAAAGTCCAAAAAGACTGAGGACCTGCTGCCTCCCACTGGAGCAGCCCGAGATGACCACATACCACGGGGACCCTTGCAGGGCAGAAGCAGGAAATAGCGGGGAACACGGGGCATTCAAGGGAAGTGTGGAGTTAGCTTTGGATCAGCCTCTTTTTTTTTTTTTTTTTTTTGAGACAGAGCCTCAAGCTGTCCCCCTGGGTAGAGTGCC
>NW_003852418.1:21315100-21317544 GCF_000181295.1 Otolemur garnettii | reverse complement strand
CGGCTATTTTTTGGTTGCAGCCGTCATTGTTGTTTGGCGGGCCCGGGCTGGATTCGAACCCGCCACCTTAGGTGTGCGTGGCTGGTGCCTTAGCCACTTGAGCCACAGGCGCTGAGCCTGGATCAGCGTCTTGATCGCTGCCCTGTGTTATTCCTCAACATCCCAACATTTGGGGAAGCTGGGGGGGGGGAGCATATGGGAATACTCTGTACTATTTTATGATAAAGAGCTGAGGAAAAAATGAAGTTTCCTTTGGGGAAAAATGAACTGAAATGGAAAAGAGCAAAAGGTAAATGTGGCAAGAGAAGAATGTGGGGAAGACGCTGGGAAGCTGAGATGTCACATGCAGACGTCTGACGTGAGTTCCGCCTGCAATGCTGGCCACGAGCAAGGGCAGAGGGGCCTGGTGAGGCACCTCCTGGGCCCTAACAGGTAGGAAAGATCATGAAAGGGCAAGTCCATGGCTGCTGGATACTCGTTACCCAGCTGGCTTTTCTGCCACCTGACAAAGACTCCCCACCTGTTGCCCTGTGTGGCTAGGGACCATTTCATGCACAGGAGAGGTAGGTGGCCAGCCGACCGAGCGCGTGATGGCTCTGACAGCGAGTGTTGGACCCACAGCACACCACCCTCCAGTGTGTTTCTCTCCCTGCCATCTAATTTCATGCTGTGTATAAATACACGTGTCCTCCTACTGCCAGTGTGGAGGGAGTTCCACCTGCACTCACCAGGCCGACACACTTCTTCAGGATCGTCCAGAGGCTGAAGTCGCTCCTGGTGAACATGGGCGCAGGCAGGGATGTCCTGTGGGCACAAGAAGCATGTGTGAGATGCACCCAGCACAGGCAGCCTGCTTAACACAGCTTTTCTCTTTACTTTGTGTGTAAACATGGCATCCCCGCACCCTGGCACGGCTCTGGAGAGACAGCGAGTTGCAGGCTCCTGGGCAGTGTGGCTTCCCTCCTGGAGTGGGGCCAGGGCCACAGCCAAAGGGGGCCCCCTAGGGTCTCTTGCCCGGGGCAGCTGCAGGACCACAACCAGGGCAGGCCACAAGGGCACCGAGGATGAAATGACTGAAGGAAACCTTCCAGTCCCCTCTAGCCACATGTTTTTTTTCCTGGGGACTATCCCTCATGGGCAGTCTTCCACGTCTGCATCCTAAGACTTGAATCCCTGACCACTATGCCCAGCTGGCTGGGCCAGGGGAATACTAGCCCAGAGGCCTTATCTGGTGCTGAAATGAGGCACTGCCTTCACTCAGAGGGTGTCTGAGTGGAAATGTAAACTCAGGTTTTGAGTGAAGGTACGCTAGACCCCATGCACTGTTTGCTGGCAAGACACCAGAGGGCAGGGGCAGCTGGCCCCCTACTGCCCACAGTCCTCCCATGGACACACAGGGCCACTGCTCTGGAGTGTCTGATCTGCACCTGGCAGAACCCAAGAGTGATGACAGCACGTCCACCTGCCAGGCCCAGGCCAGAGCTACATCTCGGGACTGTCACATCAGAGCAGCAGGGTCAATGCTGCTGACCTCAGGGCGAGGGGAGGAGGACACAGCTGCTATGAGGCCAATGGATAGGAAGCCAGCATGCACAGAGCACTGGTGCCCAAGGCAGAGAACCAGCACTTGGCTCCACCCCATCAGGGTACTCAAGTATGTTCAAGGGTACGGCCACTCATGGACCTGGCTCTACAGAGGTCAAGAGAGGGTTGCCCAAGGGCATGACCCTTGCACAGAGATAGGAAGAAAAAGAACTAAAGAGATGGAGGAGGAAGAAAGAAGCCCTAGGCCAAAAATATAGCATGGACCAGAGCACAGACATGGGAAAGTCCAGACACGCCCAAGGACTTGAAAGAGGCTCCTGTGGCCAGGACCAGAGGCAGCACAGCAGGCTTGGGCAGCCAGAGCCAAAGGGGCGGGTGTAGAGGCTGTCCAGTCTTCATCCTAAGAGGAGTGCAACCTCACAGCTCACCGTCCAAACGGGGACATGTCTGCAGGTGAAAGGGGTGCTACTCAGAGTCATGTGGGGCCAGGATTGTGAGGCTGTCCCGGGCAATCCTTTCTGGCAAAGTGGGGAGGTGGCACCATCAACCTCTTTTAAAAAATGCTTCTGGATGTAGGAGGAAGAAGAGAGGGGACAAACTTGGAGGCTCCTCAGGAAACAGTAGTGATAGGGGGAGAGGGGTTATGGTCGGGGGTAGAGAAAGCATTTAAAGGGCTGGATGTAGAGAAGGGTGGGGCTGCCACGTACAGTGGGGAGTGGGGAAGATGCGGGGTCCAGGCCACAGAGAAGCCCTCCCTGCCCTTAGACACCACCTGTGAAGTGCTCACAGACCCTGCGGAGAGGCCCTCCCTGCCCTCAGATAGCACCTGTGAAGAGCTCCCAGACCCTGCGGAGAGGCCCTCCCTGCCCTCAGCACATGTGAAGGGCTCCCAGACCCTG
>NW_003852418.1:21312299-21314716 GCF_000181295.1 Otolemur garnettii | reverse complement strand
GCTCCCAGACCCCATGGAGAGGCCCTCCCTGCCATCAGCACGTGTGAAGGGCTCCCAGACCCTGCAGAGAAGCCCTCCCTGCCCTCAGCACATGTGAAGGGCTCCCAGACCCTGCAGAGAAGCCCTCCCTGCCCTCAGCACATGTGAAGGGCTCCCAGACCCCATGGAGAGGCCCTCCCTGCCATCAGCACATGTGAAGGGCTCCCACAGCTGCTGGGCAAGTAGATGAATGGCAGGTGACCAAGGCACACTGAGGCACCCACGAGGACCCACCGAGCAGGCACATGGACCACCACCAGGTACAGCCCTGAGGAGAGGCGGGCGGGCCCACAGGTGTGACAGAGCCCTGCCCTCCCTGGCCACCAGCTCACAGGTACCTGTTGCCCTCCCCCCATTGCCTGCCCTGCCTGCATCTGGAAGGCACCATCATCAGGTCATGGCAGTGCTCACAATGGTGGGAGGACAATGGGACGAGGTCTTGCTGCACTGGGCTCCCCAAACCCTTCCTGTCTTCATGGGGTCAGAGCTCAGCTGAGACAAAGGATTAATCTGGTTGTCTGGGAAAAGCAGACAGGTCGGAATGAAATCAGAAAGGGCTCTAATGATCAGAGGCCCCTGCATGCTGTTTGCCAGGCCCTGAGCAGAGCCCACGCCCCCATCCACTCTCACCACAAGTTCCAGGCCAGGGAGAAGAGCATCGTTATCTCATAGATGAGAATCACTGGTCAGAAAACTGCCACCCACAGATCACAGGAGCCAAGCAGAGGTGCCAAGGCCCCAGAGCAGCACCGGCAGGCTGGAGGCTGGCTTAGAGGAGCCGCCCAGGGGAATGTGGGAGGCGGACTCCAGCTCACTACTCCTGAGGGGGGGTGCTGCGGGATATTTTGGGGGATGACCATGGATGTACTTTAGAAAATTCTAAAACAATCCATGTGAGACAACATACCTGTGTTTTTGAATTCCATTCTCTTGAAGGGGTCGCTCCCCAATTTTCCCAATTCTGTTACTTTTGCTAGTATCCAACTCAGTCTTTCTAGTGACTTTCTGATTTGTCTCTGAAAATTCCCCAGAAGAGTTATCAGAATCAAAGCCTGCAGAGAAAAAGAACGGAGATTTTCACTGGACAGAGGAGGTGGCAAAGCCTACCGGCAGGGCCTCTGACCACACAGATAGGTTACTGAAGGACACATCGGGAACACTGACTCCAGTTCCAGACACAAAGGTGGTAGCAGGAGTACAAGAACCCCTAGGCTGGAACACAGGCTGGGAACGCTGCTCCTGCTGGAGCTCAGACAGCCCGGGCTACCTGCCCCCTAGATGCCATCATCGACGGCTTGAGGTCCAGCTTCGGGGCACGAGCTTCATCTCCCGGAAGGGGAGCTTCATTTTAATCAACAACTCACATCCCCCAGGTAGGCCACGTGGACAGTGCCCACACCCAGCTGGAGGCTGCAACGATTCTGTCTTTTACATGAGGTCTGCAGTGAGGCTCTGCATCTTATTCTGAAATACACCTGCTGACATGTGTCCAAAGGGATGAGGCTGCGACCACTGCATCCCTCAAAGGCATCGCCAGACTGTCGGACCCTGGAACAATCATGGAGACGCTATGTGAGGTTGTGCCTGGGTGGGCTGTGTGCAGATGGGAATTCTGGAAAATGGACTGTCCAGAATTTACATGAAATGCAGTCGTGGATGTGCTCCTGAACCACCGGTGCTAGGAGAGGCATGGCCACCACCTGGGCAGCTCTCCAAGGCCCTCCTGTACCACCAGGTCCTTCTCTATGAAGGGATAGGAGACTGTGGCCACTGCTGTTTCCCTTCAACACAGTTGGTGCAAGTCTGTGCCCCAGAGCAGGCTGCACTGGGCTGGAGCTACACAGTGAACATGGGAGCCGTGACCACCCAGATGAGAAGTCGCAGGACAGGAAGGGCAGGCGGTGCCGGATCAGAGCCAGCATGTAAAGCGACCTGAGAGGCTTCCTGAGAGTGAGCACAGCACCTTCACTCAGACCCTCCACGCAGACAGAACTTACAAAGGCAATGCTGGGCTTTAGTACACAATGGTTCTGAAAGGAGGTATTAAAAATGAACCTCTTGGCTCGGCGCCTATAGCTCAGCAGCTAGGGTGCTAGCCACATACCCCAGGGCTGGTGGGCTTAAACCTGGCCTGGGCCTTATAAACAATGACAACTGCAACAAAAAAATAGTTGTGGTGGGCATCCACAGTCCCAGCTCCTTGGGAGGCTGAGGCAGGAGAATCACTCAAAACCAGGAGTTTTGGCTTGGTGCCTGTGGCTCAAGTGGCTAAGGCGCCAGCCATATACACCTAAGGTGGTGGGTTCGAATCCAGCCCGGGCCCACCAAACAATGATGGCTGCAACCAAAAAATAGCCAGAAGTTGTGGCGGGCGCCTG
>NW_003852418.1:21301642-21312110 GCF_000181295.1 Otolemur garnettii | reverse complement strand
CACTCTACCGTGGGCAACAGTGAGACTCTGTCTCCAAAAAAAAAAAAAAAAAAAAATGAAGCTTTTAAATCAGCAGCCCCCAACTTTTTGGCACCAGGGACTGATTTCATGGAGGACAATTTTTCCACAGATGAGGCAGGGTGGTTTTGATATGAGTCTGCAAGCAACCGTTTTATTACAGTGTCTGTGCAGTCCAACCTCTCTGCTAACAACAATCTGTGTCTGCAACCACCCCCAACACCAGCATCACAGCCTGGGCTCCCCTCAGGACATCATCAGATTCTCCAAATGAGCTGTACTACAGACGGTGAAGCAGCCGCAACCTAGATCCCTCCCAGGATGTGACAGGGGGTCTGATCAGCACTGCAGACTGTGAAGCAGCCGCAACCTAGATCCCTCCCAGGATCTGATGGGGGGGTCTGATCGGCACTGCAGACTGTGAAGCAGCCAAGTCTCCACATCTCATCAGGTATTTTGTTGCATTAAGAGATTTTGCATTTTTCTCCTTTCTATTATTTCTCTTGGAGCCAAATGATGGGGGTGAGAGATTATTTTCACATAGACATCTCTCCCTTCCACACTGGTCTCAGGGACATGCAGAAGGGCACTGCTACCAGGAGCCACGTCCCCACTGGGCATCACAGACAGTGGGGTCACTGTGGACTTGCTCACCACATAGAGCCCTGCCATCTCAGGGTCACTGCCAACTTGCTCAAAAAGTTCAGGGGGGTTGGAGGAGTGTTGGTTACACTGAGTCCCAGGTGAGAGGGAACTTCTTCGAGACCCCAGGAGAGAAGGGACACTGGGGCTGGGCTCTCAGTGACAAGATGTGGCCTCACTGGAGGAAAAGGTGGTCCAAGGGTGAGATCCCCAGGTGACCACACTGAGTGGGATTCAGCTGAGAATGATGACAATGAGGGTCAAGTTCAATGAATACACTTCCCAGGAGCACATGGAAAGTAGCAAAGCAGTGGAGAATTTGAGCTAAGAATTAACAGAAAACAACTCAATTTAGCCTCTGCGCAGGTGAAGAGCTCAGCCACTCCTCCTGGTATCTCAGTCAAGAGTCAGTCCCTCCTCTTGGGCCACCACCCCACTGACCTGTGTGGACAATGAACCCACGCCAGCTCACTGTATCAGGGCCATGTGAAACAGAAATTCTAATAGAGCCACCCAGTGTCCTTGGGGAGGAGCCATGCCATCAGCAGCAACTGCAGACATGTCCTCACTGTAAATCCTGGCCCACAGCCCTATTTCATAAGTTGCAATTTTCGTATTTCTGTCCCGGGGGGGTGGGAGTGGGGGATGCACTGGTGAGGTCTCTTGAGGTCCCTTTCCACTAACGTCAGTCCTTCGCGGAGAAAACGACGTGAGGCTCTCAGAGCTGACTGAGGGATGTATGGAGCAAGCAGTCCAGGACGTGGAGAGCTTCCACGCCTCCTCCTGGAGTGAGCAAGCAGACGGGCGCGAGGTGAATTTGCCACGAACCCCATCTCAGCCTGCCCCCCTCACAGACACGTGTGCTCTGAGACACTCGCGTCTGCCAGGCACACACGGTTTCTCTCCAACTGCGGCTGCTTGGCACCTCAGATGGCTGCGAAACAGGTGAGAAGCAACTGAGCTGTGAGGCTGAGCTGCTGGAAGGCAAACGGTCTGTGGCTCTGTGGGGGACGCAGCTGTGAGATCCAGCAGGCACAGGCAGGGTCGGAAGCTGACCATCTCACCCGGGATCCCACACACATACCTCCACCCCGGGACTCCTGAAGACTTAACCACTTCCCAGGGCGCTGGATTCAGTCAAAGTTACCCATAGTTGAGACAGGATGTTAGTTACACTGTTACAGAAAGTCGCAGTCTGTCTGACATGACATGGTGTCATCCTCGCACAGTCCTCAGACCCAGTGCTGAGCCCAGCGTCCAGACCGCGTGGTTCTCCCACGCCCACTACCTCTCCAGCCCACCTTCTCTAGCCACCCACCTGTGACGGCGTCGAAGAATTCCTCCTCCCCGTTCATCCTTCAGCGTCCCGGCTCTTGTGCTGCCCCTGCTGTGGTCTTCTACTGAATCATTGTATCTCATCTACCTCAAGGATGTGAGCAACTTTATGCTACAAACTTTTTCTTGGTGAAAATCCAACAGATGCTGGAGATCTAAGGGGAAAACATTTTGGCATATTAGCTTTCAGAAGTTCCATGAAAGGCTTAGAAACAGCTTTTTTTTTTTTTTTGAGATAGAGTCTCACTTTGTCACCCTGGGTAAAGCGCGGTGGCATCAGAGCTCACAGCAACCTCAAACTCTTGGGCCCAAATGATTCTCTTGTCTCGGCCTCCAGAGTAGCTGGGACTACAGGCACCTGACACAGTGCCTGGCTATTTTTTAGAGATAGGGTCTCACACTTGCTCATGCTGGTCTCAAACCTCTGAGCTCAGGCAATCCACAAGCCTTGGCCTCCCAGAGTGGCAGGATTACAGGCGTGAGCCACCAAGCCCCGCCAGAAACATCTTTAAAATACCCATTCATTGTTCTTAAAATCCATCTCACTTACATCTAAGCTAAGAAATACAGTGAACTATCTCATAACAAATATGTATATTTTTAAAACTACAAATGAGGAGAATGGTGTGAGGAGACGGCGCCTCATCAGTTTGGGGACACCCCCGTGGGCAATGAGAGCAGGTGCATCTCCCTGAGGCACTCAATGCCAGGGCTCAAGCACATCTTAGGAAGTTTTGCCAAAAGTCACTGCCACCTCCCCAGAAACTAGAACAAGTGGTTATAAATAAGTGCAAAATTATGGTAAAATGTTTGTTTCACATCTACTGAAACTAATTTTGAATTGTAGAGAACTGGCTGCTATGTAAGTTAGCAGCTATCGAGGTAAACTGACAAAAATTTGAATTTTCTCAGTGTTATTTCAGCTCAGTGTTCAGTAGGACACATGTACATTTCCTTCTCCAGAAGGAAATATTTCATAAATGACAAGAGAATGAAGCAAAAAGCCAACCTTGACCCGAAAGGTTTAACTTATTCTGAAAATAAACACATCAACCCTGAGCCCGGGGCCTCCAGGCAGCTGAGGGCGTAAAGGTGCGGGGGCAGCAGGAAGGGTCCCAAGTGAGGGACATGCCCTCTGTCCTCTGAGTAGCCACATCGTGCTCACAGGTACCCCTAAGTGGCTTCTCTCTGAGGCTCTGCCCCCCAAAGTGAAGGTAAATTAGCAGCAACATAGGTCGGCTTCCACATGACGCCACCAACCGCACTAGGTCACCCCATCCCTCTCTTCCCTGGAGACCCTCTCTTGCGTCTGTCCCTTCCCACTTCCCAGACCCCTGGGAGCCAGTACAAAGAGGCTCGCTTGCTAGTGCATGATCTGTCTTTCTTTGTGAGTCAGAGAAGTCACCACTGCTAACAAGAAGGCCCTTGCCAGATGCAGCCCCTGTACTGGGCTTCCCACCCTCCAGAACCCTGAGCCAGTAATGTCTGCCCATCACCAGGTGCCCAGTCTGTGGTGGTCTAACAGAGGAGATGCAGGGTCAGGTCAGGAGACTCAGAATGAGCCTGCAGAAGCCCCCACTGCAGAGACGAGACAACGTCAGTAACGAAAGACTGAGACATGCCACCTGCACTATGTCCAGAGTTCACACAGATGCTGGAGCACAGACTAACTGGTCACCACTGTGTGACACCAGCAAACCCACACGTTACCTTGAAAACCATAAACTAAGGGACAGCACGGAGCCCTCATCCTGCCTTTCCTGTGCAAACCAACTGTGTCACCAATAACAGCTGAGGGGAATCACAGGAGTCCAGTGAATAGCTGAAGAGAGAATGAGAGCACGTGGCCGTCCCTGGACAACCCTGGTTGAGTTGGTGCCTCTCAGCACTGAACATCCTAGGCACCTCCTGGGAGATGCACAGGTCTCCACCTGCCTCCAGCGTTCACCTGTCAGTTTACCTGTCAACATGAGGAACCCAGTGGGTGGCGCCTGTGGCTCAAAGGAGTAGGTGCCAGCCCCATATGCTGGAGGTGGCCAGTTCAAACCCAGCCCCAGCCAAAAATTGCAAAAAAAAAAAAAAACCATGAGGAAGCCAGAGAAGAGGGAACCGGGAAACATGCCCAGAGAGCAGTCAGCACCTGGGGCCTCTCCAGGAACCAAATCTCAGGGGAAAAGCGCGCAGCAGAGAGGCAGGAGGGCTGTTCAGCTGTCACCTGAGTGACACATGACGTTAAACTACATCTTGGGTGCAGCAAGACCCAGGCAGGACAGGGCCGAACTTCTTCAACAGTAAATTATAGAGAAAAAGCGGGGGCAGCAGAGTTGCGCAGATGCTCGCAGTCCCGGGTGCGGCGACAGTCTCATGGATGTGCACAAGTCAAACTCAGCGTGTGTGCAACATGAAGGGTGTCGCTCTATTAGAGGCCAATGATGCCTCTGAAAAGCCATCTTTAAAAAGATACACCAAGCCCTGGAGTTGAGGCTGCCATGAGCTACGATGGCACCACCACATGCCAGCCTGGATGACACAGAAAGATCTTGTCTCTAACAAAAAGAAAAAAAATGACATACCAACAATATGCTTGAAGCAGGATTCAGATGTGGCCTACACACAGCCGGGGGTCTGGTAGAGATTTCACACGACCACTGGACATCTGAGCAGAGGGGACATTTGATGACAGAGCAGTACTGCTCTTTTTTTTGAGACAGAGCCTCAAGCTGTCCCCCTGGGTAGAGTGCCATGGCATCACAGCTCACAGCAACCTCCAACTCCTGGGCTCAAGCGAGTCTCCTGCCTCAGCCTCCCAAGTAGCTGGGACTACAGGCGCCCGCCACAACGCCCGGCCATTTTTTGGTTGCAGCCATCATTGTTGTTTGGTGGGCCCGGGCTGGGGATTTGAACCCGCCACCTTAGGTGTATGTGGCTGGCGCCTTGGCCACTTGAGCCACAGGCACCGAGCCAGTACTGCTCATTTTTAAAGTGCTGTAATAATATCTTTTGAAAGAAGCCATACCTTTTCCTGAAATACGCATGGATTAAATAATAGCAGGGCTGGTCTCTTCTATGAGATAAGCAGGATGGGTGGGGGCAATGGAATCCTGCCCACAGCTCCCCACATGTGCCACTCTCCTCAGTGAAGCAGGGTCAAGGCCCTTTCATTCCCCTTTGTAACATTTTATTTTTTTCTTTTACATTCTTATTTATTTTTGTTGTTTATTTATTTTTTGAAGACAGAGTCTCACGTTGTCACCCTTGGTAGAATGCTGTGTCATCACAGCTCACAGCAACCTCAAACTCTTGGGCTTAGTGATTCTCTTGCCTCAGCCTCCCAAGTAGCTGGGACTACAGGTGCCCTCCACAACACCCAACTATTTTTAGAGACGCAGTCTCGCTCTGGCTCAGGCTGGTCTCGAACCTGTAAGCTCAGGTGATCCACCCACCTTGGCCTCCTAAGTGCTGGGATTACAGGTGTGAGCCACTGTGCCTGGCCTTCTTTTGTTATTTTTTATTCTGGCTCAGGCTGGTCTCCAACTACCAAGCTCATGCAATCCTCTCGCCTTGGACTAGAGTGCTAGGACTACAGGTGTGAGCCATGGCACCCGACCACGTTCTTCTTTTAAATATGCTTCCTTACTTATAACTGAGTCCTAATATCAAATCAAAACCTATAGGAAATCTTTAAAATGAGGGTGCAAGATGTGAGGTTTGACAAACACCAACTTTGCCTGCAGCCTGGTTCCTGCCATGTGGGCCCTAAAAGCCAGTCATGACCCAGGACCTAAGAAGGCCTGCCTCACACGGTCCTTCCCTAAGACACCCACAAGTGCCAGAAGGCCAGGCAGGTTCACAGGCAGCTCTCAGACCCCTTGAGGGAGCGATGGTTACCTGTGACACAGAGCAGGGTCATTCCCAAAGGAGCTGTGGGGCGGCCAATACACATTTGATCTTCTTCATTTTACTGAGGCCCAGTCTGGGGCCTAAGTGCTACCAGCTGCCATGGCAGAACAACTGTGGTATCATTCCTTCATCCAACAGACACCAAAAGCTCTCTCAGTGCTAGGCCTCCTGCCCACAAGAAGCTGTTTATGAAGAAGGCTGGACCCACAGCCTTCCAGGGCTCCAGGGATGGCCCCTCTGAGCAGGCCCTAAGGGAGCCACCCTGGGGTGAAGTCCCACACCAGCCTGGGGGCAGGGAAGACGAGCAGGTAGGAGTGAGGAGATTCTGGGCACAGAGTCCCCGGTCTTCTGCCCCTCCTCCCATGGGTCCATCCCTGGGTTTTTTCTCTTGGAAGCCTGTTCAGACATATGGGCCTCTCAACTGCCCCGAAAGCCCAGCCAAAACACTCTGAGGGGTGCCCTAGGGCTGCGTCTACAAAGCCCTCCAGAGTCAAGATTCTTCCATTAAAGGAAGCCAAAGTTGAGGTTCATGAGTGAGCACTCTGCCAAAGCTGAGGGGCACACAGAAAGCTAACCGAGGAGGAAAAGGCGCCGACAGAAAGGCAGGGTTTGTGATTTCCTGAACATGTTCTAAGGCAGACTTTATTTTGCACTCAGAAAAAAATCTATGGAGACAGTATTTCAGGGAAGGCCCTTGTTGGGCTCTTTTGCGTTGGTTTTAATCAGCTTTTCCTCCCTTTTCTCAGAGAAAGCCCAGAGGAGCGAGCTGGTGCCACCCCTCCCTCCATCCTTGTCCCATCGGGGAGAGGGGAAGGCAGGGCGCTGACCCCCCATCTCAGGGTGCTAGCTGGGCACCCCACTGGTTCCCGGTCACGAGTCCCTAGCCAGTTTTCTTTCAAGTCCTGTCTATCCCACCTTGTGTACGAATGTTTGTATTCTAACCCTTACAAATCCATGTTAATGTTTTCCTCAGAAAAACAGGTCTGGTCATTCAGGAAGTAGGTTTCTGGGAGCCTGGGGCTCCAGTGCTGACCCCATGGTCCACTGGCCAGACACCCAACTGCACATAATTTCTCCATTGAAAACAAGTAGGGGCGGACGAGATACAATCTTTACAAAGCAAGGAAAATACAAGTATAACGTGAAGATCCCAAAACACTTTTAAGGTTCTAAATTTAAGTTAAATAACGTAAGCTCTATTTTATAATTTAAAAATACATAAGTAAGCAAGCAGCCCTAATAAGCAGCCCTGGGTAGCGTGCACCACAGCAGCCCAGATCTTAGGTCTACTGAAGGGGAGACGGCCCTGCCAACAATGAAGGTCTCTGTCTCAGGAAGGGCCCTACAGGCTCCAACACTCCAAGTTCAGAAGGCTTACTCCTTCTGACCCTCCTGACAGTTCCACTAACACAGCTTTCTAGCTTATTCCCACAGGGAAACACAGAGAATGCAGGTACCTAGGTCCTTGCTGAGCTGTACAGGGCAGCACCCCACATTCAAAAACCGGGGCACCAGGGTAGCCACAGGGAAGAGGGGCCACAAGGCCTGGACCTGCCTCCAAGAGGTGGCACTCAGCACAACCACACAGCAGGCACTCATGTGGGAAGCAGAGAGCCTGAGGGCCTGAGCTGAACACACCAGCACAGGAACAGCTTCCAGGTAGAAAGAGCTGAGACGGAGCCCAGAGAGCTGCTGTCACGTGCCAAGTTCCTGGCACAGCCCCACCAGGAGCTTCACCAGAGCACCCACGAGCTTCACCAGGGAACCTGGAAGAAGCTTTACCAGGGCACCTGGGAGAAGCTTCATCAGGGTACCAGGAAAAATTTCACCCAGGGTACCCGCAAGCTTCATCAAGGCACCCAGGAGAAGTTTCACCAGGGCACCCAGGAGAAACTTCACCAGGGCACCCAGGAGAAGTTTCACCAGGGCACCCAGGAGAAGCTTCACCAGGGCACCCGGGAGAAGCTTCACCAGGGCACCCGGGAGAAGCCTCACCAGGGCACCCACGAGCTTCACCAGGACACCCACACGACGCTAATGGAGGAGAAACCCGCCCAGTGCAAAGCAGACTGGTCAGGCCTCGGCCATGCACAAGGCAAGCCAAGGCTGCCATCACATCCCCACGGCCACTCGCTCCTTAAGAGGCCACTAGTGACCCACCAGCTCGGCGCCCAGGAAGACACTGCAGCACTGATGCTAGAGCACCAGAGTGGGAAGTGTCACTTAGGAGGCTCAGAGACACAAAGTTTAGCATATAATGGACAAAATTAGCTCTCTGTGGGAATTAAAGAACAGAAGGTCTCCGGGATCAAGGATGGAGACGTGGAAAACTAAATCAGAGAGCAAGACAAAGGCTGCAGTGACACAGGGAAAAGCGGACCTGAGAGTGTGTGCAGAGCGGCAGGACCTGGCGGCTCACTTTCCCCTGCACCTGCTATGGAGGCCGCCAGAGGCGCCCTGCAGTCACACAGTGCTGGGGCTGAGCAGCCAGGCCTCTCGAGACCACCTCCCTCTCCACTGAAGCAAGGCCACTGGCTGAGCTGCCCTCAAGGTCACCATTTTTTTCAGTGTTTCAGTCTTTCCACATCCATTCTGCAAATGAGCCCACATCACCTGGCTGCCTGGAGTGCCCAGCTGGCCACTATGCCAGTCTCTGGTTTCTTTTGTAAAAAAACAAAACAGAAACAGAGTCAATACCTCATAGTGGTGCTGGAAATGTTCTCATCTGCTCTGTCCAGGGCAGGCCCTGCTGGCCACAGGTGACAATGAGTGCTGGAAACGTGGCAAGTGACAAGCAAGTGGGCACACTAACTACTGAGCCAGCCACACGTGAACGGCCACCCATGGCCAGCAGTGTCCACTGGGTGACCTGGTGAGCCCTTGAAGGACACACACCAGCCAGGCTCAGCTGGAGGATGGGGGAGGGCAGCGGGAGGCCTGTACCGTCAGGCCCAGGTCTCTGTTGGGAGCAGCATGGAAGCCCCCAAACACCCAGCCCTCAGTAGGATGCAGTGAAGGGCCCCAAGCAGGCCAAACCCCCAGTCTCAATTCCCAAACCTCCTGAGGCTGTTCACGTCCTACTCATCAAAGGAAAGACGAAGCTTTAATATTCCTGTATTGTAGAAGTGTAGTGGTTATTTTTACAGATTCTGCATAAATTTAGAATCAAATAAACAAGTCCTACTTAACACAGCAAAGGGGAGCGCGCACGGCTGTCTGTCCTCAGCCCGTGTCTGTATAGCACCGCGAGGGGTCCCTCAGGCTGTGGGCCTTCAACACACTCTGAGCTTTGGTAGCCTTTACTGGACACGGGCTCCTGGCTCTTTCACCAAACAGGGCTGAGTGCGGCTGCATGAGCACACCATCCCTGCACCCTTACGGGCAAAACCATGAGTGTGACCAAGCCCACAGACTTCTCTGGTCCCACAGCTTTCCTTGGGTGGGCTCTGGACAGCTGGTCACACAATCGGCGCCGTGCCAGGGTGCAGAGCTTAGAGCTTTCTCTGAAGAACAGACTTCAGCTCCTCATTCTATGGGATCAGATGGACACAAACGTGGCCCCACCCTGGCTCCAGAAGGCACCACGCAAGCCCATACCAGCCAGGCAGGTATGTTGATAACCACACAAGGACTTCATCTGATTTTATTAGAAATTCATGCAAAAACCAGAAAGCTGCTAGACTTGGGAAAGCAGATGAACCTGTTGGGCTATGTGAACAACAGCATTAGGCACCCACTGTTTACCATTCTGTGCACCAACAGGGTGGCCTTGAAAGGCAGCAGGTGCAGCTGGTTGGGCCTGCAGGAGCAGCCAGGGAGCTGATTCTTCCCAGTGACTCTCCCCTCAGAGCCACCCGGTGCCCCACCGCCATAAATCACCTCAAGTGTTTTCCTCCACTGATCAAACTGCTTACTACTGAATAGTAAGTGCTTCAGGGAGCGCTGCCTTTTATCCAGTACAATGTATTTCCAAACACACAAGATGGATTTAAGCTCTTTTGAACAAAAGCATTTGTTTTAATCAACCTCTTCATTATGCAACACAGAATAAAGCTCTTCAAATGCAGCTCAAGAGGCTGGGTGACAAAGCTCTGGCTCCCCACAGGGGGTGGGCACCTGCTCACAGAGATCCACCTGAGGGCAGCCCAGGGCCCTTCGAGGAACCAGGCATCTCTCAGGGTCAGAAGGAACGGCTGGGAGTGCAGCAGAGCAGGGCGGACAGGCAGGGCACAATTAGAGACATCGCCATCACAGCGGGGTCCTGAGCAAGATGGGCAGAAGCCATGAAGAAGAAGGAAAGTCAAACCACCAAGAGGGATGGGAGCCCGCTGAGGCAAAAGCCTACCACAGGGAGTGTGGCCCCTGTGAGTCCGATGTCTGGACCCCTCTAGTCTCCCTCTCCTGTGGCCTCGCTCCAGGCCTTTCTTCCCCCTCTTCCAGGACCTTCTTCCCGGTATTCTAGGACCTTTTCCACCCTCCCCTGGGACCTTCTCCCACCCTCCCTCAGGACTTTCTCCACCCTCCCCCAGGCCCTCCTCCCCATCTTCCAGCCCCTTCTCCATCTTCCCCCAGG
>NW_003852418.1:21300041-21301291 GCF_000181295.1 Otolemur garnettii | reverse complement strand
CCCCATCTTCCAGCCCCTTCTCCATCTTCCCCCAGGCCCTCTTCCCCATCTTCCAGCCCCTTCTTCACCCTCTTGCACAAGCACCTCCTAGTGAGGCTCAGCCCCTAACTGGTTTCACTGTGCTGAGAAGTTTGTCATCCTAGCGACAGCCCTACCCATGCCACTCCCGACTATACTTCCTGAACACAGAAAGGGGGTGTGTGTTTAAATCAAGGTCAAGGAAATCAATGAATCTCTAACACCCCCACCTCCCCCTCCCACAACAAAAGAAAGAAAAAGGAAAAACTGCCAAATTTTGTGTTCATTTTTTCCCCAGAAAAAATTATTCAGATTATTTATTAAGTTCTCAAAACAGTCCTTGATCCAAAAAGGGTTCTGACCCAGGTCCAGGTCCGGGCCCTGGCCGGGGTCTTCCTGCAGATGGTCACAACAGAATCCCAGGGGCCTGTGAAATGCATAGCCTTAGACTCAGCAGATCTGGGTCTGGGTCTCAAGCCTGCGCTTTTCACAAAGGTCCCAGGTTTTCTGATGAGCAGCCAGGTCTGCAAACCCTCCAACATTAGCCCAGAATCCTTGTGAGCCACAAGCCTCAGTGCTACAGCCTACAGCCTGCCAGTGTGGGGACAGGATGGCGGGAGGCAGGGCCAGAAAGGGCATCTGCCCCAGGACGCCCTACTCACATTCCCTGTCACACCTGCTGGGGTCTTTAGATAGGTCCATGGTTACCGCTTATTTGGAATACAGGTACCTAACCGTTAAATCTGAGGTCTTGGCTTTGCAAGCACACACGCAGAGCGCACACACAGAGCACATTAAAGCATACACATAGAGCACATGCAGAGCACACACAGAGAACACACAAAGAGTGCACATACAGGGCACACACAGAACACATGCAGAGCAGACACCACACACAGAGCACACACCACACGCAGAGCACACACCACACACAGAGCACACACCACACACAGAGCACACATGCAGAGCACATACCACACACAGAGCACACACCACACACAGAACACACATGCAGAGCACACACCACACACAGAACACATGCAGAGCAGACACCACACACAGAGCACACACCACACACAGAGCACACATGCAGCGTACACACAGAGCACACATGCAGAGCACACACCACACACAGAACACACACAGAGCACACACCACACACAGAGCACACGCAGAGCACACACCACACACAGAGCACACGCAGAGCACACATGCAGAGTATACACAGAGCA
>NW_003852418.1:21294395-21299922 GCF_000181295.1 Otolemur garnettii | reverse complement strand
CACCACACACAGAGCACACGCAGAGCACACACCACACACAGAGCACACGCAGAGCACACATGCAGAGTATACACAGAGCACACATGCAGAGCACATACCACACACAGAGCACACATGCAGAGCACACACAGAGCACACATGCAAAGGCACCTTTGCAATCTGCCACGTCCTCTTCCACAGTGTCTGGGGTACCCCCAAGATCCAGCTTACACCTGGCACCTGCTGTCATTCTGAGTGGTGCTCCTTTCACTCCCTAGCTTCCTCATTTGGATGCCAAAATCACACAGCCACCCTGGTTTTAAGGACGTAATGGAAGTCACTTTCTGGCCAAGCACAGTGACACTAGGGGCTAAGTTACAGCCGACCCTCTCTCACACTGAGCCCTCGGTCAACCTTTCATGTATTTAGCACAACCTGCAATGCTCACTCCACATCTGACAGCCTCCCCCACAGCTGCCTTCATCCAGACTCACTGCTACTCCCAGACTGTTGTCCTCCACGCCACGCTCCCCCAGGAACACCCCCGAGCAAGTGTTCTCTGGTCACCTCTGAAGCGGGGTCCCAGCCCCTTTGGTAAAGGGATGCACTCGGGGCCTGCCTGTCCAAGAACCCCTCGCACCCTTCCCACATGGATACACCTCAGCTGCAGGGACGGAGCTCCTGCCCCTTAGGGGTGTGGGTGATGCTGGGAGGCAGTACCAGGTCTGAGCTACAGAGCCAGTTGCTAGCTCATCACGACTAATCCTAGAGTCTGTTTCTCAAAGTAAGCAAGTATTCCACTAGAAGAAAGAGAAAGTGAGTGCAGACAGACACATCAGGCCTTCCCCACCTTCCCCACCAAGCTCTCTCACTCCCACTGCTCAGTGAAACAGACGTCAGTGGTACTCATGGTAGTGGATGCCAGGCTGAAAGAACAGGGGTGCTCTGAAATTCCACCAAACGACCGCAAGTCTTTTCTGAATCTGGAAGGAAAAGAAAAGAAGTGCCGAGAAGTTCATGGAAACACCAACGTGAGCCGTTAACACATTTATTATGGGGAGCCGCAGACTGGGCCAGCATGCTATGTCACACCAGTTCCCACATCAGGACTCAAAGCTGGGCCAGCGGTCTGAGGAGGCCACAGCACCAACACCTGAACCTTACTAGCAAAAATTAAGAAATCAGGCCAGGCGAGGTGACTCACACTTGTAATCCTAGCCCTTGAGAGCTTTAGGCTGATGGATAGTCTGAGCTCCTGAGTTCGATACCAGCCTGAACCAGAGCAAGACCTCATCTCGAAAACTAGCCAGACATTGTGGCAGGCACCTGTAGTCCCAGCTACTCAGGAGGCTGCAGCAAGAGAATCTCTTGAGCCCAAGAGTTTGAGGTTGCTGTGAGCTGTGATGGCACACCACTCTACTGACGGCGACAAAGTGAGACTCTTGTCTCAAAAAAAGAAACTTGAAAAGGTAAACATACAGCAGAGACAGAAATGAGTGTACACGAAAAGTGCATTTAAAAGTCAAACTAGAATTAATATTAACTCTTAGGACTGAGGTATTTATTTAATGAGCATTTACTGATTTAATCATTGATCATGTTTAAACACTATCTTCCTTTTAGTCCTGGTACAGTGACACAGAGACTTTAAAGTGCACTAAGTTCCGGAAAGCAAACCTCACCCCTGACCAGGAGCCCGGCATGCTGAATCCAGTGCCAACACCACAGGAAGTTCAGCACTGACTGGGAGGCATCATAGCAGCCACCTCCTCACATGCCCAGGGGTCTCACTACGAGCATGACCCTCACCTGAATGGTCATTCAATGCTCAGGTATGTTGAACAGAACACAGACCTGCCTGTAAAGACTTCCCCGCCTCTGTTTTCAAGTTTCAGATTAATATGAGGGTATGTACAACTAAGTTACCTTGTTGGCATTTGTTAGGTAAGGTCCAAGTTATGGTGGACCCCTTCATCCAGGAGGTGTGTCATACACTCCTACGTCACTGATGGGTGACAGCAGAGCATACCACACGTGCCTCCCCACTTCTTGGATTTAAATGTGTTTTGCTCTGAGGTCTTTGCTTCCTTTCCAAACCACATTTGTGTGTGTGATGGGGCAACCAAGGGTGTTCTGAGTACCTGCCCCGTCCCCGACTCCTGATGTTCTATTTTTCTCACCATTCCTCACGGTGACCCACTGCAAAGGCAAAGCAGAAGAGCAACAGGATGCAGGAGCCCCCAGCCAGCCCCCCACTCCCCCACACCACCTTCAGAAACATGTTTAAACTCCTGCATGCAACTTGCTAGCCATGCTGCGGGCTGGTCACAGCAGCCACTGAGAGAACTCACTCTGCCACAGCCAGACAAGACATGGCTTTCACAGGGAAGCGAAAGAAATCACTTTCAGATTTCAGGAGAGAGTAAATTCTCTATTTTTTTTTTTTTTTTTTTGAGACAGAGCCTCAAGCTGTCCCCCTGGGTAGAGTGCCATGGCATCACAGCTCACAGCAACCTCCAACTCCTGGGCTCAAGAGAGTCTCCTGCCTCTGCCTCCCAAGTAGCTGAGACCACAGGCACTCGCCACAACAGCCAGCTATTTTTTGGTTGCAGCCGTCATTGTTGTCTGGCAGACCCGGGCTGGATTCAAACCCACCACCTTAGGTGTATGTGGCTAGTGCCTTAGCCACTTGAGCCACAGGCACTGAGCCTAAATTCTCTATTTCAAGATGGCATCAAAGTCCATAAAATGTATTAAAAATTTCCTCATCAAATAAAGAAATGTCACTTTAATAATTAGCTGAATGTAACAAAACTTTACAAGTCAAGCACGCTTTAAGGATATACCCAAGACTGATCTGGCATCATTTCCTGAAGGGCACAGACGACAGACACTAGGAAAGAAGCCTCGAGGCACTTTTTAACATTGAAAGATCTCATCAACATGTGAGGCGTGATGGGGTCTGACCCTGCACATGCACTGGGAGGAGGGGAGAGAAATGTCCCAAGTGTACACTCTGAGACTCACTGCATGAAGGCCACTCGGACTTGAGCTGAGAATGAAAAGCTTCTACTGTGAACCATGTGCCTCTGTCAGCACCCAGGCCCCCCGTTTACCCTTCCACATGGAAATCACCAATGACTCTGCCAGTGACAAGCAAGTAGGGTACTTCAGCAAAACCCTAGAAAGCCAAATGGAGAATTATTTTAGAAGAAACAAAATAGAGACGACCTGTAGTTCAGTGGGTAGGGCGCCGGCCACATACATCCAGGCTGGCGGGTTCAAACCTAACCTGGACCAGCTAAACAACAACGACAACTGCAACAAAAAAATAGCCAGGCGTTGTGGTGAGCGCCTATAGTCCTGGCTGGCTACTTGGGAGGAGACTGAGGCAAGAGAATTGCTTAAGCCCAAGAGCTGGATGACGTTGCTGTGAGCTGTGACACCATAGCGCTCTACTGAGGGTGATATAGAGAGACTGTGTCTCAAAAAAAAAGAAGAAACAACATGATTTTATAAATACTCAGGCACACAAAAATGAAAATCTGTTAGTTATATATGCTACAAGAAACAAAGTTCTAACACACAGCATGATTAGAATGTTCTAAAAAAAAAGTGTCACAGGAAAAATCTTGGTATTAAAAGGCAGTATAGGCCAGGAGTGGAGGCCCACACTGGTAATTCCAGCACTTTGGGGGGCCCAAGCAGGAGGTCCACTTGAAGCCAATTCAAGACCATCCTGGACAAGAGAGAGAGACCCCATCTCCACAAAAACCTTTTTTATTAGCTCCCCTGCAGTCCCAGCTACTGAGGAGGAGGCTAAGATGAGAGGATGGTTTGAGCCCAGGAGTTCAAGCTGCAAAGAACTATGATCACACCACTGCACTCACTGTCTGGGTGAGAGGGAAACTCTGTCTCAAGAAAAAGAAGAAAAGAAAAGGAAGATGAAAAGGCAGTACAGAGTGGTGTGGAAGAATATGAACACTGGACCCAGACTGCCCAGGTCCAAATCCCTGGTTCACAGTTCACTGCTGTGTGACGTTGGGGTGGGGAGAGGAGTTAGTTAACCTCTCTGATTCCACAGGCTCCTTATGAATGAATGAACCCAGGATAATGTTAGCCCCTGTCTAGTGATCACTGTGAAGATTAACTGAATAAAGAGAACACATATATAACATGATCAAAACATCCCTGGGACAATCACTGTTAAATATCATCTCTTCAAGTAAGAGCCATGATCAACACACACACACGTGACGCAAACAGGAAAGGTAAATTCAGTCAGTCATTCACTCATGGTCACATTTTAAGTGACAACTCCATGGTGGCCACTGTGCCAGGCAGTCAGGGAGGAAGTGCTGTGAAGGAGGCCTGTGTGCTCACCACGGGAAAGGGAACTAACGCTCTGGACCACAGACTCTGAATCTCGGACTGGTGCAGACAGTTGTTTCATCTGCTCCTCTTACCAGCAAAGTAAATGTCACACATCACAGAGGAAGGAACGGAGCCTCAGAGCCATGGGAGAGTTAGGAAGGGCGGCAAGGAGCATGAGGACACGTCTGTGGGCTGTGCCAGTCTAGGCACCTCTGCCCAGCTGTGCTCTCAGCACCCCGGGTGGGTTGAAAGTTTGTGCATGGGGCAGCCAGGCATGCAGCAGGTATTCACCAAATGTCTGTGAATGAAGGAGCCGGACGGAAGGTGCCCACTTCTCCAGACGTGCAAAGGCAGTCCCCCAAAACGGAGCAAGCCAAAAGCTGCTGGTCCCTGGCCAGAGCCTGTCTTATGATGGTGTTCTGTAAAAGCCACTTGGAACAAAACCCCTGCAAATACGAGCCCAGCTTCCAGGGAGGGAGCCCTCGGACTCAGGAGACTCTGTCTCAGCATGACACCCCGGGCTCCTACAGCCCCCCTAAATAGGGAAGATTGATTTTGTGACTGTCCAAAAGTCTCCATCTGGGCTTATAACCGTCTGATGAAATATTCTGAATACTGAAATTTAACTGTGAAGGAAAAAGGAACCTCTTAAAGTTAAATAAGGAACCTCTTAAAGATGTGTTTGGTAAAAAGTTCTCAACAGTATGTACAGGCTGCTGAGATTCATAAATTAAAAAACAAAATTGAAGAGCAGAAGCAGGGGAAGGAGACCACCGGACGGCACCTCCAGGAAGAGGCACTGGAGTGGGGGCGTCCTTCGGCCGGGCTGCACTTGCTTCTTGGGCGCTCGGCGACCGCCCTACACCCCAAACGTCGGACGGCGCCCAGGGACCCGGCCCCACGCACCCCGCCCCGAGCAAACACAGGAACGGGCAGACCCGCAGGGGACCGGCAAGGGGCGCCGCGTCCACTCCCGGGGCAGTTGCCCAGCGACCGGAGGGGTAAGGGCGCTCCCGCCCGGACCCAGGCCCGAGGCCCGCGCAGACCGAACTTTCCTCCCAAAGTTTCCTCGCGGCGCCAGACTGCGTGCGGCCTGGGCCAGGGGCCGGAGGCTGGGGCCGGGGCCGGGGCCAGGGCCAGGGCCGGGCCGGGCCGGGGACGGCCTACCCTGCCA
>NW_003852418.1:21268365-21294375 GCF_000181295.1 Otolemur garnettii | reverse complement strand
GCGGGCCTGGGTCCTGCCCCGCCCGCTCCGGCCCCGCCGCCGCATGCCGGGGTCCGGGCTTTCTCCGGGCGGGCCATGGGGCCACTCACCTGGACGCAGGTCACTCTGGCGCCAGCCGAGCTCGCTACCGGTCCCGCCCCCGCCCCGCAGACCCGCGACCCACTGACACCGAGGCGGAAGTGCGGCCCGCCACCTCGCAGATTGACAGCCCAAGTCTGCCACTGGCTGCTCCCGGCGCCGTCGCGTCAGCCGCCACTCGCCCAATCAGCGTCCGGCCCGAGAGATGCGCCGAGAGGCGGGACTATGCTAATCACCTCGCTGGACGGCCTCGGCCTACCCCTCGCAGCTCCGCCTCACGGAGGAATGACAGCACAGGTAGCCCATGATAGCAGAGGAGAGGCGGGGTTACACAGATACTGACCCGAAAGGGGAGGGAGAGAAGGAGGAAAGGGCGTGGCTGCGGAACAGGCGAGTTTACAAACAGTGAGTCAGGTGGCCTAGGGCGCAGACGCTCCCCTGGCAGGTGCGCTGCGCCAGAGAGGCGACGCTGCCATATAGGCCCACACCTCCACTGTCCAGAGCCTTACAGCAGCTGACCCGGTCGTGGGTGGGGCGTAGCCGCTCCACACTGTCCTACCAAATCTCGAATATCGGCTACCGCCTTTGCCCGCCGCCTTCCATCGCTCACCAAAATCCAGCGCCAGTTTACCCCTCCGCTGCATTCTTCGCCGTTTCACTCCCGTTTAAAACCCTTCAGAACTCCCACTGCCCTACAGTGGCTCTGTGGTTAAGCCCCAGAAGCTCTGAAGTCAGTCCTGGAGTTTCCGTCCGCACCAGCTGTGAGGTGTCGGACAAGTCAACTAATCTCTCTGAGCCTGTGAGCACCCAGAGTTTCCTTTGCAAATCAGGGCTCCTCTCTCATCATCTCATTTGAGTCATGGGTCTGGTTTGAGGAGAGTAGGAGTGACATAAACCAGGCTGGCTACTTAGAGTCGCAGCAGTTGGTTTAAGGTCAGCCTGTAACCCCATCCTGGCCAAGGAGGCTCAGCTCTGGGACTTTTGCTGTGGGTTCAGGAAGTTGGGACCAGAGGGGAGGTTGAAGTCGAAAGACTTCTGCCCACAGACCTGTTCAGGACTGGGTTAGGCAGCAGAAGGAGGAAGTTTGAGGCTGCAGGTAGACATTCTTGCCACCTGAGGAGAGGGGTGCATGGGAATAAAGTCAGCCAGAGGAAAGCAGGGGCAGATGCCACTGGGTCATCTGGAACCAGAAGACCTTAAGCAAGTGCTGTCTTTGACTTGCTTGTTACATGAGCTACTCCATTTCTTTTCTGCTTAAGTCAGTGTGAAGTGGAGCCAAGGGAGTACCAGACACCCTGCGAGCACCCGTGATCCCATGGTGTGTTCTGAAGGTCCCCTAGAGCCAGCCCCAGTCAGGCCTCTGCACCCATATCTCCCCCATTCCAGGTGGTCTTTAGCAGGACAGTGGTGCAGGGACAGGCCCCTTTGGCTGATGCTGGCGCTCCATAAACATCAGGGCCCGAGTGGGTGAATGAGTGGGGTCTCTGTGGGACCAGAGAGTCAGGGCTCCCCCATCCCAGGGTGACCCCTGCTTGCTGGTGGGCCCACTGTCTGCTGGCACCACTGGAGACGTGCTGGGACTAAGAAGGAGCCTCTGAGCCCCTCCTGAAGAGAGACACGGGAGGGAGGCACAGCCTCAGAAACAAAGGCGTTGCCATGGTTACCCTGAAGAAAGCTATTCCAGCCGGCAGAGGGAAGGGGAGGTGGATAAGCCCCCAAGCCAGGGCAAGGACAGTGAGGCTGGTTGACATGGAGATGACCACACTCCACAGCTTCCCTCCAGAGCTCAGGAAGCCCACTGCCTGCGCCCCTTGTCTGTGACTTTGACCGAGGGGCATGCCCTAAGGGGCTCCACACTGGTGAGGACAGCATCATCTCAGGCAGAAGGACTCCCTCGCCTGTCGAGGGCCACCTAAGGCTGAGTGTGGCCAGCTCCACCCTGACCTTGGGTGTGGGGGCAGGGGAGGGGGCATGATGTCCATGGCCCTGGGGCTGGGATGGGGACAGTTAACCCTTTTAACAAATGCAACAGCTGGGCTCCAAGGGCCGCCACTGCCTTCTTCCTGGTACCCACTGTGGGATTGGGTGGGAATCCTCCCCCACTCAGCGGATAGAGGAGAGGATGCCTCAGGACTAACTTGGGAGCATTTCTTATCATCTCCATTAGGTCAAGAGGCCAATTTCAGAGGCAAATTCTCCAGAGACGGAAGATGGGAACCAAAAAGGGAACAGAGTTGGCTCGGACCACCCTGTGGTTATGATGGTGGTGATGATGGTGACAACAGCTGAGGGCCGCTGATGGACACACCTTGTCAGGTTTCATGTTGGCAGCAGCCAGTCAAGTGTGTCCATTTGTTGTGAGTCCCACTCTATAGGTGAGCCGACTGTGCCCCCAGGTTCAGTGGTTCCCGAGCCCTGCAGTGAGGAGTGGCCCAAGATGGCTCTGGACATAGTGTAGTCTGCACACCAGCAGTCCGGCCCCAGATGTGGCCTGCTTGGCCATGGCTTATGCCACACAGGGTCAGCTGGCCGCTGTGCATGCTCTCTAGAACCTGAGAAGTTCTGGTCTGGTAGGTGATTTGGGAGGTGTCTTCTCCCACATGAACTGTTCTCAGACCAAGTTGACCCCAAGAACGAACCCCGCAGTGATGTCTGTGCTGCCTCCCACCCACCATGGATGATGGTGCCTCCATGTCCCAAGTCTCTTTGAAGTTAGGGGCAACATGGATGGACCCCTAAGATCTTGATAGGACTCCGCAGGCCAAACCGGGCCTAAGTGCTCAGGATAGGGGGTGGAAGCTCTCTGATCAAATTTCTAGAAGCCTCCCTCTGTCCTACTAGCCAAGGAGGGGGGAGCCACCTCCTTCCCCTCCAAAGGCAGCTCCTTAGCCAGTTGCTCTCCTGACCCTCCCCTGGGCTGCCAGCTGGTCTGTGGGTCCAGTGGTCCAGTGGTCGCAGCCACCTCTGTGTCAACTGCTTCTTTCCCTTCCACCATGAAGGAGGCAGAAGAGAGACTATTGTCCTCCCTCTGGATAGAGACACCAAGGCTTAGAGAGCAGACCTACCCAGGGTCACTCTGCAGAGGGGGCACAGCGGTACTGCAAAGCCACTGCCCTCTCCTCCAATTCACTCTTACCTCCCCACCAGGTTTCTAGGCCAGGGTTTACCACTTTATCTGGGTGTGCGACCAGAGTGGCCCCATATCTCAAACAGGCTTGGCACCCAAGAGTGTGGGTGCCTTAGCACTGCTGGCTGCTTCTCTCCCTGGCCCTCCCCAGGCCTGTGGAGAGGACAGTTCCCACTCCTTCTGTGGAATGCCATGGAATCTTGTGTGCAGATGCAGCCTGGACTGCGGAAGGGCAGCCTGGCCACTGAGGCCTGGCCCTGGCCCTAGCCCTCACGTGGCTCAAGATGATCCCTCCCCACCAAAACTTTCGAATCTCCTCTGCAACGTGACAGCACTTGGCTCCCCTATCGTCAGGAGGAGAGTATTTTTAGTTTTGAACCCACCACGTGAAGAGAGACAAGTTATCAATAGCAGCAGCAAAGGGCTTTTTCTTTTTCTTTTTTTTTTTTTCTGTGTCTTTGGGACCTGAACAATCTGCACCCATTAAATTCTGCCAAAAGGAAAAAAATGGTATTCCTCTTATAAACTTTTTACCCCACAGCTTCCTCACTCCTTTGGCTTCATAAACAGCCTGTCACTGGGTTGGCTCTCACCTGACCTAGCAGCACTCCCACCCTGGCCTCTGCCAGTGGCCCTAAGATTCTGCCCAGTGATGACTGGGGGCACTTGTCCAGCCAACTGGACCGAGGACAATCAGGGGGAAGGGTAGGACAGGAGTATCCTCAACTTGCATGCCCACTAGGCATGCAGTAGCAGCCTAGAATGTTCCACATACTCATTGTGTGCCTGGAATTAGCTGAGCACCTTGGACCACCAACACCTAAACCACCCCAAGAGCATGGTGATGAGGTTCTGTGTCGGCCGGGTGCCCTGACCCCCAAAGCCTTCCTAGATATTGTTCTATTTCTGGACGGAAGGGTTCCACAGTCAAGCAGATTTGGGGAAAGTGATTTTTATTTATTTTTTATTTTTTTTTGTTGTTGTTGCAGTTTTTGGCTGGGGCTAGGCTCAAACCCACCACCCTCGACATACGGGGCCGGTGCCCTATTCCTTAAGTCACAGATGCGGCCGTGATTTTTATTTTTGAGACAGCGTCTTGCTCTATTTCCCAGGCTAGAGTGCTATGGCGTCCACAGCTCATAGCAACCTCAAACTCCTGGGCTCAAATGATCCTTCTGCTTCAGTCTCCCAAGTAGCTGGGACTACAGGTGCCCACCAGAACGCCTGTTTAATTTTCTTTTTTTTTTAAAGTACAGATGGGGCCTCACTCTTGCTTAAACTGGTCTTGAACTCCTGAACTCAAGAGATCCTCCCACCTCAGCCTTCCAGAGTATTGAGATTTCAGGCCACTGTGCTCAGCCTCTGGAGACAGTGTTGCTAGGAGGCCAGCAAGTGTCCTTCACCACGGCCCCCTGGAACCCTTCCCACCTTACACTGGGGCTCTGTGACACAGGAATGGCCTAATTCAGACCCAGGATTTCATTCCATGAAGTTTCCTGCAGGTCACTGGAGTGGCCTCCTATTCTGTGGGGGGTAGGGGTGGAGTGGGGGGTGGGTAACATTTGAGCCAACATGGCCACCTGCCCTGCAGGACTAGTTGGAGCTGCATTTCTGAGAAAGCCTAGAACATCATAAGCACCATCAAGACAGACTGCATGTCTCTCTTATGTGACATACACCCAAGTTGTCTGACTGGCAGGGCACCGCACAGCCTCAGGGACACAGCTCCTTTCTTATTGTGTCATTTTCTTGGTGCTGGCCCAAAATGGCTGCCAGTGCTCTTACCATCACCTGCATATCTGATTAGAAAGAAGGTGGAGGGAAAGAGGAAGGGCAGAAGTGCTTGCTGTTCCCCTGGATTAGTCAGCTCTCTTCCAAGACCTGTCCCGGAAGAGACACTTGGCACTATGCTCACATCTCACACCCAGAACTGTGCCACTTCTGGTGGGATGGGAGTATTGTCAGCTTCAACAAACATGGGGCTGCGGGCCACTGGGTGGCCACTTGTCGGAGGAGCTGCAAGCTGGCTCCACATGATAGGTCCCCCTGAGAGCACTCAGAGCCCCACTGACCAGACCTGCCTGCAGCACCAGGCCTCCCTTGGGCACAGAAATGTGGCCATGTCTGGAAGGGACTGTGAGCGCCCTGCACTAGGGAGACATGGAAGGAAGGGCAGCATCAGATGCAGGGCAGATCTCTGCTCACGCTCCCTGACGCCCTTGCTATGCTCTGTCTGCACCTGCCACACACCTCAGCATGGCTGGGCCATGGAGCCTCCCCCCCAGGCTTCCCTCTTCCTGCCTGCACCTTGATTGGTGGGACATGGATTCCTGTTTCTTCTTCTCACTATGCCCATAGAAAGCCTGCCGTGCTGTCAACCCCACGCAGGGCACTGGGGCCCACTGTGAGCAGGGCACAGACCCCAGGGCAACTGGAAAAGGGGTTGCCTTGTGTGAGCAAGTAGGGGGTTCTGCCCCCCCCCACTCTTCCCAAGGGCCCACGTGGGGTGGGAAGGGTTTGGGCACATGCCTGTGCGGGGGACGGCGGGGCAGGCAAGAGCGGAGGAGAGACAGCTGGGCTGGGTTAGATTTAACTTGCCGGGAGCCAAGTGCGTTGGCCAGAGCCACTGGCTGGGCCCTGGTGCCAGAGGAGCTGCCGGTCATAGAGGTGGGAGGGGCAAAGTAAATATGACTGGGACACCAAAGCAGGGAGCAGGGAGGGACAAGGGGCCGCTGGGTGCCCAAGGGCAGTGTGGTGTGTGCAGTTTGTCCAGAGCCAGCCGGCCAGCAGGGAGGGACTGGTGTCAGTAGTCCACCTCCATTCCTGGAGGCAGCAGTATCCAGTGGAGCTTGGGAGAGCTTGAGTAAGAGACAGCCAAGCACTTGGGGTTCCTCTGTATAGGTGTGCTCTCCTCATTCCATTCATGGGAGGAAGTCAGAGAAGATAGCCAGGTCACCGCATGCCAGGCCCTGGATCACCACAGGGAGCTTGCACCGCAGGCCAGTCTTCAGGGCTCTTGGAAGAGAAAAATGGTGACCTAGCAGGTGGTGCTATGCCCAGCAGAGCTTTGTGGCTTGCTGGCTTCAACCCATGCCTGAAGCTGAACTCAGCCCACGGCTCTGTTGTTATCACTCTTGAAATTCTTTTTTTTTTTTGAGACAGGACCTCAAGCTATCCCACTGGGTAGAGTGCCGTGGCATCACAGCTCACAGCAACCTCCAACTCCTGGGCTCAAGCGAGTCTCCTGCCTCAGCCTCCCAAGTAGCTGGGACCACAAGTGCCCGCCACAACGCCTGGCTATTTTTTGGTTGCAGCCGTCATTATTGTTTGGCGGGCCCAGGCTGGAGTTGAACCTACCACGTTAGGTGTATGTGGCTGGTGCCTTAGCCACTTGAGCCACAGGCACCGAGCCCACTCTTGAAATTCTTAATGAGGCTCGGCACCTGTGGCTCAAGTGGCTAAGGTGCCAGCCGCATACACCTGAGCTGGCAGGTTCGACTCCAGCTTGAGCCCAGGAGTTGGAGGTTGCTGTGAGCTGTGATGCCATAGCACTCTACCCAGGGCGACAACTTGAGGGCTCAAGAAAAAAAAGAAAGAAATTCTTAATGACTTGGAGGCAAGGGAATCACATTTTTTTTTTTTTTGAGACAGAGTCTTACTCTGTGCCCTGGGGAGAGTGCCATCACATCCTAGCTCACAGCAACCTCAAACTCTTAGGTTCAAGCAATCTTCCTGCTTCAGCCTCAGAGTAGCTGGGACTACCAGCACCAGCCACAACGCTCTGGTCATTTTTCTATTTTTAGTACAGACAGGGTCTCATTCCTGCTCAGGCTGGTCTCGAACTCCTGAGCTCAAGGGATCTACCTGCCTCCTCCTCCCAGAGTGTTGGGATCACAGGTGTGAGCCACTGCGCCTGGCCAGGAATCACATTTTCATTTTGCAGTGGACCCAGCACATTCTGTAGCCACCCTGGGCCAGGAGGGCAAGGTAGAGGATGTGGGCCCACTTGGCGCTGCCTCTCCAATTTTGGGGAGCAGGAGTTGCAGGCAGCTGGCTGGATGGCTCTGGCCCCTTCAGGCATGGTGACAGTCTGGGTGAGCAGGCTAGGTTTGTTCTGGGAAGAGATGCAGGGCTGATTAGAAGCCTGCACTGGGCACTGTGCCAGAGCTGCCCATGCTGGGGAAAGGCCGTCTGCCAAGAGGCCCTCAGGGCTGGGGAGACACAGCCCAATGCTTCCACCTGGCCACAGAGCAGTGCTAGCCAAGCTGCTCATAGTCTGCACTCACACATGCCCTGGGTGTCTGCAGGAGATAGGTGCAAGTGGGTCTGGGCAGGTGGCTGGGAGTTGGAGGAACCTGGATCCTGTATGGGTCTAGGCCCAGCCTTCTGCTCATGGCAGTCAGGATGGGCTATCACAGCTCTCCAAGCCTTAGTATCCTCAGGCTTGGTGAGGAGGAGAGGAGACAGGGCATGCGATGCACTCTGGCAAGGGCAGGGCATTGCCCCTGGTGCTGTGCCCAGCACCCACCCTGTCTCCTAGGAACAGCCTGAATTCTCTTGGGGACCATCCACCTGCAGGCTAATCCCAACTGGCCCCAGATGGGGGGACATGATTGGGACCTGGGATATCACTCATCTCTTCATGGTAATCAGACCGTGGGCTTAGGCCCAAGGATATCTCTCTACCCCAGGACTCTGAGCTAGGATGTCAGCCTGGAAGTGCCATGCCTGAAAAGGGGGCAGGGCTGAGCCCGGGGCCAATGAAACACGGGCTCTGATGATAGCATGTGGGTTTGTGGATACAGCTGTGCCTGCAGAAGGCACCACCAGTGGACTTGGATGCATGCTGAGATTTTCCTCCTGGTAAGGGAAGAGCCCCGGCTGATACACCCAGACCTCCACATGGGGGCTGCCCCCCAGGACCCCTTCCTCTTCTCACCAGGGCATCCCAGACTGGGATCACCTTCAGGGTGGCATACTGGTGACACACTCAAGATAGACTCCAAGGAGCTCCAGATGTTTCTACCAGGGGCTTTTAGCCACTGGCTCACCTGGCATCAGGCCATTGTACAGATGAGGAAATGGAGCCCCGAGAAGGGAACAGTCACCCATTGGCCTCAGCGCTCATCACACAGGATGCCCAGCTCAGCCAAGATCCACACAGCACATTTAAAAAGTGAGAGGATTAGGGCAGTGCCTGTGGCTCAAGGAATAGGGCACCAGCCTCATATACTGCAGGTGGTAGGTTTGAACCCGGCCCCAGCCAAAAACTGCAAAAAAAAAAAAAAAAAAAAAAAGGGAGAGGATCATGTGATTCCAGGAAGAGATAGACCCAGGCTGAGATCTGGCAGGTGTGGGGGTGGCAGTAGAGGTGGAAGGGCAGCCCAGGGCCACGGGGAAAGCCCACGTAGCTACTGTGCCCCCACAGAAGGCAGGTCCTGATGTGGGGCTGGGGGCTGGGGCTCCAAGTTCTTGCCGAGGACCTAGCACTGCCCACTAAGGCTGATTGGGGGGGCTGCAAGGAGAGCTAAGTGAGCCTCATGAGCACAGCCCCTCCCGGTGCAAGGCTGCACAGGCCCTCACCCTGCTTCCCAGCTCTGGTACCTTGATTTGGAGTGGCAGCTCCAGCAGGCAGCTTGCCTCCTTGTTCCCAACACATGTGAGTGTGTGGGGGCCCAGCGATTGGCTGAGACTCAGGCTAGACCCAGGGGTCTGCCTCCAGACAAGTCTCTTGACCCTGTCCACCGAGGACCTGTGGAGGGAGAGGAGTGCTGCCTCCCTCCTGGCCCCTCAGACACACGTGCACACACGTTGACCCCTCAGAGACACATATAGACACACTCAGATACAGGTGCACATTCAGAGACAAGCATGTGCTCTCACCCTGCTCCTTGGGAGTCACCCAGGCCTCATCCTTCCTTCCTTAGGGACCCAGGGGATGTCTCCAGTAACTGGACCCTGCACCCAGCACTGGCTAAGTTGGTGAATTGTTCTCCTGACAGGCACTGGTCCTCCAGGAGCTGCTCTGAATCCAGGGAGACTGAGGGAGTAAACAGAGGCAGCAATCCTCTCCTGAGGGGTCCTAGACTTGCCCAGGAGGCAGCTCTCTGAGCCCCCACTCCACACAAAGCCCTATGCTCCCCTGAAGTTTGCATCAGTGAGCAGAGCCCACCGCTCTAGCAGGGGTTGGGGCCACACATGTTCAATCAGGGCAGTGAGTGCATGTGCACACACACACATACACACAGGGTCAGGGGCTCTGAGAATGGCCCAGGAGAGATAGGGAGACCAGGAGCAACACAGAGGGTTCTGGGAGGGGTAGGCTTGGGGTGGGGCTGAGCTGAGGGGTGAGGATCTGGGAAGGGAGGGCCGCCTCCCAGCAGGCTGCAGGTTCCAGGGTCTGGGCTGGGCTCTCGATTGGGGCAGCTTGTCCCTACCACTAGCCTAATGACCCCCAGGAGGTTGATACTTACTATGCATGGCCTGATGTGGGTTGTACCCTAGTTCAAAGGTCCTAGAGCATTGGCAGTCCAAGGGGGTCAAGGTGTGGGTCTGTCCCTGGGCCCTGGCAGATACCCATGGGTATGGCTGGAGGTTTCTGGGCTGAGGCTGGGCTCCCCTACAGCTGGATTTGGGTTTGAAGCTGGGTTCTAGCTGTTCTGGAGCCCTCTGGACCTTACCAAGGGCCTCGTATACAGCTGGGCCCAGGGCTCCGGAGAGGCCCAAGTTCTGCTTTCTCTCTTTTCTGTTTTCCCTATCACTTAGGCATTTTTAACCCACAGAGGGAGCCTGCACAGATGCAACCCGCTCTGTTCACTCAGCAAACGCTTCCCAGCCAACGCCAGGAGGCAGACGCGTCACACACCAGTGCTGTCTGGCTCACCCAGAGGGACCTCCCAGGAGCCAGGTGCCCCTTTCCTCACGTGAGGGTCTTTTTTTCATCTTTTTGGCTCCTCCAGCAGCCTCTGCCCTGCACTGGGCAGCTGCCCCCTCAGACCAGATCTTGGTCCTAGAGACCTCCACCTCCTCTGAGCAGCCTTCCTGGGATTAGCCCTGCTCTGGTGCTCAGCACCTCCATGCAGGAGCCACCCTCAGGGCCAAGGGAACTCAGACTGCGGAAAGGCCACTCCACACACCTCCATGCAGGAGCCACTCTTACTCACAGTCTGAGTAAGGGAACTCAGACTGCGGCAAAGCCACTCCACTCATCTCTGCACATTCTCTTGTCCTCTCCAGCCTCTGAGCCTGGCACCTGCTGTCCCTTCTGGCCTCCCCAATCCTAAGTGGAGACCTGGGTCCCAAGGGCTATGTGAGAGGGGCCAATCCACGGTCAGAGCTCAGTGTTTCAGGAGCCACTGGCCACCTGTGGAGTGGGCACAGCCCTGCCTCCTGCACTGGCCGCACCACTCTGGGTGAGCAGGGAGCAGACCCAAGGGCTGCTGGCTTCCTCCTGGGGCAACCTGTGTGGCCTCCAGAGCCACCCCACCAAGCCCCTGATCTGACAGTTCTAATGTGGAGCAAGGCTGTAGCCCTCCTCACCATCACTCCCCCACCCTCTAATCTCAGCCTCCACTCTCTCTCTCTGGCCCAGCACACAGCAACAGGTGGTGGGAGGCCAACACCCAGAGGGAGGGCCTCCTCTGCAGTCCCACTGCCCCCCCGCCAAGCTCTTGGTACCTAAGCCTCCCACCCCAACAGGACAGTGCTGGAGCTTCCCAGGCCCTGCCAGGTTGCCAAAGTTATAGCAGGGACCAACACAGGGGGTTCGGGGGTGGGTTCAAGTGACGCTTACTGCCACCACTGTGAGTTCAGGCACCACACTACCTGAACCAGGCCTGTCCTGGGCTCTGTGGCAGACCCTCCACCCCTCCCCAGGAGACAGAGGAGCAGCTTGGAGCCTCAGGGAGAGGCCTCAGGGAGACTCCCAGCCTGAGAGTGAGGCAAGCACAGGGACAGACAGGGGAGAAGCAGCTCCTCCTTGAGCTCTGGATGCAGCTGCGTCTGAAGTGCATTCCCTGGGACTTCACACCACGGGCAGCAGTGCACACTCCTTTCCTTGGGCCTTTGTGAGTTGGTCGCTGCCGTTTGCAGCCAAACTACATCTCTGGATCTCCTGTCCCCTCTCTCCTTTTTGCGACCTGGGCCTTGGGCCCAATTCTGCCCTGTCCCCAAAGGCAGGGAAAGTTAGACTCAGCTTTTTATTCCAAATCGGTGGCCTCAGACGCCATTTTTACCTCACCCGGGCCCTGAGCTCATCAGGGTGCACCCGGAGCTGGCTCAGAATGTCACAGGGAAAAAAAAGACATGGAACAAAAAAAGAAAAATTTACATTCCCATATTCAAATGAGCTCTGGCAGAAAGAGAAAGCAAATAGCGGTTCCTCTAAAGAGGTGACGTGGCACTGGACCCAGACCCTAGCAAGTGTCTTTGGCTGTGGCTGGAGGACGGTCTTCCTGTCTGGCCTGGGCAGCCCCACTGCCCCACGCTTCCCATTACTGGGCTATGTCCCCACACAGCAGGAGCTAAGTTCTGTGGGGACAGCACTAGGCAGGCCCTGGCTCAAAGGGTCTTCTCCCTTTGGAGAGAAGGGCAGGAGAGATGCTAAGGGCACAATTGCTACTGGGACTGCCTGGGGTGCTTGGGTCAGCATCCTGCGACCTGATGCTGTGACACCCAGCACGACCGCTGCAGCCCAGAGCTCCTTTCACCCAGAGCCCAACTGCTCATTTGAATGACCTCTTCTCTCCAAGGTCCAGTTAATAACTCAGTGTCAGCGTTCTCAGAGCCCGCCACGATCCCCCCAGACCTGCTTCATCTCCCTCATGTCATTGCCTCCTTCTTGCTGTTTGAGTCCAAACCATGAATTTAGCCGGACCCCTTGGTCCTCTCACACCTCGGCTTTGCCAGGTCTGCCCACCCACTGCTGCCACCATGGTTCTCTGCCAGGACTCTCGCCAAGGCCTCCCCCCTGCACCCTCTGCCCCCGTCCTCCCAGAGACCATTCTCAGAGCAGCGGGGGGACCCTGTTCAAATGTCCTTCAAACCCTGCCCCCGAGCTCTGGTCTCACCCAGGAAAACCTCAGCGTCCTTGTCACAACTCACGGTGCCACGCGACCCATGCTCACAGGTCTCCCCACACACGCCCCACACTGTGCTCCAGCCACATAGGCCCCCGGAACACACCAGACACCTCCCACCTGTCGCCCTTTGAGCCTGCTGTTCCTCTGCCTGGAACTCTGTTCCCTCCCGACACCCACCTCCCTCTCTCCCCGCCTCTCTAGGCCTCTGCTCAGGACTCCTGTTCTCAGTGGAGACATATGACTGCCCTTTCAGTCCCGGAATCTGGCCTGGGTCAGCATGGGCCTCCAAGAGGCAGATGCCAACCAGGGCTGGGGTCCAAGAGGTTTAAGGAGATAACCCCTGGGAAAGACCAGAGACAGGTTGGAGGGGTAGTGGGTCTCAGGCCTCCCTGGGGTACACCATGCACCCTCCACTCTTGCCCCTACCTCAGCTGTTGCCCCTGCAGTGCTGAGCCCCTGGCTGCTGCAACTTCTTCACTGGGACAATTGCACTTGTCCATTCACAGAGGCCGTTGGGCAAGAGGGTGCTGAGGTGCCTGAGAGCGCCCACCCTCTCCTGCTGGGACACTTACCCTGACATAATGGCAACTCCTCTCCTTGTCTGCTGGCCCCCAGGCCCAAGGAGCTGAAAATGCCCGAGAGATGTAGCAGCTGAGTTCAAGGGGACCCTTCCAGGGTCCCCTGGTGACAATGTGCCGCCTTCAAGACAAGGACCTCTGACCCTGCAGCGTCCAAAATTTTAAAAGCACAAACCCCCAGTGGGCTATTGCTCATGGGCCTTTCCTGGCTCCTGGCCACCATGGTCTTGCCAGAGAAGCAGCTATATAAGGTCTCCAGTTTGTTACCCACATCCTGTAGACCAGTGCTTGTGCTTGAGGGCTATTGCCCCTGAGCTGGTATGCCTTTGGGAAGGCTGTCCCTGTAGCCTGTGAGGCCAGCAGCTCCTGGATGGTGTGTGGGAGGTAACACAGCATGGGCAGCTCCATGGCCATGGGGCCACGCCTGCTCTTCCTTCACTGGGAAGTGGATCCCTGTGAGATGCTTTGCGCATGTGGGTCAGGACTCCACAGGCCCTGGGCTGTGGTGTGGGCTCTGCGGGCAAGAGCAGGTCTGCGGTCCTGAGGGCCAGTGGGGGGAGGGGGTGATGCAGGGAGCTCACCAGCAGGCGGCGACTTGTTCTCCAAGAACGGACCGATCAGAGCTCAGTGTTGACTCTTGCTGGGCGTCAGACATTCAGGGGCAGCAGCAGTGGATGGGCCAGGAGGTGGGAGTCCGTGGGTCTCCAGAGTGGCCACTCCATGTGTGCTATCACACCCGCTCTGGGATGGCCTATGACAGGCTTGCTAATGTCACGTCTTCAGGGTGGATGCATTCTAGTGGGTGTTTTCGTGTGTGATCCAAAACCCAGCAGGCTGTGCCCACGGTCACGTGGCTGTCCACATGGCTCTGCCCAGAGCTCCTTGTCTTCATGTCCAGTCCTTTTCCTGCCAGAACATTGGCCACTACCCCTAAATACGTGAATCACCCCACCTGAGCTACTTTTTTCCCACATGAACTGCCCAACTAGAACAGCCACTCCTGGAGACAGAGTCCCCTTAAGCATGACACTTTGTGGACAGCCGTGTGCAGACCTGCCCCATCCCCACTGCACTGCCTTGGCCAAGACAGACTTCTGCTTTGCCCACAGGATATCAAGCTCCTGTCCAGGCAGGGTCAAGCCGCTGTGCATGGCTGCTAGTCACACTGGTCCACTTGCTGGCCTCAGGACTGTGCCAGGAGTGTAGCCACTGAGAGAGTGGGGTCTGGGCCATGTGTGACCTCAAGCAGGTGCCTCAGTGGGCCTGCCCACCTTTAGGGGACTGATGAGGCCATGCACATAAGTGTCACCTCCAGTCTGGCATACTGGGTGTACGCACCTGCAGGGTCACCACCAGCCCTCTGGACCATGTGTAGAGGAAGACCTCAAGGCTCAGAGAAATTCAGTAACATCCCAAGGTGACACAGCTGGGACCAGTGCCAGGCTCTGAACCCCAGGCCCTCCTCAAACTTTCCATGAGGGTGCAAGGAGATGACAAGCAGGACACAGTGTCCCAGTGCCAGAAACACTGCCAGTGTCAACCCTGATGTGCAGTGGGCATTTTCCATCATCATGGCAGTCAGCTATGCTTGCCCAAAACAGCTGTGGGGTAAGTGGAGCCTGGGCTGTCCCACCAGCTACTGCAGGGCAGATGGACCACCAGGAAAGCTCCCGCAGCCAGGGTCATCTAGCAATTGTGGGTCACAGGTGAAGAGAAGTGGGGAGGGAGGGAGAATGGCCAGGTGGGACTATAGACCTCTTCATTCTTGGCCCTGCTTGGGATCCCAATTTATGTTTCCCATGACAGGATAGGGACACCTAGGCCGGAGCCAGTGAGGGAGCAAGCTGGCCCTTCCACACTTCCATCTGCTGAGCCTCTGTGGGGGGAGGGGTCAGGGACACTGTCTGTCAAGCTAGCCTCAGAGAGTGGTCAGGGAGGAACATGGTCTGGGGGCAGCACCACGCAGCAGGGAGCTGCTGGCTGGGGGTAGGCTCCCTCAAAAGGCTGCATGCCGGTGAGGCTGATGGCTGGATCCAGTCCAGCAGCTCCTTGGAACTTCCTACCTTGACCACTAGGGGGGGGGAGGGAGCGGGGGGAGGGGGTTGAGGTGGAAGCTGGTGGAGGGGTATGACCACAGCCAGGTAGTCAGGGAGGACTTCTAGGAAGAGGAAGACTAGAGTCCAAACTCCTCCCCCACAGCAGGTGCCTAGAAGCCAGGAAGTAGCACTGGCTGGGGTCCTGGATCTGGGGGCTCCTCTCTGCAACCAGCCTAAGGAAGAAGCCCAGCTCCACACTCCCCAAAGCTCCCCGGTGCCACTGGGGCGAGGGGAGGGGATCAGGAGGCTGCTGTGAGTGTGGCCGTGCCTGTTGCTAATACCTGGGGTCTTATCTGCAGCCCCTCCTCCAACACCCGTCGCTCCCACCCACCCGGACAGACAGGCACGGTTCCGTCCTCTTTGAAGCACCTGCAGAAGTGCGCTGCTCTCCCAGGGAACCGCCCCTTCCCTGTCTTCTGTCTGATGTGTCCCAGCCTTGGTGTCTGTGTGTCTGAGTGTGGGCGTGTCTATCTGTCTGCCGTGCACGTCTCAGGCAGAATCTGTCCTGGACCCTCAGAGGAAAATGAGCACGTGTGTCGGGGGGAGGGGGGACACTGCCTCTCCCCATCCCCCTATCCCCTTCTGCAGGTGCCAACGCAGCCGCCGCTGCCCTGGTTGTGCCCAGAGCTCAGTGACCTCGTCTGTCTGCTGCAGCAGTGACCGCCCCCCGTGCCGCCCACTGGGGCCACCCGCCGCCGGGCTCCGAGGTGCCCGCTGCTCACCCCTCAACCTGGGCGCCTGAGCCCTGAGCCGGCGCTCCCCTCTCAGCTGCGTCCGCTTGGGCCCCTCATCTTCCCTTATGTAACTCCACATCTGTCTGCGCCTTGCAGGTCACCCTGGACCCTGCGCTGGGCCCTGCCCGCAGGAACACTGAGCCTCAGGGTCCCGTGCATATGGCGGGTGGAGTGGACCCCTGGTCTGGGCACCCGCTCTCGGAGACCCCCTCCCAATCCCTTCTCCTCCAGACGTTCGTTCCCCACCCCCAGACCCACGTTCCCAAAGCATGAACGAGAAGGGGCCCGGCAAGGCAAGTTGCCCTGAGCACGGGTGCGGGCGCTTCCCCCACCCCCGACCCCAGGTTCCCACAGGCATCCGGGCTCCCAGCAAGGTCCCGGCTGGGGTCACCAGGGTCGAGGGCACAGGGAGGCCGAGCAGGCCAGGGACCGGCTCCTGGGTGCGCGGGCCGGCCGACCGCAGGCAAGACCCCAGACCCGGACATGCCCGGCTGGGCTCGCCGTCCGCCACGGTGCGCACCGGGGATGGGCTCCAGCCGCCCGGCGGGCACGCGGCGCTGTCCGTGGTGCTGCCGGCGCCGGGCGGGGCGGGAGCGGGGCGGGACGGGGGGGGGGGGGGGGCGGCAGCCAATGGCGGGGGCGCTCCCGGGGCGCGGGGGGCGGCGGGCTGGGCGCGGGGCGCACTCGGTTGCGCGCTGTGCTTGGGGTGCACGGTGGCGCCGGCAGAAGCTCGGGCTCCGGCTGCGCTCCGGCTCCTCTTCAGCAGCAGCTGCCTCGCCGCTGGCCCCCCTGTACTCCGAATCCGGCCCGGCGCCCTAGGCACCGCCCGCCCGGCTCCGGCCCCGGCTCCGCGGACCATGCGCCAGGCGCAGCCAGGGGAACCACACCGGGCCGAGAGCCCGCAAAGACGAGACTCCCGGGCCGGAGCCCCTCCCGACTGCCCGGCTCTCGACCTGCGCCCTGCCCCGCGTCCCGGCGCCGCGTGAACCTGCGGGGCCATGGAGCGCGCGCCGCCCGACGGGCCGCTGAACGCGTCGGGGGCGCTGGCAGGCGAGGCGGCGGCGGCGGGCGGGGCGCGAGGCTTCTCCGCCGCCTGGACCGCGGTGCTGGCCGCGCTCATGGCGCTGCTCATCGTGGCCACGGTGCTGGGCAACGCGTTGGTCATGCTTGCCTTCGTGGCCGACTCGAGCCTCCGCACCCAGAACAACTTCTTCCTGCTCAACCTTGCCATCTCCGACTTCCTCGTGGGTAAAGCCCAAGCTCTTGCTCGCCTCTGGAGCCCAAGGGCAGCAACCCTGGCCGGGCCAGCGGGGATTGAAGCGGGGACCTGGGTGGCTCTGGCAGACACACGTCCCACTGGGGGGCTCGGCCTGTGAAAGGGCACCCACAACCCGTGGGGATGTGTGTCCTAAAGAAGTTCCTCGCCACCCGGGCCGCGGGACAGGGGCTGGAGAGGGATGTCCCTCAGGAAGGGGCGCAAGCCGGCAGGCGCTCAGCGAGGCGCAAGGCGCAGCCACCGCGGGGTGCAGCGCTGGCTCCTGCGCTGTAGCTAAACAAAGGCTGCTGCGGTCTCAGGACACGGGGAATGCGTTGGGGGGGCGATTTGGGGGAGGGGGAGGGGATGAGGCCTGGGGGGGGGTTTAGAGCTGCGTTGGGGGAAGGGCCCGTAGGGAAGGCGAGCGGTGGGGGAGATGCTTGGAGGACGCGCTCTCACGTGTCAGCGCTCTACTGCCGGCTGGGGGGCGGGGCTGGTGGAGGGGCAGAGCGCCAGACACCTGTTGGGGCTGCGAGGTGCGCCTCTCAGACGCTGAAGCGGGGGTTGGCGGTGGGAGCGGCTGGCCTGGCTGCTGCCAAGTTCCCTACCAGCCGGAATTCTAAGCTACAGAGGAGGGCTGTCCCTGGAGGTGTGTGTGTGTGGGGGGGTGGAGGCTTGGGGACAGGGAAATTATCTGCCTTCCTCCCTTTGAAGGCTGGGAGGGCTGGGCAGAAGTCCAGGGAGTCCTAATTCCAGGCCCTACGGGTCCTGTCATGCCCAGAGGTCGCCATGCCTGCATTTTCCCTCCTGCCCCCAAGTCCCAGGACACCAGTGGGAGTGAAGGCCAGCCACGAGGCAGAATGTGTGGTGAGGACAGAAGGGGCAGGGGGTAAGACAAGGTTGGTCCCAGAGAGGCAGCCACCTGTGACCCCTGGTTTCTCCTTTTCTGTCCATGGCAGTCAGGCTGACCTGAGTCCCTGTCTAGCCATGGCCCACCTGCTCTCCCGCAGGTGCCTTCTGCATCCCTCTGTATGTGCCCTATGTGCTGACTGGCCGCTGGACCTTCGGCCGGGGCCTCTGCAAGCTGTGGCTGGTGGTGGACTACCTGCTGTGTACCTCCTCCGTGTTCAATATCGTGCTTATCAGCTATGACCGCTTCCTGTCGGTCACCCGAGCTGTGAGTCCTGGGAGGCCGTGGGAGGGGACAGCCACTTCTGAGTTGTGGGCAGGTGCTGCTGGGCTTGGTCCCTGACACGTAGGGCACTCTGGGGCTAGCGGTCTGTTCAAGGGGCACTTGCTGTCAGCAGGACTGGTCCCAGATGGGGCAGGAGGCAGGGAATCTGCACATGGAACCAGGTGTTCCTGAAGGAAGGGGTGTCACGTCAGCCTCCACCCTGGGACAGATCTAAAGCTCATGGAATTGAGGGAGGATCTGGGGTCAGGGGCGTGTGGCTCCACGTGCTTTACAAGTTAGGGATCCTGCCCCTGCCCAGGTCCCCTGTGTGTGTGCCATCTGGGCATGGGGCATTGCTACCAAAGTTGCTCCTTCCTCCATCTCCTCCCTGATGGCTCACCCGCCCCAGGCTTTGTCAGGGGTCCTCTGCTGGGGTGGACATGCGGTCCTTCCAGCCTAGAAGGCCTGAGAAGCAAGGTGCAAGGAGCCTGGCTTTGTGAAGGTAAAGGAGATGCCCCAGGGGCTACACACTGAGCCAGACACAAGCAGGTTCCCCTTAGCCCTGTCTAGGAACTGCTCTGCCCCATGCTCCCACCATGACAAGGTTGGTGGGGAAGGGCGACAGGGGGCTCTCAGGTCCTCCCATCTGAGATGCCTCACTGGGACCTTCAGGCCCTACAAGCTGGCTGGTTTTAGCACTTGGTGTCTGCAGCCTGAGCCCCACACTCGCTACTGCTACTGTTCTTTCTCCAGAGGCCTTAATGTGGGTCTCAGATGCTTTGCCACTGGTGGGGCAGGGTAGGGGGATTCTTCCAGCACTGGGCCAGCTGATGGCTCCATCCCTGCACCACCAGCTCCCAGGGCAGTGGCTGTCTACACAGGGGCAGCATAGAGGCCCCTGGAGCACAGAGCTCTGGAGGTGGCTCAGGCCTGCAAGATGCGTGTTGTCATAAACAATTGCATGTTAACCTGGGCTGAGGCTGAGACCGACTCTGGCACTGGAGTCCAGAGCTAGACAGGTGCCCTGGGGGAGCACACAGCTATAGCCCAGCACAAAGTTAGGGTGCAGATCCTAACAGCAGGGTATCAGCCAGCCAGGGGCGCCGCATGGGGGTGGAGGCTCTGGGAAAGTGAGGTCCAGGAAGGAGGGAGAGAAGGAGAAGTGGGGAGTATTGCTGCCCAGGGATGGGCATGCCCAGGGACCCAGAGACCACAAAGCTCCCAGTCCCACTTTCCTGCCTCCCGTTGAGCTCCTGACCCCACCTGTTCCTGGCAGGTCTCCTACCGTGCCCAGCAGGGTGACACACGGAGGGCAGTGCAGAAGATGCTGATGGTGTGGGTGCTGGCCTTCCTGCTCTATGGGCCGGCCATCCTGAGCTGGGAGTACCTGTCTGGGGGCAGCTCCATCCCTGAGGGCCACTGCTACGCTGAGTTCTTCTACAACTGGTACTTCCTCATCACGGCTTCCACCTTGGAGTTCTTCACACCCTTCCTCAGCGTCACCTTCTTCAACCTCAGCATCTATCTGAACATCCAGAGGCGTACCCGCCTCCGGCTGGACGGGGCCCGAGAGGCCACCGGCCCGGAGCCCCCACCTGAGGCCCAGCCCTCACCACCCCCGCCGCCCCCGGGCTGCTGGGGCTGCTGGCAGAAGGGGCAAGGGGAGGCTGTGCCACTGCACAAGTACGGGGCAGGCGAGGCTGGGCCTGGTGCTGAGGCTGGGGAGGCAGTCCTGGCCGGCAGCGGTGGGGCCGGTGCTGTGGCCTCACCCACCTCCAGCTCCGGCAGCTCCTCCAGGGGCACTGAGAGGCCGCGCTCACTCAAGAGGGGCTCCAAGCCGTCTGCGTCCTCGGCCTCATTAGAGAAGCGCATGAAGATGGTGTCCCAAAGCTTCACTCAGAGCTTCACACAGCGCTTCCGGCTGTCGAGGGACAAGAAGGTGGCCAAGTCACTGGCTGTCATCGTGGGCATCTTCGGGCTCTGCTGGGCCCCATACACACTGCTGATGATCATCCGAGCGGCCTGTCATGGCCACTGCATCCCTGACTACTGGTACGAGACATCTTTCTGGCTCCTATGGGCCAACTCGGCCGTCAACCCTGTCCTCTACCCCCTGTGCCACCACAGCTTCCGTCGCGCCTTCACTAAGCTGCTCTGTCCACAGAAGCTCAAGCTCCAGCCCCACAGCTCCCTGGAGCACTGGAAGTGACCCCTGCCCTGCCACCCACAGCCACACCCACTCACCTTGGTGTCCTGGGTGGCTGGGCCATGAAGCCCCATAGCGAGCCACGCCTCATCTGAGCACCTGTCTGAATGCCAGAGTAGCTATGGAAGCAGCATGTCAGGCTGGCCAGAGGGGCCTTCATTGGATGGACAGGAGTGTGAGTGGCTGGCCTGCCACTCACATCCTGGCTCCACCCTAGGAGGGACACTAGGGGGTCCCAGCCATGCCACTCTACACCCACAGACAGTGCGATGGCCAGTGGTGTCTGCCCTTCACACAATTACTGGTTGGTGTTCTTCCTGAAACATGCTTGGTGTGTGCCCCTCACCTCCTGCACGCGCACACCCCTGCACACACACCCACGTGCCGTCCTTCTCCCCAGACAAGCCCGGATGCTGTCTTGCTGCTGTCTCTTGCTCTCTTGCTCAAGTTTAGGGCCTGGCTCCCTCTTTCCTCTTCCCTCCAACGCTCTCTGCCACCCAGTGTCAAGTGGCCTAGGGTCCACGAAGCTGCTCTCTGCTTTTCCATTCTGGGTGTTTCCAGGAGGATGAAGAAGAAAACACGTCTGTGAACTTGATGTTCTTGGATGTTTAATCAAGAGAGACAGAATTGCTGAGGAGCTCAGGGCTGGATTGGCAGGTGTGGCTCCCACGCCCTCCTCTCTCTGCCGTGCTTCCGGCTGAGCTGTGCCAGCTGCTGCTGCCCGCTCCACCCCCATCCAGTTGTCGGGCCCTGGTGGCTCCAAGAGTGGCCAAAGCCTGACCTGCTGTCCTGGCCTGAGCCTGCCCCTGCCTCTCAGCTACTCAACCAGGACGTCTTTGGGGTTATTGGATAGAAGGGGCCAGCTGTGCTCTCAGGGTCCTGAGGCTGGCAGGGCAGCCAGCTGGAGAGCAGGCCCAGGGAATGCGGAGGAGGCTGTGACCATGTCCTGTCACCTGTGCCAGGCACCCCTGCATGCTCCACTGCCATGTGCCCGCTATGCACCCTGCAAACTGTGAGGTTACAATAAAGTGTATTTTTTTAATGGTGCTGATTCCTGAGGACCCTGTGGGGATAGTCAGAGCCCTGTGCTATGGCTGAGGATCACGGGAAGATGAGAGGCCCCTCAGAGGCAGGCATGAGCAGAAGACCTTAGTGTCCTAGTCTAAGTGGGGGCTGCAGCAGGCAGAGACAACCTGCCACAGCAGGCACTTGTGGGACTCTAGAGCTCTCAAGACCCCCCTGGGTGAGGAGATGCAGCCCACACTGCCTGATGATGGGAGGCCACTCCAACTTGGAGAATGCAGCTACCTGCTCAGGATGGGGTGCTCGTCTGCCTTGGCCAGCACCCAGGGCAGGACACTGGCCCCATGAAAGCCTGCACCACCCAGCCTGACCCCTGTGGGTGTAGATCCCACAGCGGGTGTGGGTCCCACAGTGCCCTGGCAGGACTCAGGGCCTGGGAGGCTCTCAGCTAGCCCCATGTGAATGGGGGTGGGGCTGTAGAGGGGTCTGAGCTGGATGTGGGGGCAGGGCTGGGGGTGGGACTGAGGGTGCAAGATGGTGACACTGGGATGAGGTGGGGGGAGGGTGGATGGTGACACTGGGATGAGGTGGGGGGAGGGTGGATGGTGTCCCCCTCAGAGAGCCATGAGTCCTGAGTCCAAAGGCAGCTGTGCCCATCTCAGGGGCCTGCACATGGGGGGGCAGATGCCATGCCTGACCCAGGTGCTCAGAGGCCACATGGAAAATGCACAAGCCCAATTAGGTGAGATGGAGACCTGGTATGACAAGGGCCACCTCCTCTGACAGTCCCTCTCCAGCCTGGAGGGCCCTTTTTGCTCTGACTCTCACTCCCTCTCCATGTTGCTGCTACACTGTGCAGGACACCTCTTGCATCTCCCCCGTGCTCATGGCCACTCTTACAGCTCGTGTGGGGGCCTTCTGGCTCATAAGATGCAGCCTGGCACAGGCATCACCTCCCGACTCATGCTGCAGAGGGGAAACTGTCCAATAAACCTCTGCCCCAGACATTTGCTCACACCTTACAGCTAGGGATGTACTTTTATTCCCCAAACTTCCCAGAAAACTGCCTCCAGAATCCAAACCCTGCCCTACTGTCTCTCCCCACACTTTTGATTCTGCCTCCCAGGATGCCCAAGGGACCCCTGTGATTGAGTCAAGACCCTTTTTATAGGCAGACCAGAGGAGGGCAGGTCCAGGGACAGGCGAGCTTCCCCCATTCATTCCTGTCCACACTTTGTGTGCTCAGCCTGGGCCAGACACTGTTTGGGTAGAGCTGGAGCAGTGATGGCAGGGGTCACTTTTAGGGCTGAGCCCCTCCTTCCTCTGAAGGCCCTGAGGCTCCTGCAGCAGGCCAGACACTGGCCCCATGAAAGCCTGCACTACCTAGCCTGGCCCCTGTGGGTGTGGGTCCCACAGCCAGAGCTACCTGGGGAAGGACACAGCACTGTCCTCTACAGGGATAGGCCCCTCCATGCCGACAGACCAGCAGAGCCCCGCTGCCCCTCCACCCAGCCCAGTTAAGTGGCTACAAATTGGAGGATAAAAGCAGAGGCTTTCAAGCAATTTTGCCTTCAATCTCTGGAAACTGCCGTTCCCCGGAGCTCCTGTGCGGGATGGAGGAGGAGAGAAGAAAGCCATGGAGTCTATTTGGCCCAGGTCCTGCAGCAAACAAACATGTGAGGGGCCTTTCTCCTTGAATCATGTCTGGAGGAGACAGAGCTGGGGCCATCATTGTCTGCCCACCAGCAGCTATGGTTTACCCAGCACCCACTGCTGCAAGGCCACCCCAGAGCAACACAGACACAGCTCCTGAGTTGTAGACCCCTGGCCTATAAGCCCATGAAGAATGTGGCAGTGCCCAGGACACCTATGTTGTCCTATGTGCAGGTGGGTGGCCTGGCCACCCAGCAGGAGCTACCTACAGCCCCCAGGCTCAGGGCCAGCAGGACCTCTCGGCCAGGCCCTCAGCAGTGGGCACTGGCTGTGCAACTCCAGCCTCCTCACCTGCCCTGCTGCTGGCTCTGGGGAAAAACACTGGGTACAAGTTAGATGAGGGGCTTTCCTTGCCTGGGATGAAGACCCTAAGCTCTCAGAGAGCCCAGCAGCCAACCCCACTCCCATCCTTCTGCTAAAGGGTCAATCACTGGGGAGCCAGGGTCATGGAAGGTTGGATGGGCTCTCTCAGGCAAGGGTTTCAGAGTCCTGAGATATGGGGCTACGTGGTTGTCTGGCTACTGCCTCTCTGTGCCCCATCCTATCCTGGCACTCACGGCTGAGCTTAGGGTATGAAGGACCTTCCACTGACATTTATGGGAACTCCTCCTGGGTGCCATCCTGTGGTGCTGACACTCTCCATTCTGCAGATGTGAGGCCAGGGGTTGGAGCCCGGTGTCCGGGTCACATGCAGTAGCCAAGCATAGCTAGCTTTGGAGCCCAGTCTGACTCTAGAGGCCCATGCTCTTCCTACTGCCTGCGTGTTCCCTGAGCACCTGCAGATGTGAAGCCAGGGGTCAGAGCTCATGTCCTGGTCACATGCAGTAGTTGGGCATAGCCAGCTTTGGAGCCCAGTCTGACTCTAGAGGCCCATGCTCTTCCCGTTGCCTGCGTGTTCCCTGAGCAGCTGCTGTGAGCGGGTTCCGTGGGGCCGTGCTGTGTGAAGCTGGCCTCTGTAGACTGTGCTATCCTGGAGCAGAGCCCAGGCCTCTGCCACCTCTGTGCACTGGACACACAGGGCTGCCTCCCAGGATAGAGAGTGAGATGGACACGTTAAAGGGCTCTATAAGCCTCAGAACCAGGCCTCAGCTATGTTGGTTTTAACAGAAAGGACTTATTGAGCACCCGCTGTATGTCCTCCATTGTAGCTGGGAAAAGCAGCCTCTGTCTTCATTTAGGCCATGCTGAGTCAGGAACTCAGGAGAAGAGAAGGGAGGAACAGGCAGCGTGGGTGTGGAGCCTGAAGTCCCAAGGCCCAATTGCCAGGTCAGGCAGCTTGGACTAGGAGGGGAAACTGAGGTAGAGGCGGGAACGCTCTGGCCTACCCAGCATGTCTGCTTTGAAGCTGGCACTAAAATCCAGCCAGTTCTGCCCCTTCCTGTCCCAGCAGGGCTGAGGGGTTGAGGAGGCTGGGGCCTAGGCATCCTCCTCTGCAGAACAGCCATAGCCACCTCACTGAGGTGGCCTCTGCCAGGGCCCAGGCACCACTTGGCACTGGCTCTTGCGTCTGACTGAAGCTCAGCAGGGCCCTTCGCCCGTGTGGGCAGGAAGCTCTCCTCCGCCTGCAGCAGGCCTCCCCGTCATTACTGAAATTGCCCCATTGTTGGTGGCTCCCGCACCTGCTCCCAGCGGACAGCGCTCTGCTAACCTGTCATTAAGCACCCAGGCCTCCTCTCTCCTGGCAGGCAAAGCTGCAAGGTGGCCAGTGGGGAGGACAGGGGCTGCCTCCCCCCATAGCCCCTCCTTCCTGTCCTGTGGGATGGGAATGAGCACAGGGATGGCAAAGGCGTCGGCACTGGGCCACTCCTGCTGGGCAACCCGGGCCCTGCAGCCCCTTCCTCACTGGAGACCAGACCCTCCCGGGCCTTGGGTGACATCCAGTGACCAGCACTGGGGGGGACATCGAGGGGCTGGGGATCTGAGATCAGAAGTCAGGGGTCAAGGATCAAGTTCCAGAGGGGCTTGAGTTTCTCCCTTGAGGACACACAAGGTCACCTGGGGGTAGAAGGAGACCCATAGGGCTGCTGCAGGAAAGTGATGCCTCCAGAGCACCCCCTGGGAAAGACCACCTCAGTGCCCAATGCACAGAGCAGGCTCAGGCCAGTGAGAACTGCTCCTGCTTTACAACCCTTGCTACGCTCCAGGCACCATTCTGAGCCCTTTCCTTAGCTAAACTTAGGTGCAGATGAGGAAACTGAGGCACAGAGTGATTAAGAACCTGTCCAACATCACAGAGCTGTGGTGAGAAGCCAAGGTGGTGCTGGCCTCCTTCTCTTTCCCTCCTGAACCCCACAGCCCAGACACTTACTCAGGAGACGGGGTGTCTTTGGGAACTGCTCCCCCCCACTGGCAGGCTCAGTAGGGCCAACCTCACCCCAGGTTCCAGTCAGAATCACGATAGGTTTGGAGAGCATACATTTCCCAGTCCAGCCAGCAAGCAGCCAGCCTGGGACTCAGACTGGAACCCTGAGAAGCTGGGGTCCCTCTCCAGCTAAACTGCTGGCTGTCAGCCTCCAAGGCTGTCCTTACTAGGTCCATGCTGTGGAGGGAAGAAGCCAAGCAGAATCAGAAAGAGAGTTTCCTGATGTTGTTTGAGCACCTGGATCTAGCCTCACCTGAAGGTAGCCCTGGAGCTTTATGTTTCACAAATTATCAAATGCACCTTTTTTTTTTTTTTTTTCAGTTCTTGGCCATGGCTGGGTTCTAACCCACCACCTCTGGTATATGGGGCCTGTGCTCTACTCCCTTGAGCCACAGGCGCTGCCTTTTTTTTTTTTTTTTTGAGACAGAGTCTCATTATGTCACTCTCAGAGTGCTGTGGTGCTTTACAACACTCACTACGCTCACAAGGGCATCACAGTTCACAGCAACCTCAAACTCTTGGGCTTAAGTGATTCTCTTGCCTCAGCCTCCCAAGTAGCTGGGACTACAGGTGCCCACCACAAT
>NW_003852418.1:21221311-21268121 GCF_000181295.1 Otolemur garnettii | reverse complement strand
GCCTCCCAAGTAGCTAGGACCACAGGTGCCTGCCACAACGCCCGGCCATTTTTTGGTTGCAGCCGTCCTTGTCGTTTGGCAGGTCCGGGCTGGGGATTCGAACCCACCACCTTAGGTGCACGTGGCTGGCACCTTAGCCGGTTGAGCTATAGGCGCTGAGCCAATGCACCTTCATTTTAAAAGCCAATTCAAAATGCATGTAAAAGCTAGAAAGAGAAGGTGGCTCTGAGAGCTGAGGGGGTTGGGAAAATGGTCACAAAAGGAGGCCAGTGCCAATTTAGCTGCTTCTTCTTTTTTTTTTTTTTTGAGTCAGAGTCTCAAGCTGTCATTCTGCGTAGAGTGCTGTGGCATCATAGCTCACAGCAATCTCCAACTCTTGGCTCAAGTGATTCTCTTGCCTCAGTTTTTCTATTTTTAGTAGAGACAGGTTATCGCTTTTGCTCAGGCTGGTCCCAAACTCATGAGCTCAAGCTATCCACCTGCCTTGGCCTCCCAGAGTGCTAGGACAGGTATGAGCCACCATGCCCAGCCAGCATACTTAGCTTATTTTAGCTGTGTGATGTTGATAGAAAAAAAGTCCTTCCCAGCCAGATTTGGCTCCTATCTCAGGGGAGAGAACAGATCATTCCTGCCCACAAGATCTGTCTTGTTAATAACAAATGGGGAAGTGAGATGAGTATTTAGTAAACATACGTAGCTGCCTGTAATGCTGTTAAGAAAACCTTTCAACACAACAAGCAATACCTGTCCTGTGCACAGGCCTTGGTGGGGTGGGACCTTGAGTAGGGTCCTGCAGTGGCCTCAACTTCTCTATTCTTCAGACAGGACGTCTCAGACAGCACGTGTCACCTCACCTCCCAAGGGAAGTAGGTCCTATGTCTGCAGGGTGGCACCTTGCTCTGAAATTTGTCAGACACAAAACTCAGCAAAATGCAAAAATACCCTTCAAAAAAGAATAGATAGAAGGGAGAGAGGAGATGGCTTTTGAGGGTGAGGAGGTGAGGAAGGTAGATATTGAAGGGACCACACTAGTTTAGAAAGGAATTTGTGGGCTTGGCATCTGTAGCTCAAGCGGCTAAGGCGCCAGGCACATACACCAAGCTGGCAGGTTCGAATCCGCCTGGGCCTGCCAAAACAACAACTACAACCAAAAAATAGCTGGGCATTGTGGCAGATGCCTGTAGTCCCAGCTACTTGGGAGGCTGAGGCAAGAGAATAATTTAAGCTCAGGAGTTGGAGGTTGCTGTGAGCTGTGACACCACAGCACTCTACCCAGGGGCGACAGCTCAAGGCTCTGTCTCAAAAAAAAAGAAAGAAAAAAGAAATGCATTTGTGCCATTCTGAAGCTGCTAGTTTCCAAATTCAAACAGGACAGACTTGACAACCTTTACGTGCCTCTGCTATCCAAGCTGGGCCAGTCACCCTGGGTCGGAGTTGAGGTTTAGAGCAGGGTAGCTCAGTAGAGGGGCTGTGTTTACCCTCTGCTTCTTTCCCAGGCCCAGCCTGGGCTGATGCTCCAGCTCAGCAGTTCTGCCAATTCCCAATAAGTCAGGACCCACGCGCTTCCTGTCAGCTGAGGGCTGCATCTGGGCCATTACCTGTGTTGTCCCAGAAACCATCTGCCCCTGTCCCTCCAATCCATTAATTCACACTGAAGTGTGATGGACTAGCTATTCCAGGGTCAAGTGGAGAGTTACATTTTAGCAGAAGACAATCTTTAAATCCAAATGAGCTGCATTCTAATGCATGCATTTCAGACAGGAAGACACTCCGAGTGGATAAGAGGTGACAGTGTCTGGAGCCTTCCCAACTCCTGCCATGTGCTGGACCCTGAGCCAGGCACTGACCTCATGGCAGATCCCAGATCGGTCCGGCTGGGAAGTGAGACCCCTCCACTATGCCAGCAGCTCTGGGCCACGGGATCCTATGGGGACACGAGGATGTTCTCTGGGACTGGAACTGGCCCTTCAAGACATGCCTCTAGCCAACTGTAGACACCAAACCTCTCATTGGCGCCTGCAGGGTCTGTCATGTGGGAGGGCAGACACACGGTGTGTGTCCACTACCTCCAGGAGGGGCCTGGCTGCTGCAGAGGCACCCGAGGGCATGCCATGGAGGGCCACCAGGGGCCGACCCTGGGACTGTCCTGGTGGGGTGAGGGTAGGGCCAGGAAGTTCCTTAGAGCATGTGCTTTTGGCATGGGGAGGGGACTGTTGGGGAAGTTTTCTAGCTCCCTGCTTGGGGCTTTCCCAGGTCCCATCCTGAAGATGTGCCAGGCAGAGGTGCTAGGGTGGACACATCTCAACCCAAGAACCGCTAGTGGTACCAGGCAGGACTAGGCTGTGCTGTCCATAGGCTGGCCCCAGCCTGGCATTCCTGGCAAACATTTGCAGGAGGATGAGCACACAAGGCTCCCACTGGCTAGCCCTCTACAGGGAATCTCCTTTCCTGGTTTCTCTGGGAGGTCTCCTGAGTACCACTGGGTGAGGAGTCCTCGCCCAGAGCACACTGGGGGTTCTGCCTGCTGTGGACACACTTCACATCCTTGTTGCCATAAGAGCCCACCCTCAGTCCAGCCCAAGGCTGGTGAACACCTCTGAAATGAGCCAGGCAGGGGAGAGAGGGCCCGCTGCACAGCATGCTCCCCCACAGCCCCGGACGCACAGAGAGGCCACACACATACCCGGCCAGTTTTTCTATTTTTCGTAGAGACAGGGCCTTGCTCAGGCTAGTCTTGAACTCCTGGGCCCAGGCGATCCACCAGCCTTGGCTTCTCAGAGTGCTGTGATCACAGGTGTGAGCCACTGCACCCAAACATGTTTTCAGTTAATTTCTCATCTCCACAGTGAACACCACTGGCTTCCATGTGCACACCCACCGTAGCCCCATGAAAATGCTGGAAAAGGAGTTGGTAGGTGGGAACCTCTTGGCACAGAGATAGGGAGAACAGACAGCAGACTTGAGCAGGTTCCCCCAAACCCTTAGCAGCTTGCAAGGTGGAAACAATGACCAGAGCCAGTGATTCTCTGGAAGGGAAGCCAGTGAGCCTGGGGACCTGGCATTGAGGGCTTAAAGTTGGTGAGTCAGGGGATGTTTTTTGTCCTGACACTTGGGCCCTGCATTTTCAGGCCTGTAGCAGGGATGCCCAGCTGGAGCCCCTGATCCCGCCCACCACCCAGGAAGGGGTTGAGGAGCCAAGAGGAAGCATCCAGTCTAGAAGTAAGTTGGCCTGCTAGGGTGTTTGGGAAAACCACCAATCAGTGGGGACGGATGTCAAAACAAAAAACATCCAGAGGGGCAGAAGAAACAAGGGCCCCAGGCTAGGCAGGCTGTGGTGGCCGAGGGTCCCAGTCTCCAGATCACCGCGTCGGGGCAGCAGGAGGTGGACTGGGAAAGAGTCCTGAGTCCTGGTCCACTGGGGTGGTGGGAAGAGATCAATAGACAATGACTGATTAACAATCGCAACAGGGACTGGCTCTGTGGGGACAGAAAGTACTTAGCAGGGTTCCAGGAGAGAAGACTGACGAGTGCCAGAACTTTATTTAAAATGGGACAAGCTGGGCGCGGTGGCTCACACCTTCAGGTGATCCCTGAAATTCAAGACCAGCCTGGACAACATATTGACCCTTGACTCAAAATCTTAGAGATAGCTGTTTTTCAATATGAATCTTTTAGTACATTTACTTTTTAGAAGTAATTTCAAACTCAGAGAAACCTAAGTGCACCTAATACCAGCCACTGCCCACCTGTTCATCCCACCAATATTCCTTAGACACCCTCTCTGGGCCAGGTCCTCTGAGGCTGCTGGGGGACAGCCAAGGACAAGACAAAGAGCCTTTGTTCAGAGGTGGCTGAACACCTGGCGGGCCCCACACCTGCTAGCACCTTTTCTAACAGGCAGTGCAGGGCACACTCCACATTCCACATCCACTTCTGGATGTGTCCAGAGACAATTCCATAGGGACAGCCAGTGGACCATGGGGGCTGGGACGGGGGCACGGGGCTTTGTAGTGATGAGAATGTTCCGGAATTAGACTGTTGTGATGGTTGCACAACCTCTGACACCATCAAAGCACTGATCTGTACACACTGAAGTGGTGAATTTTACAGTATGTGAATTCTATCTATCAATTTTAAAAAGACCGTAACAGAGGCTTGGCGCCTGTGGCTCAAGTGGCTAAGGCACCAGCCACATACACCTGAGCTGGTGGGCTCGAATTCAGCCTGGGCCCACCAAACAACAATGATGACTGCAACCAAAAAATAGCCGGGCGCTGTGGCGGGCGCCTGTAGTCCCAGCTACTTGGGAGGTGGAGGCAGGAGACTCACTTGAGCCCAGGAGTTGGAGGTTGCTGTGAGCTGTGATGCCATAGCACTCTACCCAGGGCGACAGCTTGAGGCTCTGTCTCACAGACAAAAAAAAAAAAAGAACGTGACAGAAATTTCTTTCTAAAACAAAATGATGGGAACCAGAAAACTTCATAGGGAAATAAGCCTAGCTTTACCATCCTAAATGGGAAGAATGATAGAGAGAAAAACAACCAACTTTCAAAGCACAATGGTAAATACTTTCTGTGTGGTAAGGATAGCGAAGTTCTGGGCAACCTTGGTGACTGTGACACCCCAGTGGGAGTGACAGTTCAGCAGAGGACAGCTGGCAGGTCCCTAGAACACAATCTGATGAGGCAGGGCCAGAGCAAGGGCTATAACCGACAGAGGCCAGGGTGCGTCTTTGTGATGGGGGTTGGGGCTGGAGGCATCTTCAGTAACCCCCCCCCCCCAGAGAGCCAGGTCAGTACCCAGCACAAAAGATGAAAGCCACAGATAATTAACGCTCTCAGGCCTGGTTTGACTCTATGGAATCCTTTGTGGTGGCCTGAAAGAGAAAGAAAATAGATGCAAAACCATCTCTGGGCTCTAGAACACAAAGACCTTTGAAATTATAAGACATTAAAATAAAGCTTCTGGTAAAAGGACTCTCCTGCTCTAGTTGCAGATTTGATGTGAGATCAAAACGAATTGCTCCTGAAAGCCCAGGCTTGGCTTATTATTTAGGCATGCCCACTCTAAGGCACAGAGCAGCCTGGGACCCCCATGTCACCTGGTGGCAGTGTATCCCCAAAAGGCTGAAGGCCCCCAAGGACACGTGGGGCTACCAGCTGCCAGCCCAGCCTCACCCTGGCTGGGAAGGTGCCTGGGCATGGACGTGGCTCCAGTGCAGTCAAAACCCAACACACGGACTTCACCACACACGGGAAGGAGGCTGCTTTCTGGAGTGTGGCAGCCACAGGGCAAACACAAGATGCCCTTAGCTGCCATCCAACCTGGGGAAGGAGGCTGGACTCCCTTTCCACAAGACCAGGCAAGGCCTGGCAACTACCTGGCCCAGGACAAGGGATCGCTTCAAATTCCAAAGGCAGCCAAGTGGAGTTGCAGCCATGGTCTCACCACACCTGCGCCTTCCAGTGCCCAACTTGCTCTCCACCGAAGCTGAGCCAGAGCCTGCGCAGCACCAGACAGATACTGGCACGTTCAGTCATGAAGCCAGCAGGATCTCTTGGCATTCGCCTCCTGAGGCGCAGTGTTCTGAGAACAGGAAGGAGCCAGCCCTTCCTTTCTCCTCAGACGCCGACATCTGGGCAAAGCAGCGTGGCCGTGGAGACACTTCTTGTCCTCTGGGCCCTGCAGTGTGAGCGCCCCTGGACTGACGCCCAGGCCTTGCAGCTCAGCAGGGTTGTCAGGTAGCTGGGCAGCCCCAGCTGGCTATGGAACGGGGTTTACCTCCACACCAGTCTAAAAAACGTCAGGGGCATGGCACTGAGAAACTTGGGCCTGCGCCCTGGCCCAGGCTCTGGCTGTGCCCTCGTTGTGGGCCCAATGCAGAGTCCCCACAGGCACAGAGCCTGTGGTGCAATCAGTAGTAGTGCTGTCCCCTAATGGGCATTAATTTGCAAAAATGAGTCAACCTCAGCAAATCAGTCAGCAAGTTGACAGATGTGCAGATCACAGGTATGGCGGGCTGGGAGTCCGGAGCATGGAACATTCCACCACCCCAGGGAATCCCAGGCCAGGGGGTGGGGGGCGCCAAGAAGGGAGCCCCAAGCTGACACGGGAGCCAGAAGCACTGACATTCTCAAGTATGTACAAAGCATTTTCTCTTATACACTCAAAGCCATTGGCACTTTACATTCAGGGTTGCTCACGTGTGGCTTGGAGGCCCCTCTGTGGACACCCCCCCATGCCAGCCCCAATCCTTGGGGGTGCTGACACCAGCGCCTTGCTACCACCTTAGAGGCTGGTGGCCCTGCCCCAGTGCAGCCTCCGTGTCGGCATCATGCAGCACCTTCAGCTGCAGTAGCAGCTGCTCCAGGTTCTCCCCCGTCACTGCTGACAGTGCGACAACCTCCTGTCCCAGGTGTGCCTTCAGCAGGGGCAGGCTGGCACGGGCCTCAGGGAGATCGATCTTATTTGCAACGACTACGTGGGGTCTCTTGGACAGGCCTTCTTCATACTTCTCCAGTTCGTATTTTAAATCTGTGACCTGCGTCCACGGGTCTGGCAGGGAAAGATCCACCACAAACAGCAGGAACCGGCAGCGCTCGATGTGCCTGAGGAAGGCAAGCCCCAGGCCCCGGTTCTGGTGGGCACCACGTACGATGCCAGGGATGTCTGCCACTGCAGGGGGACAGGAGCACAGAGGGTCATGACACAGCCCTGCCCAGCAAAGACCGTGTCTCCGACCTGGAGACCACAGAGCCCAGATTTCCTGAGTTCCAAGACTCTCCCTGCAAGGACTGCCTTCAAACTGAAGTTGTTTGATCTACCACCTTAGTGATTCATTGACAGTCAAGAGATTTCAGCTTTCAGTTTTATAAAATGCTTTGAAATACTTGGGTGACAGGTATGATGACAGGTCAATCTAATGAGGAATACGTAACACATTCTTGTATTTCTGGCTTTAAAAGTGATTCAGAGAAGGGGGAAATGGCTTCCTCTACTTTTCCAGTAATTTGATTACCAACAAAAATTATTATAGAGCGCTTTGCAAATATAAAGTGCTGTGCACGTAACTATACAAGCAGGTTCACTATTCTTAATGGGTACATTATCTTCTGGAAAAATAATTATTCTCTCAAAATGGTACAGGGAAAGCTTTTTAAATCACATGGTGTCGACATGACTGGTCCCGACACAGACAACAGGTGAGAACAAGAGCAGCGAGACGAAACACGTCCTCTCAGGCCTGAAAGTCAAGCTCAGATTTCCAAGCTGTAACTAACAGATTCCTGGGGAGATGGGTGGGATCCTACTTTTGATAATGAACAGATTCACTGAAATTGTTCAAATTAGAAAAATAATGCTACATTTCAAATAGGAAGCAAAACTGAAGAGTTACATAATCATTTTTCTGAATTGCATCACTGAAACACAATATTTACATAGAATTTTGCAAGTTCTACCTGCTATTTGCTGGTAGCCTTCGTAGTGGACAATCCCCACATGAGGATTTAAGGTGGTAAATGGGTAAGAAGCCACGGCAGGTCTTGCATTTGAAATGGCTCGGAGGAGCGAGGACTTCCCAGCGTTGGGGAATCCAACCTGGAAGAGAAGTGAAGGTGGCCGCAAAGCTGTGCAGAAGCAACTTCACACTACAGTCGGGACTAGCCATGGTCACATGGGGACAGAGGGCTGCCACGGTCAAGGAGGCAGTTGAGCTGATGGACGCTGCTAGGATACCAGCACATCCCTCCCTTGGGGACACTATAGTTCAACACAGATACAGATGCCGATGGCAGGGCACTTACCATCCCAGCGTGGGCCACTGTTTTGAGCTCCAGGTAGAGAACTCGCTCCTGACCCAGCTGTCCAGGGGTACAAGTCACAGGGGCACGGTTGTCGTTGGCCAGGAAAAACCGGTTGCCTTTTCCACCCGCACCCCCCAGCGCGGCAATGTACTCATCACCTGGGTGAGACAGGTCTGCCACAACTTTGTCTTTCTCCTTCACCAGAGTGCCCAGAGGGACCTGAAAAAGCAGCGTTGACTGAGCTAAGTCCCACTCATTCCGTAAGCAATGCTGAGGGAGGGAAAGTGGTTGGGCCTTGTGTGGCTGCCAGTTGTGAAGCAAGGAGATGGGGCAGGGTGGCACTTGACCTCTGCCCTTCACAGCTCCAAAGACCTCCAAAGAAAGGGCCTAGGCCTCAGGGACTTCATGGGGCTGGGTATACTGCACAAAGGAACCCACAGAGACAGCCTTCCAACTGCATAAATGGCTTTTTCAACAGTGTTTGTGAAACATTAAATAGAAGCATCCAGAAAAAATAACTCATTGGCCAGGTACGGTGGCTCACACCTACAGTCCCAGCTACTTGGGAGGCTGAGGCAGGAGGATCACTTCAGTGCAGGAGTTAGAGGCTGCTGTAACTATGCTGCTCCCATGGCACTCTAGCCTTCTAGCCTGGGTGATAGAGCAAAACTGTGTCTCAAAAAACCCAAAAACGAAAACACTGAACCTGAGAGGAGAGTAAACTCAGCTCCCAGGGAGGCGCCAGCAGGGCTGTGGGAACAGCTCTGGGGATTGGCTGCTGTTTCTATGAGTTCCTCTTTTTTTTGAGAAAGAGTTTCACTGTTGCCCCAGGTAGTGCTGTGGCGTCATAGCTCACAGCAACCTCTAACTCCTGGGCTCAAGCCATCTTCCTGCCTCAGCCTCCTGAGTAGTTGGGTGCCCACCACAATACCTGGCTAGTTTTTCTATTTTTAGTTAGAAGGGGGTCTCACTGGCCAGTCTTGAACTCTTGAGCTCAAAGGATCTGCTCAACTCTACCTCCCATAGAGCCACCCCTTACAGCCTCAGGTTCCTCTTTTTAAAAAGTAATTACTTCATTTCTTCCCAGCCAGATACACACTCGCCTGACACCAGTGCAGAACCCCTCTGGGCATTTGCTTTGGGGGGCTGGGCAGCTCTCCGACTGCCTCCACTTCTGCGGTGCCATTTCTTGGCTGTACCACCAAGCCCCAGGGCCCCTCCAACTCACACCACGGCCTGGGGAGCTTGACGATCTGGAGCAGAGGGAGCAGAGCTGGCTTCACAGCCTTGGCTTACCCGGATGTAGAGGTTGGCGCCATTCCTCCCAAAGCAGTTTTTCCTGCCTCCGTCTTCTCCATGGAAACCCTCATACTGGGACAGGACTGATGACAGAGACTTGACTTGTTGGTCAACTAAAGATAGAACAAGAACTTTCACATTCCTTTGTGTTAAAACAATCATGGTCTATTGGTAATATTCTATGTCCAGTTTAAGAACCTTAAACAAAACAGATATGGAAACATGAAATGAAGTTGTAGCAACGGTTATAAAATGTCAATTTGATTGTTATAAAAAAGCTAAATTCTTATTTCCCTTCAAAAAATGCTACCATTTCTGAAAACTTTAAAATAATCATCAATTTGAAAACAGTTACGCTGTATCACTCTGGGACTTACTGAGCGTCTGTGCCCAGCATCTGTGCTGAGTGTGCCAACACCAGCAGACCCCCTCAGCATCGACAGTGGCAGGAACAGACCTCATCCCCTGACGTGTACTAGCACGTCAGTGTGCCCAAGACTAACACAACTAAACTAGACACGTTCAGAGTTGCTTTCTGGGGCGCTGTTGAACTATGCACATCACTCAAGTTCCCTCACGTGCATTTTAGGATGAAAAAGTAACCGTCCCTCCCCAAGCCACCCAGGGCACTTGCCTCTCAGGATGACATGGCCACCATTGCCTCCGTCCCCGCCGTCTGGGCCTCCAAACTCCTTTCGGGGCTCACTGTGGAAGCAGCTGGCCCCAGCACCGCCATTTCCTGCGCACACAAGCACTCTCCTGTGGTCCACAAAGTGTCTTTTCTACAGAGGGCACACACACCCCGAGTCACTCGGACATGTCTGAAATCCTCTCAAGAGACCAAACACCCATCTGCTATGTGCCTTTTCTATGACAGCTGATTAAAATTAGACATTAATGATATTAACATTGCTAATCTCTCCTAAAATCCAAAGACAAAAACCAGTTCCTATAGGTCACAGTGTTTGCAGGCAAGGTAATCTGCACTGAGGGGTGGTCAGCATGGAATACGCACTTCACAAAGGAACCCGGCATTTCTTTTTTTTTTTTTTTTTGAGACAGTCTCACTATGTCGCTCTCAGTGGAGTGTCGTGGCGTCACAGCTCACAACAACCTCCAACTCTTGGGCTTAAGCGATTCTCTTGCCTCAGCCTCCCAAGTAGTGGGGACTACAGTCGCCCAGCTATTTTTTTGTTGCAGTTGTCATTGTTGTTTAGCAGGCCTAGGCCAGCCCTGGTGTACATGGTCAGTGCTGAACCTGCCAGCCCTGGTGTACATGGTCAGTGCCCCACTCACTGAGCTCCAGGTGCCGAGCCTGAACCCAGCACTTCTAACCTAAAGGTAACAGACCTCGTTTAGGAGATAGTCCTTAAATAAAGTAACTTTTCACCCAGAAAGATACTTTCTTTCCACACAGAAAGATACTATTCCAAGAATAATTTTTCCTAATGGGAAGTTTTAGTTCCTTAGGATGTGACAGGGCAGAGTCGAAGTCCTCAGTCCCCAAGGCTTTCCATTCTGAAGAAACCCAGACTAAGAGAGGGTTCATTGTTAAATGCAGTGATACAAACAGAGGCCCTTATTTCTTCAGATCCCAGAGGCAGACAGAATCTGCCTAAAGAATGAGCACTAACTGGGTTAGTATTTAAGGCTTATTAGCTCATCCTTGAAAGAGTCCGTTACAGGCCAAGGGCATAGGTCCTCACTGCACCCCAGGGATGCCTGTCCTCTGCACACCTGTGCAGGGACCCATGCCCTGCCCTGAGCGTGCCCAGAGCCCCTGGCCAGGCACCCATGCACCTGCATTTCTCTATCCAGTGCTCCACAAATGCATCTATTTTAAGATTCTTTGGCACCACCACGTGGAAAAACCATGAATTACTATGTCTAAGACTCAATGTGCGATTTTGCTATATGCCAACAGAATCAAAATCAACCTGACAAAAAAAAAGAGCACAACAGGTGACCACCACACAAGAGAGATCACGCCCCACTGTTGGTGAAAAGATGGAGCCCTGTGGGAATGTCAGCCACCTGAGCATCCATCCAGCCAGGGCATCTCCATCGGAAGTGCCGTCCGCCCTAATAGTGCTCTCTAAAGCCCCTCCACTAGAAGCAAAGGGAGTGAGTCCTGGACTTGCACGTCCTGAATTTATTCAAAGGCCATTCATGTTTTAAATAGGTTTTGAAAAACAAAATAAGAAAAACTTGTAAGGCTCAGAAAACTACAAAGGGCTATCCTCCCCTGGACACTTCCGATTAAGAAATACTGCACAGGGGAAAGGGCACACGTGGCACAGATGCACAGTGCACAGCTGGCGGCAGGGTGAGCAGATGCACGGTGCACGGCTGGCGGCAGGGTGAGCAGATGCACGGTGCACGGCTGGCGGCAGGGTGAGCAGACGCACGGTGCCCGGCACAGCTGGCGGCAGGGTGAGCAGGCCCCACTGCGCCACCCTACAGGGAGAACGCCCTCTGACCTGCCAAACCTGGGCCCTTCCGCCTGCTGCGTTTTGCCCGGGACTGCCCACACAGGGCTCCCAGGGCTCCTAGGGCTCCCAGGGCTCTGTCTCATCTCCCCATTTTCAAGAAGCTCTGTAAGTCCCTCCAGTACTGACAACAGGACAGGCAGAGGTGGGGTGAGGAGCCAGCACCATGCCCCGCGCCCTCCAGGGAGGGACCTGCAGCTGCATGAAGCCGAGGGGCCTCACCAGCTTCTTCTCAGAGAGCGGCTTCTTTCTGGGGGGCTCCTGATGCCTGGTGTGGGCTGCACAGCTCGCTGACAGCAGTCTGGGAGAAGCCCACTGCTCGAGACGCTGCTGGGGCTCAAGGTCAGCCAGCATGGATGGGAGCCGATGCCCCACACCCTCGAACAGGGTCTGAGATCTTGCTGAGAAGAGCCTTGAAAGTATCATGGCCCCTAAAAAATACAAATTGGCAAAATAAGTTTACTTACTTGTACCTCACTTTAAACCTGAACTTCAAGTGGAAACAGATGTGGCATACAGCAGCATCTGAAGCAAACCAGTGAACTGAGGGGTCCCACCTTCTCAGGTCTGACCTGTGAGTTGTCTGCTACCAGGGGTGGGGGTGGGGACAGGATTTGTGTGCAAAGGACATAAAACATTAAACCTTCTGCAACACCAAACCTACTCCACTATGGACGTCAAGGATGTGCTCAATGAAAATATTAAATGGGGAAATCTGAACTTCAAATCAAAATGTCTTCAAACAAAGATATCCACTTCCTCAAACATCACTGAGTGTGCTCTGTCATGGAGTCGAAGTCACTGACCTGGGATACAAGAGCAGGAAACACGGGCCATGGCAGCAGAAAAGAGCCCTGACCTTTGCGCCTACCTTGGGGTGACCCAGGACAGGCTGTGCTGATGCTCACAGACACACAGTGACACCTGGCTGTCATGCTGTGATCTCCTGAGTCCCTGGCACAGAGCTCTGGAACCCTGACTCCTCACAGTTTTCTGAGTGACAGGATGAGGGGAGCATCTGAAATGGGCTCTTGAGTCCCCTCTGCCCCAATGAGGTGACTCCAGGTTGGGTCCTGGATGGCTTTGGGGGGAGCTGGTCACCAGAAAGACCAGGCCATGGCCAGAAGGAAGGGAAGGGTTGGAGATTTATTAATAACCAACCACTTTTTTTTTTTTTTTTTTTGCAGTTTTTGGCTGGGGCTGGATTTGAACCCACCACCTCTGGTAGGAGGCCAGCGCTCTACTCCTTTGAGCCACAGGCGCTGCCCAAAATAACTGACCACTTTGATGTGGCGAAGCCACCACGGACAGCCTCAGACCATGAGGTGTGTGGAGTTCCAGCAGGGTGGTACACCCCAGCTCCACAAGACAGACGCTCTGTGCTTAGGACCCTTCTAAGCCTCCCTGCGAGCACCCGACATCTGGCTGCTCTTCTGTGTCCTTTGTAATGTCCCTTATAATAAACTGAAAAACATAAATGAAGTGTCTTCCCTAAGTTTTATGGCAAATTATCAAACTGAGGAGAGGGTTGTAGGTGCCAACTGGTAGCCAAGTCAGGCAGAAGTGTGGGTATCCTGGGGCACTGAAGTGGGGAGTGTTCATATGACCGAGCCCTCAACTTGAGGGTCTGAGGTAACTGCTGGTGGTGTCAGGACTGGAGGGAACTGCAGGGCACCCCACTGGTATCCAAACAGGGCTGAGCACTGCATGGTGCAGAAAGCCCACAGGTCGTGTCACACAAGTGGTGTGGGCAGAGGCCGGGCCCAGCAGCCGTGGCACACGTGCGTGTGTGGCAGAGCCAGCGACCTGTTCGTGGTGCGTGGCTCAGTCACTTGCTCACTCAACAGCTCCTGACAGCTGAGTATGTTGCAGGGGCTGTCGCCCTCCGGGAAGGGACAGCCCCTCTTCCCTCACTGTGAGACCCAATACCCACCCACTCCCAGATGGCCCATTCGTGTGCCCCACATAAAAAGAAACTCACATAGCCCCTCACTTTTAAGTATGACATATATATACAGAAGGGGATAAAATGTGTACGTATTGTTAAAACATCACAGAGGCAGTGAGCCTGGGACACAGCAGTCCCTCACATGGGCTCCCCCTCCACACCCCAACCCCCCTGAAATGGAAACACTTTCTTATTTTTTGCAGTTTTTGGCCGGGGCTGGGTTTGAACCCGCCACCTCCAGATATGGGCCGTTGCCCTACTCCTTTGAGCCAGAGGCGCTGCCCTGGAGACACTTTCTTAGTGAAGCACTCAACAGTTTTGCTTTTAATTTTGAATCAACTGCAGTTATAGGAAAGTCAGAAAAATATGGAGAACTTTTTCTGAATCATTTGAGGGTAACCTGCCAGCCTGACAGCCCTCACCTGGGACACCACTGAAGCCAGGCCTCCCCAGTGGGGCTGACTGTCCCTAACAAGGTCTCCCCAGCAGGAAGGTCCGCGTCCCATCACTTGTTTCGGGCTGTCGTGGCTCCGCAGGCTCCTTCGGGCGGCACATTCCTCAGCCTCTTCTGACTCATGCCCTCAACACCAGGAAGGTCGTGGGCGGGCATCTGTAGAATGTCCTAGTTTCCAATTTGCCCCACCGGTCACTCTAATTACCTCTTCCTGCCTTTGCAGCCCCCATGTTCCTCCAGCACCTGCCCCCTACCCCCAACAGCATCTTCTCTCCTGGGACCTCTCTGCTTATCACCCTTCCTGTCCGCGTATTTTGAATAACTCTCTGTTCTGGGATGATTCTGCACTTGCAGACAAGGTACAAAGGTGTTTACACACACTTCTTCCCTAGTGTCTTCCCACGGCAGCACCTGACTGGCATCATGACACATGTGTCACAACTAAGAAGCCAACTTTGGTCCACACACATTGCTATAAACTAAACCCCAGGTGGGTTTGCATTTCACCAGTTCTTCCATCACTGTCCCTTTTTTTTTTTATTTTGAGACACAGTCTCATTGTGTCGCCCTGGGTAGAGTGCCATGGACTCACAGCTCACAGCAACCTCAAACTCTTGGGCTTAAGCGATTCTCTTGCCTCAGCTTCCCAAGTAGCTGGGACTACAGGCGCCTGCTGCAACGCCCGGCTATTTTCTTCGTTGTAGTTGTCATTGATTAGCTGGCTGGGGCCGGTTTGAACCCACCAGCCCTGGTGTATGTGGCTGGCGCTGTAACCACTGTGCTATGGGCGCCGAGCCACTGTCCCTTTTCTATTCAGGGTTTCACCCAGGATCCCACATTGCACTGAACCACCATGGAGTAATAGTTTAGGTCCATACCTGTGAAAATATCCTTCAGGAAGGTGAAGTGAAGACAATCTCGGATGGTGGAAAACTAAGAGAATCTGTCACTAATAAATCTGCCGTGCCGTGAATAGGAAGGAATTTGATAGCAGAGGGAAGCCTGGATCTTGAGGAGCTAAGAGAGGGCAACAGAAATGGTAAATGTAAAAGACAGTGGGAAAACAACTATAATATTGTCAGACAGTGGGTTTCTAACTCAGGAGGGGGCTAAAGGGCCTCCTGAGAGTTTAAGGTCTGCATAATCCTGAAGGGCACAAGGATTAACTCTTAAATTGTCAGTGAAAGGTCAGGTACCTGGACTATAATCTCCAAAGCAATTATTAACACATAATACAAAGAGACAGACCTAGAAAGCCAGCAAATAAATGAAACACTAAAAACTGTTCGTATTCAAGGGCAGTGCCTGTGGCTCAGTAGATAGGGCACTGGCCCCATATATGGAGGATGGTGGGTTCAAAGCTGGCCCTGGCCAAACTGCAACAACAACAAAAAATAGTTGGGCATTGTGGATTCAAACACTTCTAAAAGGAGTAATATAGAACCAAAAATAGATGGGACATGACTTGGCGCTAGTAGCTCAGTGGTGAGGGCGCCAGCCACATATACCAGGACGGGTGGTTTCAAACCCAGCCTGGGCCTGCTAAACAATAATGACAACAACAATAACAACAACAAAAAGCCTGGTGTCGTGGAGGGTGCCTATAGTCCCAGGTACTTGGGAAGCCGAGGCAAGAGGATCATTTGAGCCGAGTCTGAAGTTGTTATGAGTTATGACGCCACAGCACTCTACCCAGGGCAACACAGTGAGACTCATCTCAAAAAATAAAAATGCAACTTACCAAATAAACAGAAGAAGAAACAATCTAAATAGCTCTTTATCTATTAGAGGAGTTGAATTTGTTATAAAAGACTATTTCCCAAAGAAAAACTCCACACTCAGATCACTTTCTTTTATTATTATTATTATTTTTTAAGACTTTTATTTACTTACTTTTTTTTTTGAGACAGAGCCTCAAGCTATCCCCCTGGGTAGAGTGCTGTGGCATCACAGCTCACGGCAATCTCCAACTCCTGGGCTCAAGCGAGTCTCCTGCCTCAGCCTCCCAAGTAGCTGGGACCACAGGTGCCTGCCACAGTGCCTGGCTATTTTTTGGTTGCAGTCGTCATTGTTGTTTGGTGGGCCCAGCCTGGATTCGAACCCACCACCTTAGGTGTATGTGGCTGGCGCCTTAGCCACTTGAGCCACAGGTGCCCAGCCTATTTATTTACTTCTTGTTGTTGTTGTTGCAGTTTGGCCTGGGCCGGGTTCGAACCCACCACCCTTGGTATATGGGGCCGGTACCCTACTCACTGAGCCACACGCGCTGCCTCAGATCACTTTCCTGGTAAATTCCAGTGAACATTCAAGAAATAAATATCACCAATCTTACACAATTTTCTGAGAAAACGGAGGAAGAAAGGCCACCGTCCAACTCATCTTACAAGGCCATCATACCGAAACCTGACATTATGAGAAAAGAACATTCATGAATATAGATGCAAAGAACTCTTAAAATACTACCCAACAGGCTGGGCACAGTCAGTGGCTCACGCCTGGAATCCCAGCACTCTGGGAGGCTGAGGTGTGTGGATTGCTGAGCGCACAGGTTCAAGACCAGCCTGAGCAAGAGCAAGACCCCATCTCTTAAAATAGCTGGGCGTTGTGGTGGGCACCTACAGTCCCTGTTACTTGGGTGGCTGAGGCAAGAGAATCGCTTGAGCCCGTGAGTTTGAGGTTGCTGTGAGCTATGAGGCCATGACTTACCGAGGGCGACAAACTGAGACTATCTCAAAAAAATAAAAAAAATATTACCCAACAGAATCTAGCAGCACAGAAAGGATCACATGTGAAGAGCCAGCTTGGCATTCCCAGGAACAGGAGGCCATGTGGCTGTCAGAACTCATCCACGACACCCCATCACGTGACGGAGCATGGGGCCATCTCAGCACATGCCCCAGACAGCACTCAATTCCCACCAATGATTAGGAAAATAAACACTCAGCAAACCAGGGGTAGAAGGGAACCTCACCCTGGTAAACAGTACCTAACAAAAGGCCCACAGCTCTTCACACTCGATGGAACTGCTGCCCTGAGACCGGGGAAAAGGCCACCATCTGGGCAGCGTCCGTAGCTCAGCAGGTAGGGCACTGGCCACATACACCGAGGCTGGCGGGAATGAACCTGGCCTAGGCCTGTGAAACAACAATGACAACTACAACCAAAAAATAGCTGGGCATTGTGGCAGGCACCTGTGGTCCCAGGTACTTGGGAAGCTGAGGCAAGAGAATCACTTAAGCCCAAGAGGGGTTGGGCTTGAGGTTGCTGTGTGCTGTGATGCTACAGCACTCTACAGAGGGTGACAGCTTGAGACTCTGTCTCAAAAAAAAAAAAAAAAAAGAACAAAGAAAGAAGCCTGAAGTGAAACTGTCCCTATTTATAGAATGTTTGATTCCTTAGAAAATCCCAGGCAAATCTACAAAACAATTAATAGTAAATGAACTAGGCCAGGTAAGATGACTCATGCCTATAATCCCAGTACTCTGGGAGGCTGAGGCAGGTGGACTGACTGAGCTTAGGAGTTCGAGACCAGCCTAAGCAAGAGAGAGACCCTGTCTCTAAAAATGAGCCAGGGTGTTTTGGCAGGTGTCCACAGGCCCAGTTACTTGGTAGGCTGAGGCAAGAGAATCATTTGGGCCAAAGAGCCTGAGGTTGCTATGAGCTATGATGCCATGGCACTCTACCCAGAGAGACAGAGTGAGACTCTGCCTAAAAAAAAAAAAAAAAAAAAATAGGCTCAGTGCCTGTAGCACAGTGGTTACGGAGCCAGCCATATACACCGAGGTTGGTGGGTTTAAACTCAGCCTGGGCCAGCTAAGCAACAACGACAACTGCAACAGAAAAAATAGCTGGGTGTTGTGGCAGGCCCCTGTGATCCCAGATACCTTGGGAGGCTGAGGCAAGAGAATCACTTAAGCCCAAAAGTTTAAGGTTGCTGTGAGCTGTGATGCTACAGGACTCTACTGTACTGAGGGTGACACACTGAGACTCTGTCTCAAAACTAAAAAAGAGATACAATTCTAAGTATTTTTCAGAGATTAACTCATTATTCCTTGTAAAAACTGTGAAGAAAGTACTTTCATTACTCCCACTTTACAGATGAGGAAACTGAGGCAGAGACAAATAAGACTTACCCAAGGTCATGGAGCTATCATGTGGGGAGGCGAGGGGCAGAGAGTAAAAACAGGTTGTCCCACCCCAGGGACTGTCACCACAAGCTCATCACAGCTAAGCCTGGTGGACAGTCACGCCATCCATCCCCGACACTCTGGACACCAGGCTTCTGCCGGTGGCACACCACCTGAGGATGGATCACAGAGAAGGGCTCAACTGCCAAGCCGGCCAGAGCCTGGACCCTGCTCCTGCCTGACTTGCCGCACTCCCTCCTTTCTGCCCTCTCCATTTCTGTCTGGAGACCTGCTGAGTGCTGTGGTTCTCCCTCATCAGGTGCACAAACTCAGCTTTATCCTTGGGGCTGCCTGGCGGGATTTTCCTTCTAATAAGGATATTCTTATTGTACGTGTGAATAATTCACCCTTTACAGTAAAAAAGAAAACAAGATCAAATAAGCTGATGAAAACAATGCAAACGAGGCACAAGATGACCATACAGACATCCCAGCAGCAGTGGAGCGAAGGGGGGCTCCCCGCAGTCCTCGAGACAATGAAAGTGCAGTCTCCTACACCGAAATAGGGGTTTAAAAGAAGCTCTTCGGAAGCAGCTGAGGTGCAAGGGTGCTGGACTGGGTGCATGCCGGAGATGTACCTCAGGCACAGGCAGATACAACCCGTTACAAACATGCTCTCAATTAGCAATGATTCATCCTCAAATTAGAAAACACAACTGGACAGCTACTCCGGAGGCTGAGGCGAGAGAATCGCCTAAGCCCAAGAGCCGGAGGTTGCTGTGAGCTGTGATGCCACAGCACTCTACCGAGGGCGACACAGTGAGACTCCATCTCAAAAAAATAAATAAAGGAAGCCCTTCTAAAGGGCTTTCTTGCAGTCCAACTGGATGTAACTGTGGTGTAGTTGTTCCGACCCCTGATGTTTACCAACGACCCTGTCACCTGAGTTTACTTAGTGCCATTGGCCTGTTCCTGTGTTCTCAGCATCACCAAGAAGAGCTCCTGAAGCAGAGCAGGTGCCCAAAAGTCAGGAACCGCTGTCTACTCAAGAACATTGTAAAATAAAAGACAGCTGGGAGACAAAAGGGGGGAAAGGATGAGAAACCACATGGGGTAGGAGCAGTGATTCTGCAGAGGTTGGGGGAATCTGGGCCAACCATTGTCTCAGCGGAAACATAAGGAACAGTCCCCGAGGTCAGTTTTAGGAAGAAAAAACCAATGACCTAAATTCCATTTTTTTAAATATTAAAGAGACACCTAAGCATGTTCCCTGGTTCTCTTCACTGTCTGGCCTGGAGCCCAGGGGCTAGGGAAGGTGGTAATGACACTGACTCCCATTCTGCTTCAGGGAGGTCTAGCATGGACCTCTGACACCTGTTCACAGAGTCCACTGGTGCTAACCACATCCCTGTATCATGAGCCAGGCAAATAGGACCTGCAGGTTTATACCAGGCAGAATGAGGCGTGCCCTAGAGGTGTCTTCAGTCAGGGAGCTGGAGATTGCTGAAGGGAGGGGCACTCAGAAAGCGGGCACCACCCCATCAGCCGTGCAGAGAGGCTGCCTAAGTGGTGGTGGTGGGGGGGGGCTCTCAATGCTGCCATCCTATTCCTGGTCAGGCACATCTTCCTCTTTCTGGTTCACCTTGAAGTACTCTAGCCCCCCCCACAAAACCCACACCTGAAGTCCTGGGAGTTCTGTTTGTAAGATGCAGATAATCAACTTCATCTCTGAAGAGTTTCATGACATTGGTCACATCAGCAGCTGAGACACAGGAGCAGGCAGAACTTCCTGACAAAATTAAAGCTTCCTTGGGTCACCTTTATGCCTGTGTTGATTTCACTGGCCTCCACTGTGCATGGGACCTCTGCCTGAATCCCTGAAGCTCTGTGTAACATGTCCACAGGTTCTTACAGGTGCATTTTCCTCTGCATCAGACAACAGGATGAAGGCATGGGCCTTGTGGTAGCAGGGACACTGTGGCTGGCTGCCTACAACCCATCGCCCCCCCTCGGACCCCATCACATCTTCTTAAGAAGGATACTCAATGCTGTCCAATACAGTAACCACTAGCTACATGGAATATTAAGTTTAAATCAATTAAAATTAAATAAAATATATTAACTCAGTTCTTCAGTCTCACAGGCCACATTCTAAGCATTCATAGCCATATGCTGCCAGTGGGTAACACAGCAGACAGGACAGATTAGAACATTTCCACCATCATGAACAGCACTGGTCTGTACACTGTGCAGGGAGAGCCCAGAAAAGTGAGCTCACACTTCTCCCAATGGCATACGTCAAGCTTAGCAAGACGGTGATGGCAGCCCAGGGTCCGGAGTCTGACTGAGATGTTTCATAACTACAAGGTGGAGTTTTTGAACATGCCTGGAAAGGCATTCAGTGAACAACAAAGGCTCACCTGTTATACCACTGCTACTGCTCTATAAATGTTAAGCTCAGTGTCTATTTGTCCAGACATCACTGCCAGGAACCTCTTCCAAAACTTCCATACTGGTTTTAAAATGTGTTCCTTACACGTGAGGGCTAATCCCGTGCACTGTGGTGCCTTCCACTTGCTTTTCCAGGCTGCCGAGCCAGCCCTATAGGAGCAGGAGGCTGGAACATTTGCTTCCCTGCTCTCAGATCCCTCGACTGGAAGTCACAGGTCGATTCAGGGAGCCCTCTCCACTCCTGGATCTGTAGCAGCCCTTTATCTTGTGGAGTCCAGGGAAAGAAATACCGCCAGTGCCCTAGCTCCAGGCTGCAGCACCAACTGTGTGCTGTCTGTACACTTTACCTTTGCAAAGAATCCCTTTATAAACCCTCCTCAAATTATGCTCATAAGCACATGTGTGTGGGGTTGAGACTCAGAGAGGTTAAGTCACTTGCCCAAAGTCACACAGTCCTCTCCTCTGGTCTCTCTCACACATTGCTCATACCTGTAATTATTCTACAGCAAATGTCATCACACTGCAGCATGCATACACGAAGACTTTCCAAAAAAACTAAGGCAAGAATAATTTTAAATGGAACGAATTTTCTACTCTGCAACTTTTGGTAAGTTCTCTTTGCTAAAATAGATGTGCCTGACAATGAACTGGCATTTAAAAGAATTAAGTTCTCTGTTCCCCTTTCCTTTACAAAAGAATGACATCTCCCAAACGGAAATCTTCTAATTCCTACCTACAGATCACTGTGAATGATTCACCTGTCTTCAGTTAAAAGCAAACAAAACAACAACAACAAAAAACATGAACAGAACTGGTAACAAACCCAGTCTCATTCAGCAAAATTCAACCAGGTAAGTGAACCATGTGGAAGACAATACATTTCACTGAGAGGTGTGCTTACCCCATGTTAAAAAGAATCCAAACTCTGTAAAATAATTTAAAGGTTTATTCTGAGTCAAGTATGAGTGACCATGGCCCAGAGCTACGCCCAGGAAGCCTTGAGAAGGTGGGCACACGGTGGCTGGGTTACAGGGTGGTTTTATGCCCTTTAGGGAGACAGGAATTACACATAAAGTCAAAGATCAGTTTGTGGAAGGGCCCGAAAAGGCACGGAATCTGAAAGCAGGTGTTACAAGGATAGAAGCGGGTTCAAACATTCTTTGATTTGAAATTGGTTAGAGAAACGAAGCTTTGTCTTAAACTGGCTTGGCATGTTTTAACTCAAGCTAAGGAAATGTGTGAATCAGGGACAGGGCACCGGCCTCACCCGGGCTCGGGGGTCAGTTAGCGAAGCGCGGAGCGGGTCGGGCCGGCCGGCCGGCAGCGACGGACACGTCCCGGGCGGGCCTGACCCCTTCTTAAGGCCAGGAGCGCAGTCCTAGGGGATTTCTGGGGTCCCCCTGGCCAAGGTGGGGGGGACTCGTTCAGTCCCCTGAGGGTCGAGAGTTTACTTTAGTTCACAGTTAGAAACTCGGGCCAGAGCGGGCTCCTGCGGTCTGAACGCGAATTCTCGCCCCGTGATGGCGGCGGCGGAGCTCCGTCAGGGTGACCACGGGACCGGGGACACAGAAAAGGCGCCCCGCCACTCCCCGCGCCCACGCCCGCACTCACCGGCTCCGAGAATCACTTCACTTCCGGGGCATCGGACGCCGCCGACCACTTCCGGGGCGTTCGGCCGGCCCCGCCCCGAGCCCTGAGCGCGCCCGCGCCTCCCATTGCGCATGAGCGGAAGTTGCGGGCAGCTGCGCGCTCCGTTCGCTGCTGGTCCGGGTCTGTGTCACCAAAGGCGAGCGGCCCGGGCGCCGTCCCTACCCGGACCCCCGGGGCCACGGAGTCCCGGGCGTGTTGCCGGGAGCCGGGCATCTTGGAGGGCGGTGCTCCTGGCAAGGCGTGCCTGCAAATAAATCACCTTTGCGAACTAAAGCAAAATCTTAACCCCCGGGGGACTGAATGGAGCCCCCCGCTTGGCCAGGGAGACGCCCAAGTACCCTAAGACTGTTACTGGCCATGAGAAGGGGGACTCGCCTGGGCATGCCCCGCCCCTCCTGGACACGTCCTCTGTCGTTCGTCACCTGTCTTGAGAACGTGCGAGGCAAAGCCTGACCCACACCTGCACGGTCCACTTCTCAGCAGGTCCTGAGTCTGGGTGAGGCGAGTACCTGGTCTCTGATTAGCAGAATTTCATATCTTAACTAAAAACATTCCATGCCCTTAGACAAAGCTTCATTTCTTTTCTTTTGAGACAGTGCCTCACTCGGTTGTCCTGGGTAGAGTGCCATGGCATCCTAGGTCACAGCAACCTCAAACTCTGAAGTGATCTTCCGCCTCAGCCTCCCTAGGAGCTGAGACTACAGGGTGCCCACCACAACATCCAGCTAACAGCTTCATTTCTTTAACCAATTCCAAATCAAAGAATCTTTAAACCACCTATAACCTGTAATCTGCTTTAAGACATTCTGACCTTTTGGGCAAATCAGTGTTCCCTCCCAGGTATTGATTTATGACTTTGTGTGTATAAACCCCATTAGATTATTTTCTACTGACACGTTAAATCTCATTAACCTCATGAAAACACACTTGATAGGATAATTTCTGAAGAACCAGTTTATTAAGAGATTACACCAAAGCATAAACAATTTATGGGTCAAACTTGGACTGCAAAAAAAATTAACCAGTAAGGATGTTTTTAAAAAATTACTCACAAATAACAATACAAATTTGATCTGTTCAATAAATAGAAATGAAGTGATGGCTAAAAAATATTTACGTGGAAATGGAAAGTCGTCTTTTACAGTTTTGAAGGGATGCCTGGATGTTCAAGCCTATGCATTATGAATCTCTGACGAAATCAGAGGCCTCCTTACACTCCAACCGTATGAGCATTTTAAGGTTTCCTTTCTGATCCTAGGAGATCTTGCCTACCTTGGCTCCATTTGTAAAGACTCACGGTGTGAATTCTGATGTATTCTGTAATATGATAAGTACCATTTATTCAACTAACTCTAATGGATGATGGGCTTTTGTGTACCAATGTAAATTTGTCAGCACTTGTGAAAACTGTGGTCATTGCTTTTCAAGTTCAAAACCTGCCAGATGTTCGGGAACAATAGGAAGAAGAGTGAGCATCATTTCTCCAAATCTTCCCTTGTGTCTTCACGGGCCTTTGGTAGAGGCAGTCAGAAAACAGAAAGCACCACCAACCACACTGCACGAACAATCCACCTTAGCCTACGCCGTTCCCAACATTCATGTTACAGAAGAGAAAATATAATACAGTTAATGAAAAAGAATTGCTGGCATCACTTTTCCCCACAATACATAAAAGTGGACAACACATTAAATAAACATTGTTATTAATCATTAAATATATTAACACCAAAAATCATGTATAAATTAGGAAATAAATGTACAAACTATTTCTCAAAGTGCTTTTTAAAATATATACACAACATTCAAGATATTCTTAATGTAAGACATTTCAGACTGAAGTTCTGAGATAAGTTTTTTAAATGTCCTTTTTTAAAAAAAGTATTAATACAGCACTTAAAAAAAAAAAAACACACACACACATACACACGGCATATTCCCAGATTGGCAAGGAATAAAAATAAACTATTTTCACAGTTATCTAAAATGTTTAACATTTTCAATGGGAAATTTTTAGTCCCCAATTGAGTTGCAAATTAGTTCTATGAAAATTGTCAGAAAGGAAGAGAACAAAATCAAGGGAGATGACTCCCTAAATGAGATTGCTAATACTTTTGTCATTTAGCAATTAAGAATTCTCATTGCAGTAATGTAACACAGATATATACATATATTTTTTAAGCCCTTACCAGTGTTAAGGGTTTTTTTTAAACCCTTATGCCTACCAAATAAATGCTTCTATCCTCATTTTTGTGTGGTATCTATCTTACAGGAGGGGAGAATGTCCCAGAATGGGACTGGTACTCAGCACAGGCAAGTCCTGCAGTCTGAGTCTTGGTTCTTCATCTGTAGAATGGGAATAGCAGCTGCCTCCACAATTCACCCATGGGCTGTCAAGATTAAATCAAGCAAAACCCCTAAAAGGGTCTTGAAAATTCTAAAGCACTCAACTCTGATAAAGTATTACTTTCAATTTTTAAAACATAAAATTTATCAATTAAAGAAAAACAGCAGCAGCAGGTGTAACATAACAAGTATTGGATATTTTTGTATTTTCTTGGCAGTTTTGGGAAATATGTCAGGATTTATCCAAAGATTTTTTGAAAAAAGATTCATAGTAAATGCATATCATTATCCAAGCAAAGGCTGATCAAATGTCCATGCGACTGATTAGTGGAAGTACAGAACTCTTCCCTTTGACCACACTTTTCCAAGTGAGCTGTCTTTAATGTTTGCACAGAATTTAAATGGGATCAAATGTCCTAGGAATGTAAAAATTACTTAGAAGTTTTCTATATAAAACCTTTGCTTTTCATTAGAAAGAACACAATAAAATTATTTGGGTTCCTTTTAAAAGTAAGATGTGAATTTCAGATATCCCTAAAAGAAAAGGAACGCTTGCTTGGAGATCTGAACAAGAAGGTCCTGGAAGAAATAATATAAAATAAACAACTTGCCAACTATTTGGAAAACTTGGTATCAATATTTTAAATTATCTATACATTTAGGATTGGGCATATTAAATGTTCAAATCCCAGAAATGACCATCAGATAAACAAGGGTCAAAGTCAGAGTAATTCCCAATCACAACCCAGTTCCCCGAGGAACCCAGTTCCCACCCCTCCTTCCTTTAAGGACACCCTCTTCCTGGGTTAGGCTAATCATGCACTGCTCTTGCAGGTTCATTATTTATTTGGATTATAGTCATTGATCCCTCTTTACTTTTTAATACAAAAACATACACCTTTCTAGATGAATGGAACTGGCAAGAGACAGAGGTAAGATCAAGTTCTGGAAAAGACCGTCTGTGGCCTGTCCTACCTGCTTTCACTGAGTAATAGAAACTACCCAAACACAGAAGGTGCCCTCCCAGCTGTTCTGGAGGCCCAGGAAGAGGCTGCCCCCAGGGGCTGCAGGTGTCAGGCTGCCGGGCAGCTAGTGAAAGAGTAAGGTACAACCCACAATGTGACAAGTGCTGGAGGGGAGGGGACCAGGATCTGTTCACAGGAACATGAAGACTGCGGTGTCTTCTAGGTGTGTCCCATCACTGGGCACAGAATACTCTTGATGACAAAATGATCCCCAAACCTAGCCAGAAACATCGAGAAGGGTGGGGGACAAAAACAGTACAGCCTCTCTACTGTTTCAACATACAGTACTATACACAGCACCAAATGTGTCACCACCAAAGCGCTGCCTCGCGCCGGCAGTGCGCACTCGGCATCATACCCAGCATAAAATGAGCACGCTTCACATGCAGACGTGGCATTGGGCGAAGGAGTAACCAACATGTCACAATTCATCAGAACTGCCACCAGCCCGTCCATCCCCTGGATGAACACGCAACCACTGGCTCCACCAAGGATGCTCGTCCCTTATTGCTGGTAATTTCCATACTGGCCCTACAAGAGATCAAGACGTTGATTATACCCCAGTAGTCATGAGTAAAAGGGTCCACACCCAACGGTAAGACCGACCCCACTCCCAGCCAACATCCAGGCCAGCGGATGGAAGGCAGTTAAGGTGAGCTGACAGCCTCCACTTTTCTAGAAGCCGCCATCTGAGCCTGTGGCTTACTCTGCGTCAGAAGGTCAAACAGTCACACTTGGGGCTCTCTGGGGGCCGGGCCGGGCCAAGTGCCAAACACAATCTCGCACTGACCCCATTGGGTAGGGAGTGGCTCACCAGCCAGCCCCATGGGGACTGAAAGGAAAATGCCAGTCCCCTAGCCTGCTGAATTAAGAAATCAGAGTTGAGGGTGACCAGGGTAGTGAGTTTTAGTCAACAAGGAGTCTGAACTGGAGTGCCTGTGTCCAGCAAGGCTGCAGGATGCTGACCAGGTCACCTGTGCCATGACCAATGCAGGGAGTTCACCACCCCTCAGCTGTGAGTAATCACATCCTAGGTACCCAGCTAGGCAGTCAGGCAGGGAGGAACAGGAATCCTGGCCTCAAGTTCCTCCAGTAACTCCTGAAGGAACTGGTTGTAATGAGTCTAGTTGGCAGGAGTCAACACTGACAGGTCCTGCCCATGCCCTGATGCTGACCTAGTGAGAGGGGCAAATCTCAAACCTGTCAGGGCAGTGGACTCCCCGACTGCCCCTCACATTTTTAAGTCTAACCCATTGGTTCTCAGATGACAGTTTTTCCCTGGGGACACCTGGCAAAATTGGAGACTTTTTGATTGTCAGGACTTGGGAGTGGGGGAGATGCTGCTGAAACACCTCGCAGAGCATACAACTCCACAGCCAGCAGTGCCCAGGCTGAGCATGTGGCCTTCAGTTACAGACTACCCAGAATTAACATTCCAGAGTTAGAGGGACAGTGTCCAAAATGGGGAATTCTCTGTCGTCTTCGTGGCTTTATGTCTTATGTACAGGCAGACAAGAACATACGTATGAGCCAGTTCCATCTACAATTAAATTAGACCATCCACTATTTCATTCTGAAGGAAGCACCTTGTCTCATCAAAATCACTCTAGTAACTCAAACTTTACGTCCAGGTGTAGACAGTCACCCTCCCAAATTCCAACACGATGCTCCTATGTGTGAAAGCTTCCAGTCCAAACCCAGAAGACCCAGCCCGGGGCCTGCTCTGGGTCTGCCGGCACCAGCACACTGTTGGGCAGAGGTAGCCTCTCTCGACGCCGATGGGCCGGTGCTTCCAAACTGTGCCCTGAAATGCCTCTAAGTTAGTGCCTGTGACTGCTCCACCCCAGGGTAGACTTGTATTATGCTCTGCTGAAGTTCAGACTTCACTGAGCACAACTGGGTTGTCCTTACTCTCTTTAGGAAGCAGGATGATCAGCATTCATAAAACACTATTCAGCATCTTAACCTCCCAACCAGCTGAAAAACAACCGAAGTCAATACCATGCTTTGAAATTTCATTAGCTATGCAGAATGTGTCCCACCTAGCACAAGTCACCAGTGGACTCTTCATACACACTGATGATCAGTGTGGGAAAAAAAAAAAACTTAATGAAAGCGGGAAAAAAAAGAAAGAAAAAGGACTCTCTTCAAAGGAGGCTCTGAAACAGTGTCCAAGATAATCCTCCTCCTCTCCCTAGCCAACCCCCATACCCATGCTCAGTTACTGGGACCTCTTCTCACCCTGCCCTGCATGACAAACCCACCATGACCTCAGGACCTTTGCATTCCTGCTCTCTGGGCCAGGCTCCCAGATGCCCCTTGGCTGTGAGTGCTTCCCCCACACAGACCCACCCTGCAGGGCCCTGCCCACGTGGAGTGAAGGGCCCTATTCATAAGTCCAGAGGTCCCTGCACCCCCTACCCTGCCCACAGCCTGTCCTATCCTCTTGCAGCCTGCCCTGTGCTGGCCTCCTCGCTGTCTCACACACCCTTGCTCTTGTCTCCTAATGCTCTTCCCTAGGCTCCTTTGGGACCCTGTTCAATATCACTTCTGCAGACAAGGACCCCCACCTAGTCTAGCACAGCCCCTCACCCTTTCCCCACTTCTGCATCTTCTTCCTGGAGCCATCAGCACCTGCCAGACACCCTGCTCACCACCTGCACCAACAGGAAGACACCCCCAACCCTGGCCCCCAGCTCCTCCGTGCTCCCTCAGCACCCAGAGCTGGCTCTAGCACTGACTTGATGGTCTCCTGAACGAGGCGAAGGTGCACATGCCCAGGGCCTGTGCACAGCCACGGCCTGCGCACAGGTAGGGACCTCTCACGTGCTCGGTGCAGGATGGATATGTGCAGAGTGACCAATGAGAGAACCATGCATGCAAATCTAACACTGAATTTAGGGTATAAAAAGCCACCTGTCTGAGGGGGGTGAGCGTACACATAGAGGTGATTAAACCTTACAGGCTCAGAGAATTAACATTCTGGGGGAGACCTTGGAAGCCAGTTAGTTCCACCTCATTATTCCTCATGACCATAAGAGAAATCTTCACTATGTCTTGACAGACACAGCTGGTGGGCACGTCTGGGGACATCCAGAAAGCTTGCCTGCTCATAGCCGTATGGCCGCTGCTGCTGGGCGGAGGGTCCTGTCTGCGATGCCCGGTAGCCTCCGTACTGCTGGCCTTGTCCCTGCTGGTAGCCAGGGTACTGTGAGGGTGCTCCCTGGGCAGGCCCTGAGGGGACACACCAGGACCTATGAGACCAACCCAGTTCCTTCGACTTCTGCAGCCCCCCAGCACCTGGCACCTGCTCCTCCCCCACTAAACCTATGAGGGGCGAGACCCTGCAGCCCCCGCCCCAGCCCCTCCGGCTTGCTGCTTCCCGCAATCGGGTGAGCAGCTGCTCCTGAACCACTTGGTGGTGGTTATGGCGGCTGCTGTAAATTTGTCACCAGAACTGGGAAAAGCCCAGACAAAAGAGAAAGATGCTTCATTTCTATGAAAACGAAGTAGAAGACTATGGAAGGAACTGATAAAGGCCAAAGCCACTTTTTGAAATGCTACATAATTAGCCCTGGTAGCACTTCACACCCTTGGCAGGACCACCTGTGGGCATCAGAACCTGGCATCTGAGGCTCACCCCAGAAGCCACTCTGGGTAGCCCCAGGCTTATTTTTTTTATTTTATTTATTTTTAGTTTTTTTGAGACAGAGCCTCAAGCTATCCCCCTGGGTAGAGTGTTGTGGCATCACAGCTCATAGCAACCTCCAACTCCTGGGCTCAAGCGAGTCTCCTGCCTCCGCCTCCCAAGTAGCTGGGATCACAGGTGCCCGCCACAATGCCTGGCTATTTTTTGGTTGCAGCCATCATTGTTGTTTGGTGGGCCTGGGCTGGATTCGAACCTGCCACCTTAGGTGTATGTGGCTGGCGTCTTAGCCACTTGAGCCACAGGCACCGAGCCCCCAGGCTTATTTTTTGAGTGCTCCTTAGGTGGTTCTAAGGGTTGGCATAGGCTGGGACTCCCATATCTCAACTTGGTCCCCACAGAGGCGGGAGCAGGGTATCAGGGCAGGCATTGGGCTTGTGGTTTATGGAGGGGCTGAACCTGGGTTCCAGCTGGGAGACTTTGTGTGACAGGTGTATGTTTATGTTCAGTTACCTGTTTGTCCAACCATGCCCAATAGGACACCTTTTACATGTATTTTAAATGGTGACCGTCTGTACAACCGTCCCACAGGGCCAGCAGGAGGAGATCACCTCTGGGACCAGCATCACAAAACCTCATGCACTCTGGCCTGGGCTGGGGGAGTAGATGGCCAGGAGAGCTGCACATGGCTCGGGGAAGGGCAGTGGCCGGTCCCAGTGGAAGTGCGCTGGTAGGATGAGCTCCTGTTCCCTGAGCACAGGGCAGACATGTGGGTCCTGATCCTATGCAACCTTCCCCTTGCTTGGCAGCCTGGACCAGGGATGGAGTTTTCATCCCCGTCCATCCCTGGCCACTGGGACTTTTCCCTGTTGTTACCAAAGCTGGAACTGAGTCTCACACCTGTCCACTCTTGTCTTGTGGGCCCGGGGAGCAATGTCCATCATCCTATTCTCATTTTAGGGGTCCTTGTGAGGTGAATGGGTTTCTGGAGGCTGCTGCTAGACTGGCCAATATGTGGCACCTAGATCAGTTTCTAGCTCCACCTCCAAGAAAAGGAATCGGGGCTCCAGGGAAAAATGTCTGTTTCTAGGACTAGGGCAGGGAAATCACTGTGGTACCAGAAAATACAGACCAGCTCAAAATGCCAAAGGATGGCGTATCAAAGGGACACAGTAGCCATGTCACAGAGCCCCTAAAGCCAAAACTGGGAGACCGAGTTGCACAATGGGGAGAGTCAAGTCATAGCCTAAATCCCATCAAGAGTTGACCAAATAAATGGGGTGAGAAGATACAAATGAATTCTACGTAATATATGCAGATAATCCCTACCTGGAGTGTGGACTTTGGATGTGCTTCCATGAAATAGAGAAAGAAAGGGGAAAAAGGAGGCTAAGGTGCCTTCTGACAAACACCAGCTTTGCCAGGGGGCCAAGGTCCCACCCCAGGGCCAGGCTGACCTGCCGTCCCGCTGGGCTGTCGGGGGAAGCCCTGCCTGTGTCTGTCCAACCACAGACATAGGGTTTCTCCTTGAGAGAAACGGACTAGCCCAGGCTGAGGACACTCTACAGAGCCCCTGAGCAGTCCTCCTAGAAACAAAAGACCAGGGAAGTGTGGGATGCCGTCATAGGCAAGAGGAGCCCAGGGGCAACATGATGAGTCAGCATCTTGCGGGGTCCTGGGTGGGCCCCAGGATGGGCAGGAACTTCTCCGCAGACAAGCAATGAAGTCTGAATGGAGCCAGGGTCTCCCTCCTGGTCTCCTCCCTGCTCTGACGGCTGCCGCACCATAACACCATGAACACATGGGCTGGGCAGTGGATGTCTGGCACCCCTCTGGACTATGCCTGTCACATCTCCAAAATCTACAACTAAAGCAAAGGAGAAGTTCACTGAGCCCCTGTGGGAACCACCATCGGGACGTGTGTGGCACTTACCGTAGCCCTGCTGCTGTGCCGGGTAGCTCTGCTGGCTGGGGTACTGCTGCTGGGGGTACGTCTGCTGCGCGGCTGCGCCCTGCTGGTACCCAGCCTGCTGCTGGCTGTACTGGGAGTTCCCTGGAGGAGGAGACACAGAGCTCAGGGGCGGGCAGCACGGGCAGCACAGGCAGCTGGTGTGCAGCCACGTGAGGCACGGTGACTCTGGAGTCCTAACTCCAGTGTTCTCTTTCTCACAATAATTCAAATACTGTGCTGTACTTCATAAAGATACAAAAGGAAAACCAAAAAAATGAATGCCTAATACTACAATCAGGACAACGACAAATGCCAGTGCTGAGTTGAACTGCATTCCCCCCCAAAACTGCAGCTTCCTAACTCCAAGTACCTGGCAAGGTGTGTGACCTTATCTGCATACAGGGCCTTCGCAGACGTAATTAAGAGGAGGGCATACAGGACCAGGGTGGGCCCAACTCCAAGGACTGGGGGCAATTTGGGCCACACAGGGAGCCGGTTTGTGATGGGGGCAGAATGCTCCTACAAGCTGAGGACATCAAGGCTCACCCCAGGCCAGCAGAAGCAGGGTGAGGGGCCAGCAGTCTCCTTCCCACCCCCCAGGAGAATGGACCAGGCCGACACCTGATGCCTGACATGTCTGACTCCAGACTGTGACAGAATAAATTCCTGGTTTGTGATCCTTTGTTGCAACAGCCAGGGAGACCAGTGTAGCCAGTGAACACACCAGCAGTAATGGCTCTGGCAGTGTCACATCACAGTGGCTGGGCAACTGAGCCAGGGATCGTGAAGTGACATTAACAAGACAAAAATGCCACCAGAACCCAGTCTGAAGGCACAGCATGAGGATGGCGGAGACTGAGACCCTGCAGGCGTCAGTGTGTTTTGTGCACTCAAAGCCTGTGTCTTTACTCTCACAACTTCATCTCAATGATAGTCTGGTAGATTATCAAGAGATATCTGCTCACAGATAAGAACAAAATTTGGGGCTGGGTCTGATGGCTCACGCCTATAATCCCAGCACTCTGAGAGGCCAAGGTGGGACCAACCTAAACAAGATCAGGGCCAACCTAAACAAGAGCAGGAATCTTCCCCCACCCACCTTGACCAAAAACAGAGAAACCAGCCAGGCATGGTGCTGTGCACCTGCAGTCCCAGCCCCCACCAGCCCCAGGTGAATTCATCTCTTTTTCTAAAAGCTTTTATTACTTATTTATGTGTTTTTACTTTTCTCCCAGCTTTATTAAGATACGATAAACAAAAATTGTGTACGTTCTCAGTGTACGATGTGATGTTCTGGTACATGTACACACTTGGGTGGTTATTTCTTTTATCTTTTTGGCCGGGGCTGGGTTTGAACCTGCCACCTCCAGCATATGGGGCCGGCACCCTACTCCTTTGAGCCACAGGGGCTGCCCTGGTGGTTTTTTCTTTATAGAAGGCTGAGACCTGTTAAATTCAAAAGCAAAACTCAGGGCTGGGGTCGGTGACTCATGCCCATACTCCTGGTACTTTGGGAGGCCGAGGCAGGAGGACTGCCCAAGGCCAGGAGTTCAAGACCAGCCTGGACAACACAGCAAAACCTTATCTTTTTTTTAAATAAATTTAATTTAATTTAATTTATTTATTTGAGGCAGAGTCTCACTTATTAACCCTCAATAGAGTGCTATGGCTTTGCAGCTCACAGCAACCTCCAAATCCTTGGGCTTAGGCGAGTCTCTTGCCTCAGCCTCCCGAGTAGCTGGGACTACAGGCACCTGTCACAATGCCCGGCTATTTTTTTTGTTGTTGCAGTTTGGCCGGGGCTGGGTTTAGAACCCAACACCCTCGGTATATGGAACTGGCACCTTACCCACTGAGGCACAGGTGCCGCCCACAAAACCTTATCTTCACAACAAATTTAAAAACTAGCTGGGCGGGCGGCACCTGTGGCTCAAAGGAGTAGGGCGCCGGCCCCATATGCTGGAGGTAGTGGGTTCAAATCCAGCCCCAGCCAAAAACTGCAAAAAAACCCCCAAAAAAACAAACAAAAAAAACCAAACTAGCTGGGCACAGTAGTAGGCGCCTATAAGTCCTAGCTCCTTGGGAGGTTGAGGCAGGAGGACTGTTTGAGACTAGGATTTGGAGGCTGCTGTTAGCTACAACGATGCCACTGCACTCTAACCTAAGTGACAGTGTGAGATCCTATCTCTAAACAGGAAAAAAAAAGCAAAAATTTTACACATCTAATTCTCTAAAAATTATCCATACTAGCAAATTTGTAGCCATAAAGAGCCTGCCTGCTTTTCATACCTGGTAACACCTCATCAGCTGTTCCTACAGGTAAAACTGGAGGCCCTGGCCACTGCTACCTTCCCTCACTGTCAGCAGACACAAGCCCCTCTCCCCCGGCACTGCTGGCTGCCTTCCCCTCTAGGCGACCTCGCAAAGCCCTGGGAGTTGCTCCTCTGCTCTTCTTTGGGGCTGCCTTCATCACACAGGGGCCAGGACTGACTGCCACCTGCTCAGGAGCCTGCTGTGCCCACCTCTTCCCATCACCATACTCTGGGATGCTCCATGGGAGGCTTCCAGTCAGCCAGGGTGGGCATATTTACACCGCAGATGGGCAAGTGCCACAAACCAGGCATTCTGCTCAGGTAGTGGCCCAGGAGCACACGGCTGCCCTGCCCACAGGCAGCCCCAACACCTGCCCTGCCAAGGATGTGTTTCACCTGGCCAGCAGGCACAAATGCTGGGCCACATCCATTGCAGCCAACACACACCATCACGGCGGGCCCAGGAGGGCTTTCCTGAGGCCTCAGTTCTCATCTAGCGACTGGTCTGGAACTGCTAACAGCCCTGACCCAGAAGGTTGAGGGCAGTGTACAGGCCCAAGCTGCAGCAGGCCTCAGCAGCATCTGCCCCTCGCCCAGCATGGCTCCCTGAACCCCCTGTGGCTTCATGAACACATGCAAGGCAAGCAGGGCTCTGACCAAAACCTGTGTCCCAGCTCCCAGAAGTAAACACAGTTCCTACAGCTGCCACCTGCTCTACATCTGAGTCTGCTCCCTGATTTTGGCAGGCACAGCTCACTCCTAAGAGCAAGGTGCCCTAGCTCTGCAGCATGGCACTCAACACGGAGCAGGGCACAGCCCTGGTGCTCCTTACCGCCCTCATAGTAGTGCTGTGTGGACTCTTCAAATGACCGCTCGTAGCTCTGCTCCGTGTAGGACGACTGCTGGTAGGCGTAATCGCCATGGCCTGTCAGAGATGGACACGGGCTATGGTCATTGAAGCCCTCACCACACTGGGCCTGGGGGACACCCAAGTTTCAGGACAGGTGAGACTCAGAGCTGGGCACGACCCACACCCGCAGACTGCTCACACCCCCTCCCAGCCTCAGCTCTGGCACTAAAATGCAGACATCAAGTCCCACAATCAGGGCTGTCGTGAGGCCGCTGGGATGCTCGGGGACTATACCAGTAACAGACCTGCCTTTCCCCCACCCTGCCAACTGGTGGCCAACATGAGACCTTTGTTGTGCAGGACCCCCAGGCAGGATGGGACACTTTTGCCCTGGGGCAGTCCCCTACCACTACTTCCAGGCCTGGCTGTGCACTCCTATCTCATACCTTAGCTAAGGCCGGCTCCCGCCTAGATGTCTTTGCCTCCTGAAATCAACCCACCCTTAAGACTGCTTTAAATGCTGCCTCCACAAATCCTGAGACAGTCAAGACTGAAAAGTGACAAAAGGAAAACAATCTGCAGACAGTGGGGGCGGCTGGGAGGCAGCGGGGGCAAGGCCACCGCCTTTTAAACATTTACTCCATCTACACTGGGGGACGCGTGTCCCCACTAGAATGCAGTGCAGGTATCCCCTCAAGCATGCTCAGCAGAGGAACTCCAGCCACTTTGCTGGCAGAGGTCAGACCCTGTGTCCAGCTGCTCACCATCCGGGTAGTACTGCTGGCCCATGGGCTCTGCGGCCCCCTGGCTGTGGCCGTACTGCTCGCCATAGTATTCTTCCTGGCCCAGGTACTGCTGGGATGAGCCTGCAGGGGATGGGGTGGGGGGGACACTGTGCTCAGGGCTGGGCTCCAGGTGCTCCCCCACTGGTAAGACTCCTAGTCCCATGAAGACAATACCCCATGGTGCCATGCAAGGGCACAGCACACCTCAACCACCATCCTCATTTTCCTCCAATCCCCAGCCCCAAATACTCTGGACTTTGCACCTATTAACATCTGGGCACCCCCACCCCCAAGCTGATCCTGCAGCCTGAGGCAGGCTCCCTTTGGACAGCAGATCCAACCAGCCCACACAGCAGTCTGGTGAGCACAACAGATTTGTGGCAGTGCCCCACACCCCTGGGGCCCCTGCACCATCATCCAACATGAAGTACAAGGTCTAACGCACCCCATTCAACACAGAAAGACACACAAGCGCTGGCCTGGTGCTTGCGGGTGTTACCTTGCTGGGAGGGCCGGTAGGGCGCCATGGGCCGCTGCCCCATCATGCCGCTCCCCTGGCCACCCTGGCCCATCATGGCGATGGACGTCTGACCTGGGTAGTGCTGGCTCCCTCCCTGGGCCGAGTTATAGTGGGGTGTGGCTGCCTGTTGGTGCATCATGGACACTGCGAGACAAGACAGAGGCTCCAGTCACCCCGGGATGCTCCAGGCAACAGGGCCCTGCCCACCCCCGCCTTCTCTCAAGCCAATCTTTATTGTTTCCCTGTGGTTCCCTCATGAGAACGTCAGCCCTTACTCCAGGTCAAACCTCCTACGGCCCCTACCCCGATGACCCAGGACATGGCGGGACTCCAGCCACCTGTACCAAGTATGCTGGTGCTCAGGAAACAAGAGAAAGAGCCACCGGCAGGAAGACCCAGGGCCTCCCATGGAAAACAGAAACACCTCTCCGGGCCCACCTACCACACATGCATCAGTCCCCTGAGTTCCACCATTCAAGTCCTGTCTCCCCATCCCAAGAGTTGGCCTTTGCCATCTTGGAGACAGACGCTCCAGCCCCTTCCCTGCCTCTTGGCCTGTCCGCACACACCACCTGCTCAGGACCCCGGGCTGTCTAGGGGGAACAGCACGAGACCTGCCTCTTACTTTCCAGGAACCACAGAGAGTGTAAAAGGAAACAAGTGAGATCAATTTTAATCACACATTTTATTTGAGTCAATGTATCCAAAATAAATCTTCAACATGCAGTCATTACAAAGAGCCCTTGAAGAGGCGCTTCGCAGCCTTGCTTCTGTCCTCCACCACTGGAGTCTGGCGTGTCTGACTCTGAAGGGCCTGCAACTGGGACCTGCTGCTTCCCAAGAGCTCAACAGCAGGATGGCTGTGGCCTTCATAGGGGATGCCCCAGCGCAAAGGGCTCCCACTGCCCTGGAGGAAGTCCTGGTCCTCTGGGCTGGCATGTGGCCCTCCATCCTGTCCACTGCGATGCCTCTGGACGACTGCCCCTCTGCTGAACCACTGCTCTCTTTCCAGACCCAGCCCCTTCTGGAAGCCTCTGTGAGCATAGCCCTGCTCAAAGCCAGGGCTGGAGCTGCTGTGCACCCCCTACCCGTCCCCCTGGAAACTCTACGGTGGGTCAGTTAGCACCAATTCATCCTCTGCTCCGCCCCAGCACCCGACAGGAGGGCAGCCCCCTGGGGAGCACATGTAGGACCTGCATGTGCTTTGAAGGGCCTCGGAGACAGCCCAGCACTCCCCAGAGTTGGGCAGGGGCACAGCAGGTACCTGGGTTGGACGGCATGTTGATGTTGGTCCGGGACACATAACTGCCGATGGCGCCTTGGCCCTGCATGGGGACACTCTGCGAGGCAGGTCCCGAGTGGCTGTAGCCAGGCCCAGTGCCATGGCCACTGCCCGACATGCTCATAGAAGTGGTGGGCAGCGTGCTCTGTGCCGTCTGCTGCATGGACACATGGTTTGGACCTGCCAGAATGGATACGAGAGAGAGGATGTCAGTGCCAGAGGGCAGGTCACCAGCTCTGACATGAGAACACCCCCGTTTCCTTCTGGTGATTTGAGGAGGGAGGCTGAAGCAGGGCAGTGACAGCAGGAATGATGAGCGATTACTGAGGAAAGAAGCAAACCCGCTCAGGAAGCCAGACGTGAGCTGGGAGTGGATGCTGAGCTGCTCTCAGCCCCAAACCTACAGCACTCATTCTAACGAGAACGTCCCCCTGGAACTCGCATTCTGCACTTGTAGAACTGGGATGTGAGAGTCCAAGAGGCTAGGAGAGGTCTTCCTCCCTTCTGCTCACCAAGCTACATGGTGCCCCTGGGTGCAGCAGCTGATCTGCGGCCAGGACAGGCAGAGGGTCCTGTCCACCCGTGGGTAGCCATGGTGACCCCACACGCTCACCGTTGCCGATCTGGCCCTGCATGAGGGAGGACGGGGGCAGGCCAGTGCCGATGGCATCGCTCAGGCTGCCCTGGGAGTGCAGGCCCTGGCTGGAACCGCTCTGCGTCAGTGCTCCGGGGCCCAGGGACATGTTCTGGGTGGGTGGCTGCAGGCAACAAAAAGGCTTCAGGGAGGATGGTTAATGCATAAGAACCACCACAAGCTGCTCTGGAGATGAGGCGGCACATGAGATTTGCTGCTACACTTCAGGGCCACCCAGTAAACATCTATAACCAACGGCTTGGGCACAGCCTATAGGTGATCAAGATCACCTGGCCTAGACATTTCAGCCTAGAGGGAGATGCTGTAACAAGTGGTCTGTGTAAATGAGCACCAATCTTACCCCTGCCTCCTGGGATAACAGCAGCCCCCAGGCTGCACGTGCCAGCCCCTCCCAGTGGGCTCCATGGGCCCAACCTCAGCTGTGCCTCCGCCATGCCCTGGGGCTTCTGCATAGCTGGCTCCCTGTTTCCTGTGAACCTGCCGTGTGCCCACTGCCCTCTCAGTCTCCACCACCCTAAGCCCACTGTGAGTCACAGGATGCAGAAGTAAAAGAGAGAAGGTAAAGCCTCCCCCCCCCCACCAATCCCATGCGGCACTCACGGCTGGGAGCAGGGACTGCATGTTCTGGTTGGAATCTGCAATGGTGGCCAGGTACACCAGGTTCCGGTGCAGGATCTGCTGGTACCTGCAGGTGAGGGGAGTGTGTGAGGCAGCGTGGGGCTGCTAAGTCTGCAGATTGACCCAAAGCAGAGGTAAAGTGTGCCCAAGACCACCTAGATGCCCAGCCACACCTGGAGACAGGCCTGACTGCCTGGTTGGAAACATAGGCTGGTGGCAGGGTGCTGGGTCTAGGCAGGGCAGACCCAGCCTGAGTCCTGACAGGTCCCACCTGGGACAAAAGTCCTGGGAAGCCCTGAGGTGGTGGCCAGTGGGCGGAGAGGCCATACACAAGGAGGCTGGGGCCTCAAGGTGACAGAGAGGGAGGCCAGGGACATAGCCCCCAGCTATGGGAGCCAGGCAGCAGGCAAACTCCACAGCACCAGCAACCTGGAAAACTCCAGAGGGAAATGGGATTCACAGGTGCAGGAAGGAATGCCCTGGGGGGCCTAGGACCCTCACACACCCCACCCTGCCACAGGCTCCAGGGCACAGGAGGTCCCAGCTGGCCCTGAGAGCCTGCTATTGGCCATGGAGTTGCCTGTGGCAGCCAGCCTAGGCCTCCTAGCACTGCTCCCTCCCTCCACCCCCAAGCCCACTTGCTCATGTTCCAGTAAACCTCCCCTAGCCTCCCATCTCTCTGGGGGGAGGGACAAAGGGGCCCTCCCTGGGGGCCACTCAGAGAATACCTGGCCTCAGTTCCCTAACACCCCCCACCCTCCAGGATCCCCTCCCAGAGCCAGGTGTGGGCAGGGCTAGTGTCAAGGTCAGGGTCAGGTTGGCACCACAGACTTACTGGGTGCACTCGGCCGTCTTGCCCTTGCTCTGGTATTCCAGGATGCACTGGATCAGGTGGTGGTTCTCATCCAGCATCTGGGGGAAGAGATGTGAGCAGGGACACTCATCCACAGGACATCACACATCTACATTTTACACAAGCTGAGGAACACTTACCCAAAACGTGTTGGGTTTCAGGTTTTTCTGGATTTTGGAGTAGTTGCATTGCACTTACCAGCAGATTAGCATCCCTAATCCAAAATTCCAAAATCTAAAGGCTCCAGTGAGCATTTTTCCAAATGTCATGTTGCCGCTCAAAACATTTTGGATTTCCAGAGTGGGGATGATCAACTGGTCATCGTCGTGCATAACCTTGGCCACATGGACCAAGCCTTCACTACATCCCTGTGCTAAGTACTTCAACTCCATGGGCCAGGGTCAACCTCTCAAAACCCCAGGGGCAGGTTCCCAGGTTATCTCACCCCCCAGATGGAAAACGGAGGTTAGGCCCCCAGCATACCCCATCTGGTCCAAGTTCATTCACAGGATCCTCCAGCTTTTAGGACCCTTAATCGTGAGGCATCCTTTTAGCAAGTCAGCTGAGAGGTGAATGCCAGGCCCCTGGGGCACCCTGCATTTGGTTCCAGAGCCCCCATCTGGTGGGTATGACAAACCCTCAAATCCTAACCACACAGGGTCGTGCAGGGGTGCTAGGCACTCCCCAGGGAAGCTCTCATCCCTGCAGAGCACAGTGAGACCCCCAAAGGGGGTCACGAACACCTGGCCCAGGTGGGGAAGGGCAAAGCCTATGAGGGCCGGGACGGCATCACTGGCAGGAAGAGCAGCCCATGCACAGGCCCTGGGCAGGGCCGAGGGACTGGGCGTGACCTGGACCTGGACTGGTGACCTGCAGCCTCACCCACAGTGGGTCCCCACCAGCCACACCCAAAATAAAACAGGGCAGAACACAGATGCTCCTGCAGTGGTGTGAGACAGACAGCACGGCTGAGGGAACTTGTGGTCTGTCCTACATACAGTGCACAGATGTGCTACATGCAGGATCACGACCTAAAGCCCAGATGTTGAGACCATGTCCTGAGTGACAGGTGAACAGTCAGCCCCACATGCCCGGCAGGGCCAGAGTTGCGGCAATACACAGGGTCCCAGGAGCTGGCACTGCCAGATACACACTGCTTTGGCTGCAGCCCTCACTCGACAGCACCAGTGCCCCCAGGAGCCCTCGGAAATGCAGAGCTCAAGCCTGCCTCTGGGGGGACTCAAGCCCTGGTGTCTGCACAGCCCCCAGCCGGGAGTGGTGTGGGTTTCTTTCTTGAGGGCCTCTGCATGTTCTGAGTGTCCTAGAGAGCATGGCACAGTGCCGTATCCTCAGGCCCTCAGCTGGGGCTGCCTGCTCCGCTTTGGGACCAGCTGGGCCTGGCTGGTGCTGCAGGGTAAGTGGGGCAAACAGCAGTCCAAGGGCAATAGAGAGCCATGGAGAGCTTGTGAGGAGGCAGGGCCCAGAGGAACTCCTCTTCCATAGGGGGCCAGTGGGGCCAGAGTGACCCAGGGGGATTAGCAAGAGGGGACCAAGAAGAGGGCACTCCATGAGGAGCACAGCAGGCCTGGGGCTTCAGTCAGCCCTCAGGGTGGTCAGCCAAGCACAGGGGCACTGTAACCAGCCTCCTCTGCCTGGAGGGAGGGGCAGCCCGGCCTGAGCCCTCCACCCACTGTACCTGCTGCTTTGGCAGAAGGCCTTATGCATATACTCTCCCCCAAGGAGAAATCAGCAGCCTCTCTCTCTCCCAGATGTGCGGTCATCTCAGCCCCAGGAAGTCACTGATGAGTGAGAGCTCTACAGGCTCCCTGAGCAGGTGGAGCCCTGAGAGCAAGGTCACAGGACCCTGGGGCCACCCATCCTTCCCTCCACCCTGCAACACAGGCCCCTTTAACTCAAACCCAACCACAGGTGGACGTGTGAGGCACAGCCAGCCTGCCCAAGCCCCCACAGGACACAGCCCAGGTGAGGGGCCCTCAGCTCAGCTTCCTCTTGCAACCTGTGTCCATGACGTCAGGGTTGGTTTGCTCTATTTTTTAAAAGTTACAACTTTCTACTCTCCACTCCCCATCAGGACAAGTTGTCCAAACTCAGCGAAGTCCTGAGATGGGGCCGCCAGGGGGCGCTGCCAGCTCAGAGCTGTCCCGAATTCACCTGCATGTAGGTGGGGGGGCTCCTGCCCTCCCTCACTGGGCTCCTGGTGGGAAACACCCCCAGAGGGCTCTTCCTTTCCTGGGCCTCCTGCCTCCCCTCCTCAGCTAAATGTCAATCAGCCATTCAAAGGTTCTGTAGTTGTTGTAAGCGTGAGGAAATGCTGCACTAGAGGAAGGGACAGATTGTACCTTCTTTCTTAAGTTAAAAACATCCACAGAAAAAGGAAAGGACGACCAAAACGTGGCCTATGACACGTGCCCAGCACCCCAAACCCTGCGGTATGGAATGAGAAAGGCACCAGCTCACAAGGACAAGGAGAACGGGGCATGAGCCGGCGGCAGAGGATTTTAAAAGATGAACAGCAAATGGATGGTGGTAATAGGATTGGCCAACCCCCACGGGGCTGGAGTTGAGTCACACTGGGAAAACCCTCGGAGAAGCCCCACAAGGCTGGGGATGTTGAGATTCCAGGACCTTTCTGGGTCACCTGGGCCCTGCTGGCAGCAGACAGGGGCCAGGCGATGGCAGGGTCTCCAGGGAAAGCGGCCAGCACCTCCAAGTGAGGCCCACAGACCTGGCCGGAGCATAAGCACTAGCATGAGAGACCCCTGACCCCTGACTCCAGGCCTGGCAGGAGCAGCACTGTGTGTGGCTCAAGAGACACGGCCGATACCTGCCACAGAGGCCAAACCCCAGAGACAAAGATTATGCACGAAGAAAAGTTTTTAAAGACTCTCCAAACACTACTATTAGTATCTTCAGAAAGATAAAGAGAACCTATTATATCTATGAAAAAAAGTAGGATGCTATTTAAAAACGAGAGGAAAAAAAAAGCTTTGGAAATTAAAAAAAATTGGCCAAAATAAAAAGCTCAACAGAGGGTTGGAATAAGAACTTGAGGAAAATTCCTAGAGAGTAGACCAGAAAGGCCAGAGACAGAAAATAGCGAAGATGGTGCAGTGAGAAGAGCCACAAGCAGCTCCTTCAGGACTGAGGAAGGGAACAGGAGGAAAGCACAGACTGCTCCACTCACAGCTGGAGGGCCCATTTCCAGATTGGAAGGGACCCCAGGGGACCAGCTTGCCAAAAACACTGGGAACAAAGAAAGAACCTAAACATGACAGGAGAGGAAAGCCAGGTTTCATGCGAAGGACTGGCAAATCCCATCCCAGCATAAGACAGGAGGGAGGAGTGGTGACCCCACCCCAGGGAGGCTCCCAAATGAGAATTCAGTAGCCACGTCACCAGCCCAGCATGAAGGCAGAGAGAGCCCATGCTTGCACCCCAATCCAGAAAGACGCACCTGTACCCAAACTGAGGGGTGCTCCATAACTGGCTGGTATTCTTCAAAAATGTCAATGTCAAGAAAGACAAGGAAGGGGGTCCATGGTCCGGCTAAGAGAGATGAAACAGATGTGACCCAGAATTTTAACAATAGTCTTTAGCAACGTCCTACAAAGGACATTCCCGGGACAGTTGCTGTGATTTTAACATCCTTCTCATAGGGAAGTTTGTGCATGAGTGGGAGTGAAGGGCACCTGTTGATGGCTGGTTCTAAAATGGCTCAGGTTAAATGCGGGGGCAGGAGTGCAGGGCAGGGTGGAGAGCAGATGAAGTGACACATCAACACATGGGGAGCCCCTGCACGTCCGTACAGCTGTTCTCAGGAAGCTCTGAGAAGATACCTCTCCAAAGAGGCAACCCTGTGGCCCAACACAAGCCAAACCAAAGGAACCACATGGTGGAAGGAGACCCAAGGAAGCCCAAGGACAGCAGCCGCAGGACAATGGATCTTCAAGAATACCCAAGCTGAGGAAATAAACTCTGGACAGTGACAAAAAAGAAAATAAATTACCAACTCCTGGGGAAACTAAAAAGCAGGACAGGAAAAGTCTTGTGTGCTAGCATCCCCTGGGGGTGGGGGTGGCATCCCATTACCTCCTAAGGAGTCTGGAGAAGCTGCTCTCTGACTCTGAGCACACAGAGGCTGACCCACTGGCCCAGCAAACACCCTAGGGGGTGGAGGGCTGGAAGCACAAGGAACACCAATGGGACCGCCAGGTAGTAAGCATCATCTGTCTCTATACTCTAAACACAGCTTCTGGGCAGAAGACAGCCAGTGCTGGGGAGGGGTAATGGGAGCGGGTGGGCATGGCATCGCCATCCAAATGGATCCTTGCCGTCCAGGCCTGAGGGGCTCCCAGGACCTGGGCAGCAAGCTGGCAAAACATCTTCTTTGGGGTTTACTAGGCAGAAGGGACTGAAGCCTGGCAGTGGCTGTTCTCTCCCGGACAATGTCCTTCCCTTATCCCACCACACCTCACAGTGGTCAGGTGCCAGGGCATCTGATATAAGACAGCAAAGATGGGCTTCCCTGCAGCTCTGCGGGGTCCTTCCCTAGGGCTGAACCCAGGAGACATTGCCCCCTGTCCATTCTGGGGGATAAAAAGACAATGGGTTCAAACCCAGCCTGGGCCAGCTAAGCAACAATGACAACTGCAACAGATAAATATCTGGGCATTGTGCGTTGTATTGGGCACCTGTAGTCCCAGCTACTTGGGAGGCTGAGGCAAGAGAATTGCTTAAGCCAGAGTTTGAGGTTGCTGTGAGATGTGATGCCACAGCACTCTACTAAGGGCGACATGTGAGACGCTATCTAAAAAAAAAAAAAAAAAAGCCTCTGTGCTTCCCTTGGAGGGGCAAGGAAGTGCTTTCAGTAACAACCACCTAAAAGCTACCAATTAGCTTGAGGCGTGGAGTCCCCAAGCCAACACTTGCGGGGACAGCTCTAATTTTATAACTGGTAGATTTACCAGGTGAGAGTGCACAGGATATCTGCTGTCTGCCCAGGCCAGGTCCTCTCCTCCACAGCCCACCCTTACCCAGAAGTACACCCTTGCCCAAGGCCATCCCTCACCCATAGGCCTACTCCTGGCACCTGGGTTTAGCTGGACCACTTCCTGGCTCTGGAACCCTGGGCACAGCAGCCATCCTTGCCATACCAGACCCGTCCAGCAGGCAGCCCCTGGGCCCACCTCCTCCTCTGTCCGTAGGTGCTAGGGACATAGACACCATTCCTGCTCTCCTCTGGTCAGGGAAAGCCAATGGCAACAGTCACAAGAACAAATTTATTGACCAAGTATTATGGGCCAAGCAGCAAGGTGGTGCCTAGACACCAGCTGAGGCCCCCGTACCCAGGGGTCACCTCCAACATGCCCAAGCAGGAACAGCCCATGGGCACCACTGCAACCCCAACCCTGCTGGTGGTGTCAGATGCACAGCACTGGACAGCAGGAACACCAGTCCTTGGAGAGAAGAGAGTAGTACAAGCTTGCTCCTCCAGTCAGCCAGGCTCAGGAGTATGCAGGACACTGCCCAGCCCCACCTCAGGGGCCCTGGCACAGTCATGTCTCCGGTGGTCCTCACTCACACTGCCTGGTCACCAGGGCTGGGCCTCTCCAAGTCAGGCCCTACTCGGGACCACCCATGACTCCGCCAAGCTTCCTGACTCTCCTGACCTCTGGTTCATGGCTGCCCTCTCTGGGCTACCCCTTCCCCACACACCCACTGCTGCATCCTAACTCCCTGTCCGTGGATGTGGCCTTATTGGAAATAGGCTATTACAAATGTAATCAAGTTAAGATCACACTGCATTAGGTCCAGCCCTAAATCCACTGACTAGTGTCTTTATAAGGGGGAATCTGGCATGAAGCAAAAGGCAGAGATGGGAACGATGCACCTGCTAGCCCAAGAACTGCCGGCATCGACCAGAAGCCAAGAAAAAAGACTGGACAGATGTTCCCTCGTTCCCTCCAGAAGGAAACCACCCTATTGACACCTTGGTTTTGGACTCCTGGCCACCCAAATGGTGAAAGAATAAATTGCTGTAGTTTTAAAGCACACAGGTTGTGGGCATTTGTTAGAAAAGTCACAGGATACTGACACATCTGCTTACCCCCACATGCTTCCACTGACGGAACCAGTGTCACAGATGCCACAGCAAGTGCCAAACACTGTGCCTGGGGACTATGCCAGGCTGGGCATCAGCCACCTGCTAACTCAGGGGCCCAAGCAATGCCTCAGAGCGCTACACTGCCCATACGACTGTGAAGGAACCATGACGGATGGGATATTTGAGTGGGGGTTTAAAGGTTGAGTAGGAGTTGACCTGGCAGCATCCTATCTGCCAACAGGCTCTAGGGACAAGCTGTATACTTCCTTTGTCTTCACTACCAAGCAAACATGTGATGAGCCTACTAGCACACGCTCAGGACACAGACTACCCTTGAAGTACAGAATACACTAACCTCTCACACCCTCCTCATATCCCCAGTAAAAGATCCCTGGGTGCATACATTTACTGTCAAAACGCCAGCGCCAGGATGGGAACTGCTGGTCCTACCCAGTCAAGTCAGCTGGCAGCCTAAACTGAAGACCCATTTTCAATGTTCAGGGGCTGATTTTCCACCCTGGTAGGCAGTCCCCAGGGGGATTTCCTTCTTTCTGATATGATTTTTGGGGGCAGTACTCCAATGCATATTTCTGCTGATGTGGGCAGCTTGGAGGGGAGTAGCTGCCAAGTGCAAGTGAGTGAGTGAATGTTGAAGGCAAAGGTGGCTTCAGGAACAGTGACTGGTAAGCTCCCCAAACCAGGGTGCCAAGAGACACTGTGGATTGCCAATGTGTTGCTGAGCCTAGAGTGTGATCCTCCACGCCTAGCCAAGTGTTTCCAGATCAAGGGACAGAGCAGGGCCTGAAGCCAACTGTCAGGGTTTGACTTCTGACTCCACCACATACCAGCAGGGTATATAACCTCCCTGTGCCTCAGTTTCCTTAGCTATAAAGTGGGATGATAGCAATTTCCATTTACAATTAAATGAGTTAAGGTTTGTAAAGCACTTAGAACAGTACCTGGTACAGCAAGTACAACGTATTTACTAAGTAAATAAAAATGCAATACTTTTTGTTTGTTTGTTTGTTTTGCAGTTCTGGCTGGGGGCTAGGTTTGAACCTGCCACCTCTAGCATATGGGGCCGGTGCCTTACTTTGAGCCACAGGTGCTGCCCCCCCCCCCCTTTTTGATACAGAGTCTTACTTTGCCAGCTTGGGTAGAGTGCTATGGCCGTTATAGCTCACAGCAACCTCAAACTCTTGGGCTCAAGCGATTCTCTTGTCTCAGCCTCCCAACTAGCTGGGACTACAGGCACACTACACAATGCCCAGCTATTTTGTTTGTTTGGTTGTTTGTTTGAAGTTTTTGGCCAGGGCTGGGTTTGAACCCACCACTTCCGGCATATGGGGCCAGCGCCCTACTCCTTTGAGCCACAGACACTGCCCAATGCCCAGCTATTTTTAGAGACAGGATCTCTTTCTTGCTCAGGCTGGTCTCAAACTCCTGAGCTTGGCTCAGCGCCTGTAGCTCAAGTAGCTAAGGCGCCAGCCACATACACATAAGGTGGCGGGTTCGAATCCAGGCCGGGCCTGCCAAAATAACAATGATGGCTGCAACCAAAAAATAGCCGGGCGTTGTGGTGGTCCCACCTACTTGGGAGGCTTAGGCAGGAGACTCTCTTGAG
>NW_003852418.1:21218660-21220661 GCF_000181295.1 Otolemur garnettii | reverse complement strand
TGTTGTTTGGCGGGTCCGGGCTGGGGATTCGAACCCGCCACCTTAGGTGTACGTGGCTGGCGCCTTAGCCAGCTGAGCTATAGGCGCCGAGCCAACACTTTTAAATCTTATTGATTTTGCTTCTCAAATAATCTCTTTCCTGTGGGTTGCCCAAAGCTCACTTGCTAAAACCATTAAATTTCAGGTAAATTACAGTGGCTCAGACCGATGATCACAGCACACTGGCAGCTGAGGCAGGAGGACTGCTTGAGCTCAGGAGTTTAAGACGAGCCTGAGCAAGAATGAGACCCCATTTCTACTAAAAATAGAAAAATTAGCCAGGCATCCTGGTAGGTGCCTGTAGTTACAGCTATCTGGGAGACTGAGGCAGGAAGATCCCTTGATCTCAGGAGTGTGAAGCTGCTGTTAGCTATGAAAACACTACTGCTCTCCAGGCTGGGTAACAGAGCAAGACGGTCTGAAAAAGTTAAAATTTCAGAGGCAGGGCGCAGTGGCTCATGCTTGTAATCTTAACACTCTGGGAGGCCGAGGCAGGAACACTGCTTGAGCTAAGGAGTTTGAGACCAGCCTGAGCAAGAGTGAGACCCTGTCTCTAAAAAACAGCCAGGCATTGTGGTGGGCACCTGTAGTCCCAGCTACTTGGGAGGCTGAGGCAAGATGATCGCTTGAGCCCAAGAGTTTGAGGCTGCTATGAGCTATGATACCACAGCACTCTATCCAGGTGACAAAGTAAGATTCTGTCTTAGAGAAAAAAGAAAAGAAAAGAAAAGAAAAGTTAAAATTTCTAAAACCAGCAACAGCAAGAGAAGTCTTAAAGTTGGTGACAGACTCAGGACAACTTCCACAAGAGCCAGGCACGTTATGAAGAAATAAGGGTTATCCAGGTGAAGCCTCTTAGGGAAATAAAAATACTTCGATTGATCCCTGGGGTCCCACCAGGATGAAGAAAAAATCAGAGTTTAGAGAAGAAATCAATGTATGACCAAATAAGTCAAGAAGATTCAAACAGGAACTGCTACCACTGACCTGAATTTATCTTCTAAAGAAAACCTGTACAAAGTGTAAAGTCTCACTTTCAAAACTTAAGTCTTTGCTTAAAGAGGTCCTCAAACCCATGTTAGGCCACACTACAAAGGCTGCCATAGAGCGTCTAAAGTTTGTTAGGCGAGGATGCTGGCCAAGGTGTCTCACCGGACACCGATTTGACCCGCGAAAAAAGGGCGGGCAACGCAGTGACTAGCAGGTCGCCCCGCGTACCGCCAGCTCCGTTAAGAGCTGCGGGCTGCTGGGTGGCACTCCCGCAGCCCGGGCAGCCTCTTTGTGCCCCCCGAGCCTCAGCACCTTACTAGAGCTGCGGACGCTGCGCGGCTCCCGGGCCCCAGTTCCCGCCGTCTCTGCGCCCGCTCTTCACTCGCAGCGGTGCGCGCAGGCGGTGAGCGTCCGCCCGCTCCGCTGCGCCGCCGCCTTCGCCGTGAAGGCCGGCAGCGGAGCGCGCCCGGCCTCGCCCCGCGCCCGGTCTCGGAGAGACGGCGGATCCCCAGTGCGCCCGGGCCGGCAGAGGAATGTTCCCGGCCCGCGCGCCCCTGCCGGAGGGCGCCCGGTGCTCCCGAAAGAGCTAGCGCAGGCTCGCCAGGGAGCGCCCCCGGGCAAGGCCGGGGTGGGTGGGCGCTGGGCCGGTGCGGGGCCGCAGTCGCGACTGGCGGCCGCCCGGCTGCTCCCTGGCTTTGTTCGCGCCCCGCGCCCCGCGCCCGCAGGCTGCCCGCGCCCCGGCCCCGCGCGCGCTCCCCCGCACCCCCGCCGCTGCGGCCCTCAGCCCACCTTCTGGATGGTTTGCTGCGTGACCTCCCCTTTGCCTCTCGGCCGGGCGGACGCGAAGGCCACCGACATGCTGGCGGCGCAGAGCTCAGCCCGGAATCACCGGGGTGGGCTCTCCGGCTGCGATCCGCGGCCCGAGGGGCTCATTCTCCGCAGTCGCGGGGGGTGGGAGCGCGAGAGCGGGGG
>NW_003852418.1:21214003-21218338 GCF_000181295.1 Otolemur garnettii | reverse complement strand
CGGCCGTGAGTGTGCGCTTTTGAGGCGCGGCGGCAGCGAGGGCTCCCGTGGTCTGGCTGCGCCGCCCCCGCCGGCATGAGCTACGACCGCGCCATCACCGTCTTCTCGCCCGACGGCCACCTCTTCCAAGTGGAGTACGCGCAGGAGGCCGTCAAGAAGGGCTCGACCGCGGTGAGGCGCCCGGGCCGGGCTGGGGCCTGCGCGTGGCCAGGGGTGCGGGCGGAAGTGGGGCTGGGGGCACCGGAGACGCTGGAGGAAGCTGAGCAGAGCGCTGGGGAGCCAGGGGAGGCCACGGGGGAAGTTGGTGAAGACGCTAGGGGGCCTGGGGACGCCGCTGGGGAGAGTGCCGGGTGGGGGTCCGGAAAGGGCCGGCGGGGCCCCCGAAGAGGGCGCTGGGACACCGAGGAAGCTGGAGGGCCCGAGAGGGCTCTCAGGGCCAGAGAGGACCCCCCCCCCCGGGGAGTGGGGGTAGAAGACCCGGCCGGGGCGCCCTGGCTGCGTTTGCAGAGGAGCTGCGCGTAGGTCGCTGTGCTGACTGCGTCGCTTTGTCGTAGGAATGCTTTTTGGCAGATTAGCCTTTCGAAACCAACACGATGGCGTTAGTGCGACACAGAAGTAACGACGTCAGTGTTGCTAGTGATATAGGAAAGGGAGCTCAAGTCATAAACGTGAGCCAGTGGCCGGGTGGCCGCTCGGGTGCAGGAGCAGGCCGGGCCACGCACCGGAGGATGAACTTGCTCTCAGACATTGGGGTCTACCCCGGTAGTAATCTGGGTGGATACTTACTAGTGATTTTTGACAGGTGTTTTAAAAACATTTTGGCATTTGAACCGTCAACTCCAAAGTGCCTGTTTTCTATTCTTCCTTAGCATCTCGGGGGAGTGGGGAGGGGCTTCCCTGCGTGTGGGCGTGTGAGCAGGTGGCTGTGGTGACGGCCATCTTGGCAGGTCACCTATGGGCAGCCCTGAGTCAGAACCTGACTGCGGGGGTGTGCCTAGGCAGAAGCCAGGGGAGAGTCAGCCTACACTGGCTTGAATGTTCTTTAAGCAAGCAGGCAACTCCGGGGGAATACCCGGACGCTCCCAGCTGGGGAGACTTCTCTCCATCCTAGGGAAAGCAGTTGTTCCCTAGGTCCAGGTTGGCCTTGAGCTGATGACAGGCCGCTTCCGGGTCTGACTGCTCAGCTGGCAGGAGCGCTCTGCCCTGGTAAGATGAGCATGGACTACTCCTGTCGGTCCTCTTCCAAGCTTGTACTTGTGGTTTTAACTGGGGCTCCTCACTCAGTGATCTTAGCAATGCCATTTGAAATTTAGAATCAAGAGCTCTGTCTACTACTCTATTGGAAAAGCTGTTTAATAGTTTTATCACCTCGTACTTGAGAGGTTGGGGTGGGCAGAGAGAAAGCAGCACACACAATTCTGTAAATTTTGAAGTGTTTTTATCTCCTGAATCTGTGCCTTGAAATTAAGGCCCAGAATCTACGTGTTTACCTAGCTGAACGCTCCCGCCCCTCAATGCCACCCCCAGGCTAGCCAGCTATAGCTGTCTATCCTGAACCCATCCAGCTTTTTTGGGCCCTCTGGGTCAGTTTGAAGGTCACCTGAGTCAGAGGAGAAAGCTGATGAGAATGGAAGTGTGCTGCACCCTATGCTTCCCAGCTAGGCGTGCTTGTGTGTCCCCAGGGGCACTGGCGATGTGATTGTCCAAAACTGTGTAGAGGCATCTAGGGTGTAGAGGTGGGGTGCTACCCAGCATCCCACAGTGCTAAGGACAGCAGCCACATCAAACAACCAGCTGGGCTCGGCGCCTGTGGCTCAATCGGCTAAGGTGCCAGCCACATACACCCAAGGTGGCAGGTTCGAATCCCCAGCGCGGGCCCACCAAACAACAATGATGGATGCAACCAAAAAATGGTCAGGCGTTGTGGCGGGCGCCTGTGGTCCCAGCTACTTGGGAGGCTGAGGCAGGAGACTCGCTTGAGCCCAGGAGTTGGAGGTTGCTGTGAGCTGTGAGGCCATAGCACTCTACCCAGGGGGATAGCTTGAGGCTCTGTCTCAAAAAAAAAAAAACAACCAACTGGCCCAGCTGCTGTCTTGCTGGGGGTGGCAAGCACTGCTCTAAAGCCAGAGTGGCTGCTGTCTGTATGATTGTTCCTCTTGTTTCTCCTTCTGGCTGGAGAAAGTTAACTGCTAGTGACTATCCATGTATTTAATGGCTATATCCCTCCCTACAGGGTCAGCCATAAATGGAGCTGTTGACCTTCCCATAACAATAGATATAGTTGTCCACTGATAGCATGTCAGGCCCTTCCCTACAGCTATGCACTTGGGTGTGTCACAGAGCTGGAAAGAGCGAATGGGCTTTTCTGTAACTTCTGGACTCCAGAAACACTGGCCTTGGGGTACTGCACTTGACTGCTGAAATCTCAGGCTTCAAGTCTTTGCATGTGATTATGCTGGTGGTTACTTACTAGCTATGTTGTAACTAAGATAAGTACTTTTGTATGTAACCAGCCATTTCTTTATTTGGACACAATCTCACTTTGTCTCTCTGGGTAGAGTGCAGTGGACATCATAGCTCAAGCAACCTCAAACTCTTGGGCTAAAGCAATCCTCTTGCCTCATCCTCCTGAGTCTTAGTACTGCAGATGCCTGCCACCATGCCCGGCTAGTTTCTGTATTTTTAGTAGAGTCTCACTCTTGTTTGCTCAGGCTAGTGAGCTCAGCAGTCTACCTGCCCCAGTCTCCCGGAGTGCTAGGATTATAGGCATGAGGCACTGTGCCTGGTCCATACCAGCCTTTTAAAGGCATGGGATGGGATGGACATCTGGGACCTATGCTGGCTCTACCAGGAGTGGTTGCCCGTGGAAGAGGAGGAAGGGGCCTGGGAGAACACACCACACCTGCCCTCAGGGCTCTGCCCAGTAAATGCCCAGGACACAGGTACACATCTGCTTCCAGTGCTGTGTGACTGGCACAGAGCTTCATGTCACTTTCTCAAGTGGTTTATGGATCTTTGTTGAAGGTTGGTGTTCGAGGAAGAGACATTGTTGTTCTTGGTGTGGAAAAGAAGTCAGTGGCCAAACTGCAGGATGAAAGAACAGTGCGCAAGATCTGTGCCCTGGATGACAATGTCTGCATGGCCTTTGCAGGTATGTGTCAGGACAGCACCTGTTCTCTAGTCTCAGCCAACACAGAGCTTTGGAGATCACCCTGAAGGAGGGGCTGTTGCGAGTCATGGAAACTGGACAAACAAAATCACTTAGAAGGATTTGGACTTTTAGAGTAGGGCTGGCCACAGTTTCCTTGAAACACAACTAGCTAAATGAACGAAACACTCCCTAGCCACTTGTTTCTCTTCCCGATATTTTCTTGTGTTGGTCAGTTAAGATCTAGAGAAAGGTGGGCTTTCTAGAGCCAGCTCAGTGCCTGTGCCAGGGCAGCATGCACAGAACAGAGGCCAGGCCGAAACGTGTGCTCAGCACTGTGTGGTCTCACCCAATCTCTTCCCTCAGCAAATCCAACCTCGGAAGATCTCAATTCATATAAGTAAAAATAGGGATTGGCTTGACTTACAAGCTTCCTAAGAAGACTCAGCTCCTGTGTTTAAATGTGGTTCAGTGCACACAATTTTTCACATACAGGTGTTACCTGAGGATTGTTTGACCTCTAGTTTTTTTTACTTTATGCAGTCATAAATATGGATTTATCAGGAGGATTAAATGCATTTTCAGCTGATGGTATTTTGAACTTAATAGGTTACGTCCCAATAAGCCCCTTGTTAAGTCAAGGAGCATCTGTTCCTAATTTCTTCAGAAATTCTGGAGGCTGACTGGCTCCCCTATTGGTCACTCAGAGTAACCTCAGTGCCAGGTTTCAAAGGACTCATTTTGGAATCTGCCCAAAATTGATGCTGTCCTGGTGGGGCCTGTGAGGTGTGGACACAGCAGAACCTCTGTGCTTGTGTTGCAGGCCTCACTGCTGATGCAAGGATAGTCATCAACAGGGCCCGGGTGGAGTGCCAGAGCCACCGGCTCACTGTGGAGGACCCGGTCACCGTGGAGTACATCACTCGCTACATCGCCAGTCTGAAGCAGGTGGGTGTCTGCCTGGCCACATGCTCTGGCTGTGAAACAGTTGCTGGTCTGTCACAGAGCGTTGCTGAGTGTGGATGTTTGCCTTGTCACCTTTGGGGAGTGAGAAACCTGTATCTGTTCCACAGCAGTCTTTGTCTTGTTCAGATGTAACGTAATCAATTTCAGCAGTGCTGTTCTGTTCTCATTTCCTGATACAGACCAGTCTGAATTCGTGTATTGGGAAGGAAATGGTAGTTTTT
>NW_003852418.1:21195929-21212986 GCF_000181295.1 Otolemur garnettii | reverse complement strand
CTGGGTTCAAGCGAGTCTCCTGCCTCAGCCTCCCAAGTAGCTGGGACTACAGGCACCCGCCACAATGCCTGGCCATTTTTTGGTTGCATCCATCATTGTTGTTTGGCAGGCCCGGGCTGGGAATTCGAACCCGCCACCTTAGGTGTATGTGGCTGGTGCCTTAGCTGCTTGAGCCACAGGCGCCGAGCCAGTATATGTAATTTTTATTTTATATTTATTTTTAGAGACAGAGTTTCACTGTGTTGCCTTCACTGTGTTGCCTTCACTGTGTTGGCGTCACAGTTCACAGCACCTGGGCTTAGGCGATTCTCTTGCCTTAGCCTCCCGAGTAGCTGGGACTATAGGTGCCTGCCACAAGCCCTGGCTATTTTTTTGTTGCAGTTTGGCGGGGGTGGAGTTTGAACCTGCCACCCTTGGTATATGGGGTCAGCACCCTACCCGCTGAGCCACAGGCACAGCCATCACATGTATTTTCTTTCAGTCAGTGGCACTGATGTATCTCTCTTCCTGCCAGCGTTACACGCAGAGCAATGGGCGCAGGCCGTTTGGCATCTCAGCCCTCATTGTGGGTTTCGACTTTGATGGCACCCCCAGACTCTATCAGACTGATCCATCGGGCACATACCATGCCTGGAAGGTGAGTCTTGACAAAACAGGGGCTTTGGGCAGTCTTGCCAGGAAAGGAGCCTTTGGAGGCAGTTGGGGGAGGTACCGGGCCCCTTGTTGTAGTCGGGGTCAGTAACCAAGTGACAGACCAGGTTAATTAACATGGTCCCACTTGTACAGCCTAGACATGTATCATAATTAGGTTAAAAAAACCACAAAACATTGCTGTTTGAGAGAAAAATTGAAAGGCAGTAAAATGTAAAGATACAAACCAAAATCTCACATGGATCTTGATAGTGAAATGGAAAGTACAGTTGTTTTTTGTTTTGAGACAGAGTCTCACTATGTTGCCCTCAGTAGAGTGCTGTGGCATAACAGCTCACAGCAACCTCAAACTCTTGAGCTTAAGCAATTCTCTTGCCTCAGCCTCCCAAGTAGCTGGGACTATTTTTTGTTGCAGTTGTCGTCGTTTAGCTGGCCTGGGCCTAGGTTCAAACCTGCCACCCTTGGTGCATGTGGCTGGTGCCATAACCACTGTGCTATGGGCGCCAAGCCAGAAAGTAGTTTTGTTCTAGTAAGAATCAGCACCATCTCCAGATACCTCTTTGCAAAGGAAGTTGTGAAGGGCAGGGCTGGGCTATCAACTAGCACGTCTGGCCACAGCCTACTGGAGAACAGGGAGGTAAAGCAGACGCTGGCTCTGGGTTGGGCTCCAGCCACATGAGCACATGCCTGTCTGTTCAGGCCAATGCCATCGGCCGGGGTGCCAAGTCTGTGCGTGAGTTTCTAGAAAAGCACTACACCGATGACGCCATCGAAACAGACGACCTGACCATCAAGCTGGTGATCAAAGCCCTCCTGGAGGTAAGTCTGCATCTGAAGTCTGGGTGGAGGCAACGATACTGCACCATGCTGATGACTGTGGGTGGATGACAGGGAAGGTGGGCACACTGGTAATGCCTCACACTGGAGTTAGCGTGTGCCATGCCCCATCCAGTGGGTGGTGTGCTGTGATTTGTAGCTGACATATGAAGGTCCTTTGTAGAGCGTGGCCGGTTGAAGCTTGCCTGAGGACACATAGGGCTTGAAAACCAGAGGCAGCAGGCTGTGAACTCTGCCCTGCGGCCATGGAATCTCTTCCACTCACAGCCATTACTCAGCCTTCCAGAGGCTTGAGCCAGGAAATGGGAGAAAAAAATCTGAGGATAATGGTTTGGGTTGTGAGGTCTCAGGCCTTCTAAGCTGGCCAGTGAAGCCAAAGAGGCAGAGTGGGGACAGGCAAGTCAGCAGGAATGCAAGCATCAGGTCCTGGTAGTGGGGGGGAAGAGTTAGGAGCACAGCTGCCAAGCAGGAGTCTGAGAGGTCAGATGAGTGGGACTGCATTTAGGACAAAGGCTCTGCATGCTGACCCCACCCCACCCCCGCAATGCCAGGTTTGGGTACGCACCTAAAATGAGGTGCTTAAGTGGATGGAGGTGTCTAATGCTTCTCATCTTTTCCATCAAGGTGGTTCAGTCAGGTGGCAAAAACATAGAACTTGCTGTCATGAGGAGAGATCAGCCTCTCAAGGTACTTGCCCAGTTTGTCTGCTGTCTTTACCCATGGAAGTCTCTCCATGTTTAGGGCCAGTTCAGAAGGAAATGTCAGAGAGCCATTCTGTGTTTTTAACATTAGGAAGTAGTCTTTCCAAGGCTGCCCATAGATGTCTAAAAGGAGTCATTCCTGTTTTCCTTTCTGGCTAGAGATGCCACTCACTTGTCTTGGACAGGAAAAGGTGCCAGCACCTGGAGCTTGGCTGAGCTCTTAACTCTGTAGCCTGGTTGAGCAGACACTGCTGGGCTCCCCCGCAGGCTGCACCATAAACTCCACCTGCCCTCACTCACTCAGGGAAGGTGTTAGTGCCCTGGCACTGTGTGTGGCTTGTGATTAACTGTAAACATTTTGTTTATTGTTTGGCAGATTTTAAATCCTGAAGAAATTGAGAAATACGTTGCTGAAATTGAAAAAGAGAAAGAAGAAAACGAAAAGAAGAAACAAAAGAAAGCATCATGATGATGAATCATTTTCCTTGCCTGTAATAATTTTTAAATTCAAATCATGGTTGAGTCTCAATTGTGTAGGCATTTCCATTCCATTCATCATTTATTCATGTCTGAGTGTCCTACAATAAACTTGCATATTTTTTAACCTTTTTAAGAGGATGTATATCTTTAGGTTTAATCACTATAGTTCTTTAGAAAGTGGGATCTTTCCTGCTTATTTTCTCTTTTCTAAGCTTTCTGTGGCATGAGCTTTTCCCACTGTTTCTTGTGGCCAGGCTTTAGTCTAAGACAGCATGACTTAGTTGAGTTGGGCATTCCCTCTCCAGTGGTCAGAACTGCTTTTGTTGCTACAGAGGAATCCTGCCTTCAGGAGACTCCAGTTTCAGTGTGGCATTACAGACAGAATGTCCATTTTCTTAAGACTGTCAAGTCCCACAATTAAGGTATGATGTGAAGGACATAAGTGTAAGTAGCAGTACCCTGGCTCATGCTTGTGACTCCAGCACTCTGGGAGGCCAGTGTAAGGAGGATCCCTTGAGCTTAGGAGTTCAAAACCAACCTGAGCAAGAACAAGACCCCATCTCTATTAAAAAGAGAAAACCTAGCCAGGTGTGTTAGCTGGCACCTGTTATTCCAGCTACCTTAGGAGGGCTGAGGCAGGAGGATCTTTTGAGCCCAGGAGTTTAAGGTTGATTATAAGGTAGGATGACTGACACCATGTACTCTAGCCTGAGTGACAGTAAGACTGTCTCAAAAAAAAAAGGGGGGGCAACTAAAAATTCTGCAGAGCAGCAGCTATGTTCAACAGTAGTTTTTGTTTCTGGTTTTAATAGATTTTGTTTTCATTTTGGTTCTGGCTCTTTTCACCCCACCCCCACCCTTCCTTGGGCTACCAGTGCAGCAGTGGTTTAAGTGAGGGTCTTTCACACGCTTTGACTTAAGAATGCACAGAGGACCTTTTGGTTCCTTGGGTCACCCATCCCCACCGCACTGCCATGCTGTCTGCCTCACTCAGCAGCTCCTTGTGCGTTTTTGGCCATATAGTATCTTCTAAAAAGAAGTAAGGGGGCTCAGATACATTGTAAGCACAGCATAAAATATGTAATTGTCAGAGCCACTGTTGGTTTAAAATTACCATGTCCAGGCATAGTGGCTCAAGCCTGTAATTTAGCATTTTGGGACACCGAGGTGGGAGGATTACTTGAGGCCATGAGTTGGAGACCAGACCAGCCTGAGTAAGAGCAAGATTCCTCCTGTCTCTACAAAAAATAGGAAACTTAGCCAGGCACAGTGGTGCACATCTGTAGTCCCAGCTACTCAGAGCCAGAACCAGAGCCCAGGAGGCTGCAGTGAGCTATGATCATGGCACTGCATTCCAGCCTGGGCAACAGTAAGACCATGTCTCAAAACATTTTAATAGCAGTGACAGGTTAACAGGTGGTAAACTATGACCTGACAACAATTAGACTCTCTAGCAGGCAATTCCTGATTAGTTAACTGCTGAGTCACTTAACTAGTTAGTTAGGGTTACAGCTATGGCTACTTGTACCTAGGATGAATATCCCAGAAGACTTTTTTATTGGTCATGAATATCAGTTGCCCACCCCCTCCCAAGAAAGGGCCGCCTGTTGGCAGGCCCTGCTCCAGAGCCTGCCAAGACCACAGGTCCTGAAGGGAGAACCTGGACAGGTGACTAGATGTGCCTTCCAGACCTCTGAAGACTGCTTAGAGAAAGAAAGTCACCTTGAAACCCCCTGCAGTGTAAGGGATGCTTTCAGCCTAAAACCAGCCAGGCTCTGCGGTTCTGTGGCCCTGGGAGGCAGTCCAACAGTGGTTCTCAGGTGTCTGAGAACATGAATGTTCCCAGGGAGACTGGAAGCTGCACGAGGGTGGCGAAGAGGCCCCTAAGAACAAGCTTGACTGAATGTTTTTATAAGCACAAGGGTAGCAGACAGCAAGAACCCAGGCCTGTCCCTGCACTTCAAGCACCAGATGGGACTTGAGCTCCCAAATCCTTCTGGCCCAAGTGTATTCCAAACTCTGGATGTGGTACATGGGGAATTCAGGAAGCAGAGTCAACAGACTCCTAGAGCATCAGAGAAGAAGGTTTGAAAGGTTTGCATGTTTATTTATAGTTTACAATTTACTCCAACAGCAGCCCCATTGCTATGTTCTAATTCTTAGCCATTAGGTTCTACAAAAATAAACCCAAGCTTTTACAGTAACTTAATCAATACAGAACTAAAGCCTTTGCAGCTATTAAAGGGGTTTTAGTTACCAAGGTGCTTATTTTCAACAAAATTTCCCGTCAGGATACATGCTTACACTAAAAGTCCTGACCCACTGGTTCATGCAACAAATTTATATATCCCACCCTCCCACCACCTACCTTTAAAACAAAAACACACAACTATTTACAATGGAGGATAAATATGCTCTTGGTCAACTGACCTTGCAAAAAAGACTGGCTCATTTCCAAGTGGATGAGAAGACCGAAGTGCTCGGCCAAAGTCCAACACTGACCAGCTGACCTGAGTCAGAAGGGCCAAGGGATGCCACAGGGGCTTGTCCCCCACCTCAATGGCTGCAGAGGCCAGGTTCCATTTGACAGCTCTGCACCAGACTCATGGGCCCGTGACCACTGCAAGTCCTTCAGCCCACCCACCCTTCAGCCCCCACCCTGGACAGCAACAATCTGAACATGTCAGGGTCGGCCGGTTTGCTTATACAACATGATCCATGAGACACCCCTTCCCTGCCCTTGGCCTGCCCACCCACCCCCTCACCACCCTGCCTGGCTCCTGAGACTGGACCCCAGGGGCCACACCAGCTACACAGGGCCAGCTGGGTTACAGAGCTGCACTTGGCTGCTACATTTGCCAAATGAGATTTGGTTCCACTTTAAAAGTCAAAGTTGTAACAAAAAAAATAATACAGTGAGGATCAAAGCTTTCACCATAGAAACCTTTTTGCAAAATACCAGAACCTTAGACTTAGGCTATGCGCAACTAAACAGGAAACATAGGTCCAGATACCTCCAAGAGGTCACCCATGAATACTTCTCCAAAACAAGTGGCTCTAACTCAGACCGTGTCCAACTTCAGTTAAGTCCAAAACGTAAGTAGCAGGCTGGGAATTCTCCAAACTCCATAAACAAAGTGACCCACTTCTCCCCGTAAGCGCTGAGTTTTCCTTGTGTCCTGATATACACAGCTGTACTTCTGTGCCACTGAGCAGGAGCCTGCGGGAAAAGATGGCGGGCAGTGAATGCATTCTGCAGGCCCTGCAGAGCTTCAGCCCAGGGCAAGCCAGGCACTGCTGCCTGGCGGAGAACAGGAGCCACTCACCCCTGCTCCTACCCTTCCAGAGCCAGGTCAAGCTTCCCAAGTTATGTAACACTGGGGACCGGGAAGCAGCTGGTGGTGGCAAGAGGCCCTGACCACTGCAGATCCTACCTGGCTTTGGTGAGTCTGCACCAGGCACCCAGGACCTTGTTAAAAGCTGGGACTGCGATTCAGGGTAGGGCTGGGACCAAGACACTGGCTTGGAGCAGGCTCTCAGGCTGCTGACCATATGCAAGTAGCCCATACTAACCCCCCCCCCCACCCAGCCTCACCCTCCCACATCTACAGCCTCACTCACAGAACAGTGGGATCCAAGTCCAACCCCTTAAGATTAATTTAGTTGACTGGGTTGGGGGCTATCAGGCAATTCAGAGAACCAAGGCCCTCAGTGTAGCCTTGACACCTCTGGCCCCTCATCACTGGGATGTAGAGAAAGCCCAATCCCTGCTCCACACTCAGCCTACATACTCCTATTCAAACGCCAAAGCACCCAGAAGCTTCCCCTGCTCACCTTGGGCTGTGTCCTCAGACCCTGCCAGTCCCAGCTCTGTGGGACGTTGGGTTGCGACGGGTTGCACCATTGCCCCTGCCTCCTCGGAATCCACCTCGGGAGCTGCGACCACGCAGAAACCTCCCTGACACCCCAAAGGTCTCCGTGTTGAGCTTTCTTTCCTCAGCCCATGTTGTCCGTCTAGAACTAAACCACAGGTAAAATGCTGATTGCAGCAGGTACCTCCTCACAGGATCCTGAGCCAGGCTTTATCTTCAGAATTGCCCAGGGAAGAAAGTATAGGCGGCACTAGAGCCCTTATGGGGAAAAAGGGGACCAGTCAGCACTGGAGCCTGAGGCCCTGGTAGCACAGGTGCTCCCAGTCAAGCCTTAGACCAGGCTGTCTCTTACTGCAGACTAGAATGCTCAGATGGACACACTCATGTTTTTGTCACCAACAGTAAGCAGGTAGTATTATTTATTAAAGTAGCCCCCACTGCTGCTGGGTACAGGAATGGGCCCTCCTAGATGGGGAGTGAGCTGAACACAGTGAAATCCCCTAGAATACCACACATCTCTGGCGAGGGGCACAAGCCACAGAACCTACACTGCTACCGACATGCCTGCTGCTGTTGCGATGACCTTCAGTGTTTCCCATACTGAACTGCACAACTGTCACAGCCACCCCCAGACTATAGCTCCAAGGTGGCACACCCCTCTACTAGGTTCTGCTCTTCAACTGGAAACCCACTGTTCTTGCAGGCTCCATGTGTAAAGAAACAACTACTTCATCCTTCAGGTGCCCAGGCCAAAAATCCTGGGAGACATTCTGAACTCTGCTCACACACTGTCAGCTGATACTGCCAGCACCACCCTTCAAACATATTCATGCTCCACCCCTTCCCTCTGCCCTCACTATCACTCACTCCACTCAGAACACCTGCACGGCTACACTAGTCTCTTCACAGGTCATCAGGCCTCCGGGCTGGCCCACCTCCAGCCCACCACCCCCACAGATGCTATCACATGTCAGGCTGCACCACACCTTGGCTCAGAACCCTCTGATGGATTCCATAGTGCTAAGAACAAAAGCCAAAATCATTATCATGACCTACAAAACCCAACAGGACACCATCATGTCTGTCAGACTTGGCTCCAGCCACTTGGCCCCACCTGCAGAAACTGCCTCACTCTTCACACACCTGCTGCGCCCATGAGACCTGACCATGAACTGTTGTGCCCATACCTCACCCGCTCCGTCACTGCTGCCTTCCCCAACACAGTTAGCCTGTATTCAGTTTATTTCCCTGGCAGAAAGTGAATGTGGGGAGGTGGGAACTGCCCAGCTTGTTTTCTGCTATGTCCTCCATGCTAGTCGTGTCTGATGTTCGATCTGCTGTACAGGTGCGTCTGAGGGCCCACCACACCCACTTCACAGATGTCAGTTACTGTCCAGGTTGTGCACTAGGGCAGCATCTGAGAGGCAGCTGTTAGGTGCTAAGATAAAAATACATGAAAGGCCAGACTCAGTGGCTCACGCCTATAATCCTAGCACTCGGGGAGGCCAAGGCAGGTGGAGTGCTTGAGCTCACAAGTTCAAGACCAGCCTGAGCAAGAGCGAGACCCCAACTCTATTAAAAATAGAAAAACTGAGGCAAAAGGATCCCTTGAGCCCAAGATGGAGGTTGCTGTGAGCTATGACGCCACAGCACTCTATCTAGGGCAACAGCTTGAGATTCTGTCTCAAAAAGATAAATAAAATAAAAACACAGGAAATGATTCCTCGCCGCAAACCACTGAGTGAAAGCTGACCACAGTGAGAACACTCTCGCCAACTCCCTCAGGTAGCAAGGTCTGTAGGCCCTTAGGCAAGGCAAGGAGAAGGGGTGCTGACTGTGGACCCTACCAGGACAGTAGTGCCAGCCTGTCTTAGTGTGGGTGGGGCAGTGAAGACAGGAGGAAACAAATTCAACCTCAGTCAGACCTTCGGGTCAACTGGCTGTCACAGGCTTCCTTCAATGCCACCTACTGCTGGCTCTAGGCTGGTGCCAACTGGCACTTGTGAGTCTATAATGCAGAAGTGTAAGCAACCCTGACTAAAACACATGCCCCGAACGTACGGTCCCAGGTTAGAGTACCTTATGAGTCTCTTCTTGAGACTTGCAGAACCATCATCCTTCCTACTAATGCACTCAGGTTCTCACCTGGTCTTGAGCTCAGAAGAGATGTTGTCAAAGAACGACTTGGATTTGTCATAGTAGCAGTTGGGCCCCAGAAGGTCCTCTTCAGTAGGAGTTTCATCATTCTGAGTCACCACAGCTGGGTCTTTCTCTTCTCCCTTCTCAGATTTGTCATCTGCAAAGCAGCAGAGCATAGTAAGGTACAGAAGGAGCTATACTCACTCCCTCCCAGGGTAAGCCTATCTAGGTCCACCCAGCTGCTGCCCTCCAGCACAACACTCCCCTGAGCATGTTCTGCTAGGGGGAGGACTTGATGTCATTCTGCCCTCTCTCCACAGCACACAGTCTGCACCTTACCCAAACACAACTGTGCTCACCCCCCACCCCCCATTACCTGCCACACACTGGCCAGGCTGGTCACCAACCGCCTGGCTTGCCCTGGTGCCCACGGTCATCTCTTCCTACATACTAGGGACACTCTGGGGGGATAATTTTCATGAGTCAGACCTTTAAAATTCAGTTTCTTTTTAAATTCTTTGTCAAGCTCCTCTCGGTTGAACTGAGCATTGGCACTCTCAAAATCGAAGTCACCCTCAAACTTGATTGTGTTTTCTTTGACATTAGTTGGACGGTTCTGCCCTCGGGAGCGATTCCTGGTTCGCCTGTTCCCTGTGAGGAGAAAGGACAGCCAAGGCTTAAGCAGGCCCCAGGGCTATGCTCTCCAGCTGACCTCACAAGAAACTTCCAGGAACTCGTCAAACAACAACCCAGGGTACACTCCCACTGATTCACTTGACTAACCTAAAACAAACAAAAACAACAACAACCCAGGGCAGCACACATGAGAAGCAGCCACACCCAGCACCCCAAAACCATCACCACAGAAGCAGGCAGGAGGGGACAAGCAGAGCTCAAACATGTGTGGCACCCCAGAAGTCATGTGACAACAGGGATTACCTGATCGCCTCCTCTGAGGTCTTCTGTTCTCATCATTCACCTGCCCTTGAGTTTGCACAGAGGCAGGCTGGACCGCATCTAAAGTATAAAAGGTTAAGAGTCAGGCAAAGCTCTTCCAGAAGACAGAACCCAGCCATGGAAGCAGGGTACCACCACCACACGGGGCACACAGCAAGAGGAGGCACCTCGGGAGGCTGCTGCATGGGCCTGCCCTGCAAAAGCACATGGGTTTAGGATGGGGCACTGTATTTTTTAATTTTTTAAAAAATAACCCAGCAAGTAGTGTGCCACTTTTAGAACACTGCACAAACTCCAGGGAAGAAGTATTCAAGTACCGCTGGCAGTCTTGCTGCTTGGCTGGGCCTGGCGAGCGGTGAGCTGCATCCCCGTGGTACCCTTGCCGGGTAACAGCTTTTTGGCATTCAGGTTATCAACAGAACCAGTCTGGACAGCCTGTTCCACCATGGGGCTCTTGCCGACTGGGATGGATGGAAAACCAGCTCCTGAGTTGAGGAGGGAGGAGGGTTTACAAACAGAGGAAAAAGAAGTCATCTCACACCTCCAGCCTCTTCCCTTCTGGCTGGCACTGAGGGAAGGAAAGCAGGGCCACCACCTAAAGGTTCTACAAAACCCCAGCAAAGCTCTCCCAGACTGGTCTACTCCCTGAGGTGAGGCCAGGCCAAGTAGCATGAGAAGGCCTGTTCACCTCTAGATACCCTAGACCCTGAGCTCCCTGAGTTAGGGAACCTCAAGGAGGGGACAAACTACCTAGCCTATAAAGAAACATCACTCCAAGAATGTAGAGACAGGTCTCCTGAACTGCTGAGCTCTAATCTTAAAGGGACTCAATGGTCCCCAAACAATGATGGATTCAGGATCTGAGAACTTGTTTCTTTCTGGTCCACACTGGAGAAGAAGTAGCCCAGCCTGGATCCTCTACAAAATACAGCAGTCAGACTTTAAGTTAAATTCCAGAACACTGTCATTTTTGTTTAAGGCATAAAAAAACTAAAAAGGATGAAGTTGTAAGAGCTGACTTAAGAGAAAGTAATAGCCTGCAGTTCTCCCAAGAGCAAAGGCCCACCACAAAGAGACAAAGGATTCCCAAGCAGCCCTTGGTTAAGGGCTGTGCCCACAAGAAGCCACCCCTAGGCATCCCAGAGCACGAGATGAACATTGTGACACCAAGCCTCTGGAACCCTAAACAAAGACAGGAGCACCAACCGCCTGCCCACCACCTCCCTTTCTTTTGCCAAGTTTAAGACCCATGGGGACTCTTTAAACAGGGCAATTTGGGACTGGGTGGAGGCAGATGGAGATCTGAGACAGAAAAAAACAAGCCCTAACCAAGAGGCTATTGTAAGGAGGAGCAGCCCAACACACAGGAAGACTGGGTATGTCACCTTATTTTGTAGATGAGACAGAATTACAATAGTTGAAAACCTTCTTATATAATGGAAAAGAAAAAAAAAAAAAGAAAACCTCTTTATAACCAGATCAAGAGAAGCCCTCCAAGAGCAGGTGGGAACGGCTTCATCTATAGGCACCTAAGTTCTCCCTTGGCAGGAATTAACCTGGTCTGTCACCTCACTTAGTGTTACTATCCCTGAAAGACAAACAAAGCTTTGACTGCTTCCTGCTCATACTGTGCCTGGACAGAGCAAGGATCTTGGGCTTGTTTACTTTTTATAAAACTAAACTAGTTAAAACAAACAATCTTACCCTGTGAGCAGTTTTACATAAATGCTCCTAGTAACAATTAAAGGGCTTAGTGTTAACTGCTTCTCTAATGCAAATACATGAAAGTCCATGGGGATTGAGAAAGCAACACGTGCAGAATGACAGACTGACAGCAGGTACAGGCTGCAAGCACAGCCCCAAGCACTATGTTGGACTAGGGCAAGCAAAGCCCCCAGTGCCATGTGTAAAACAAAGACATTCACAAGAATCATCAACACCAACTCCAGAACTTTAGGGTAAATGAGAAATGTCAGGAAACCCACAGGTGCCACCATCCCACACAGAGAAAGGTGGTGCACACCAGCATTAACAAGCCAGCCATCAGGCAGACACTGCCCACGTGGACAAATAACTGGGGACTGTGACCCAAGTCCCCTGTTTTGAATGCCCTGAGAGAGTAACCTATGTGTCGCACTGATCAGAGAGCAGCACAGCATGGGAGGTGCTCAGGGGAGTTCCACTGCAGCCATCCAAAACAGGTTACCCCAGGTGCACGGCTTTCTGCGCACAGTGCAGTTTCCCCATACAAGGTGGCATGTGGCACAAGTTAAAACAGATCCTGCACCCAGGGAGAGTGAACAAAGCACTCCACTGATTCTAATCCCTTCTTTAAAAACTGTGGTAGTTCATAAATCAGGACTGTATGTTGAAGCAAATAAGCAGCTCAACTGAATCCCAGGCTTGGCAAATGATCTGTTCAAGCTACTGTTACTGTCTACTGGTTTACCCCTTGCTCTTGGCATGGTTTGCAAGACAGCATGCAGTTCTCCCAAACTGCGGTTACCCTTGGCAGTGAGCTGCTGTGGCTCTGAGGACATGTCAAGCTCTGAAACGGGCTGTGGAGATGGAGAAGAGCTAGGGCTGGAAGCAGCGGCTGAGGCTGGAGGGCTTACCAACTTCTCTAAAAGAAGATAAAGGAGAAAGAGCAAAAAAGAAAGCACACAAATAAGTCAGGACATAACTTGTCTTGTGTCTAACAAGCTTGGAAAGAGCCAAGCAACCTCTCGTAGGCATTGCTCATACAAATACATTTTAGAAACACAGTGAGCCAGGCTGAGAAGGCCACCTGTCACACAAGAAATACCAATCAAGACAAACATGATTTATAGCAGCAAATGACCCAAAGAACTGGTCTAGACCTAATCAGTGCTTCCTGTCTCAACTCCCTTAGGCTGGAGTCTGAGCGTGGGTGGGTGATCACCTGCCAGCTCCATGCTCTGAACTCAACTGCAAAGCCATGCCCAGGTCAAGGATAAGGTGGAGTCTCACATTACACCTTGAGGATAGAATCTTACCTTGGAGCTGATTATCTAACCTTGGCTGAAACCATTTTTGAGTAAGGCATTTACGTAGAAGAGAGAACACAATAGGTGGGTATTACATTCAACTTTTCTCACAGGCTGACAAACCTGCAAAGAGCTAGAACTCAGCTATGATTTATTTTTTTTAGCTACCAGATTCCACAATGCTATCGTTTGTAGTATTCTTTTAAGCCAAAGATATTTTTAAAAGATCAGGCTTATGATAAATTGTAGTATTAAATATGTAAAATGTATTAATTATTTCTTCTTTGAAGGAGCTATATATACGAGGACTTCCACCTAGACCCACATTGGTATTTCAAATAAATTTTGATTTGTTTCATCTGCTTCCAAACTCAGACTACTGGCTTTTACCCTCAGTTAAGTAGTCACTCTGCATGGTTATGAGCTAAAGTTGCGTTGGATGATTTACTAAGTGTGAAGTAACAGAAGTCAGTGAGTTATGAGCTCAACCTAACAACAGCACCTTCCCCACCCTTGGGGCCTGGTGGCACTTCCTGGCAGTCACTTCCTTCCAGGCATGGTGTACCAAGGAGAAACAGGTTACTCACCTAGCCCTAAGGAGGCGGCATATTGCTGGCTGAGCAGGGAGCTGGCCGCCAGCTGGCCGTAGGGTGGCATCCCTCTGAAGGGGCTGTAAGGCACATGCGGCTGGAAGGGCGAGGCAGAGGCAGAGCCCAAGGAAGACTGAACAACGAGACACACGATGAGAATGGCACACAGCCAGCCTATCACCCCAAACCCTGCATTTAGAGCGGTCGTTCAGATTGGAAGCAGAACCCTATTGCCAGCCTATACTCCAGAGATGCTGCAGCAGTCCTCAGGGGTGTGAGTTTCCAGTATGACAACCAGCTGCCTTCTCCACAGTATTTCATTCTCAGCTACACCTGTCCACGTAATTCTAACCTGAATTTCTCCTAACTCAAAACTCTCAACTAGTTCCCAACTGCAACTAGGTAACAGGAGGAAAATGCCCTGATTCCTGACACCCACTGGGGAAAGACTGACATTTTCCTAAACATCCTTTTTCTCTCCAGGTACCTCAGCCTTCAGGAGCACTGCTGCTTGTTTCAGGACTGACCCCCACCACTCTGTTCACGTGGCCATTTCCCCTTTGTTCCTTAGGCCTGGCTCAGGTACTTTCATCTTCTGAAGTCCCTGAGGACCCTTTCTCCAAGCCTTCAGAAGTCTGGCCAAGGCTTTTCCATGTACTCCCAAAGCTCACCCTGGACAATCCTGCTTCTAGGGTGTAGGCTCAGTCCCAGAGACTGTGCAGTCTGAACCCCAGAAGAGCTAATGAATATTAAAAATAATTTGTTTTCTTTGCATTGAGAGGGGAAAAAGAGAAACTGAGCATTTAAATTTACAAGCTAAAAAAATATTAACCTGAGCTCTCTGGTAATCCTGGGCCAGACATGCCATAACCCAGCAGGTGGGCATGAGACACCAGACCCACAGCACTGGATGGCACATCTGCCAGCATGAGACAAGTCTGCCCTGCTGGTGTCTCAGCTTCATGCCACTCAGGGATCGGACTTCAACCAGAAACTAAGGGCAAGAACCATGTCCCAAGCATCTACCCTTTCACACTATACATACCACCACATGCTCCCCACCCCAGCATAGACCTGTCTCCAGTGTGCACACACAGCCTCCCAGGACCCCTCCCTAGGCCATGCTCTACAGCACATCACCTACTGTCAACTACACAAACCAACACCTTCTGCAGCAACATCAATTGCCTAGACAAAATTTAAGCCCCTTTTCTTTAAAAGGCTAGTCTGCAGCTGGGCAAGGTGGCTCATGCCTATAATCTGGGATCTAGGGTGTAGGCTCAGTCTGGGATTACAGGCATGAGATAGAGGCAGGTGGATCCCTTGAGCTCAGGAATTCAAGACCAGCCTGAGGGCTCAGTACCTGTGGCTCAAGTGGCTAAGGCGCCAGCCACATACACCTAAGGTGGGGGCTTCGAATCCAACCTGGGCCTGCCAAACAACAATGATGGCTACAACCAAACAATAGCCAGGCATTGTGGCAGGTGCCTATGGACCCAGCTACTTGGGAGGCAGAGGCAGAAGACTTGCTTGAGCCCAGGAGTTGGAGGTTGCTGTGAGCTGTGATGCTACGGCACTCTACCCAGGGGGACAGCTTGAGGCTCTGTCTTAAAAAAAAAAAAAAAACACAGCCTGAGCAAAAGTGAGATGCCCATCTCTACTAAAAATGGGAAAACTAAGACAAGAGGACCACTTGAGCCTGGTTGTTTGAGGTTGCTGTGAGCTGATGCCACCAAAGCACTTTGCCCAAGGAGACAGTGACGGTACTCAAGTGGAGCTCTCTGGCCCAAGAGAAGACATGTGGAAAACAGCCCCTCTCAGAAGAGCACACCCGAGAAGACAGAGACACACTTACTTGCACAATAGCAGGATCCTGAGGGAGTGTGTGCTGGGCTTTGGGAGGTTCACACACAGTAATATCTTTAATATCACTTCCTCGGAAAATGATGTACTCATAAATTTCCTCTCTCGGGGGAGCAGGCCTATCTGTGGGGCGATCTTCAGTACCAAAGGATCTCACTTAGGAGTTGAGAAAAAGAAGTGTTAGGTTGCTGATCAATTCTCTTGACTCTATAGCTCCCAAGCCTTCCAGAAGACAGGTGCCCTTGCCCTGAGCCCGACAGTTCCAACAATTCGATAACCACCACTGTTCAGCAGACAGTACCCAAAAGGCACCAGCTGGTGACGCTCCAGAAGTTCTAGGTCACAAAGATGACAAGGAAAAAAATCACAAACCTCCCCAATTTCCTGAAGCCCCAAGGTGCATTCACACCCTGCACAGAGCTCAAGGCTAAACCCCCTCCACACTGCCTCCTGCCATTGGAGCCCCCCCACAAACACGCCTGAAGAGCAGGTTCCTGATGGGGGACTGGGGAAACCGGGAGCGCTCCTCACCCTCCCACCACAAGCCCTGGAAAAGCCCACAAAAATAACAAAAGGGACAAGGGAGTCCCAGAATTCCCACCCCCACCAATACGAGCTTCTGTTTCCATAAGGCAGGCCTGAGCCCCAAGGACTTCTTAAGGGTGTTAATCCCCAACCCACGGCATCCTCCTCCTTAGTAGGTCCCCACTGTCTCACAAGACAAGAGTACAGCGCTACTGAGCACTGGGGACCCTCCGTGCCTCAGTTTCCCACTGTACCTCATGGCAAATGCAGTAAAGTACCAACGGCTCGGTGAGCACACAGCCTGGGAGCCAAGCCAGACCCTGCAGCTACGCGGCCCGTCTGTCCGGGTTTGAGCGCAGAGCGTAGATAACCCCGGAATCTGGAAACCTACGGCGCGTGAAGGACCCTGGGCCTCGCAGCAGACCCGCTCCCCACCCGCTGTCTCCGTAGCGCGCTCCCTACGCCCGGAGGACCAAGACAAAGAAAGTCTAGGCCACCCGCTGCCTGCGCGAGCTCCTGCCCAGAGTCGCTGAGACCCCGCTTCCCCGAAGTCCCGCAGCGGCGCCCATAGGGGTCTATCACAAAGGGTGAGCCTCGCAGCCCGAGCGTCTCGATAAGACCAGAAAGGCAGCTTAACCTGGGCGCAGCGAGCCGTCAACTGCGGCTTCGTTTTCTCGGAGGTTCCGTTAGCCCCTGGGATCTGTTCAGGGTCAGGCCCCAATCGCCTAATTAGTTCCAGAAGGGCGTGCAAGGCTCTCATTTCCTCGCACCCCAGCTCCCTGGGAGGCACGGGGACGCCCCAGCCCCTGCGCCCCGCTTGGCCCTGCTCCCCGGGACCGCCCGCGACAGGGGGGAAGTGTGGCCGGCGGGAGTCCCCCTCGGCCACTCGGCCCCAGTGGAGGGGCAGCCCGGTCGAGGGGGCGGCGCCGTGGGAGCCGGGGCCGCCCCTCCCGACACCCGGCCGAGCGCCGGCCCGCAACGACGCCTGCGGGAGCCGGGGGGACCATTGTGCCGGCCGAGCGCGCCCCTGCGGGGAGTGGGGCGGGCGCGCAGGTCGGGGCGTCCCGGGTGAAGATGCAGGCGGGGATCCTGGCGCCGGACCCCGAGCGCCGCAGGGCGGGGCTGCGGGCCGGGGGCTCAACGCCCGCGGCGCTCAGCGCGGGGCTGCGGGCTGGCGGCGGCGGCGGGCTCGGGCGGTTGGGCCGGCAGGTACGCGGGGCGGGCACCGGCCGCTACCTTTGGCGAGCGCCACGGTGGAGTTGTCGGTGTCGATGGTGTAGAGGATGCCCTCGTAGCGGATCTGCGCCTTGGAGATGAGGCTGATTTTGCTGCCCAGATACGGGGTGCCTGAGGAGCCGCTCATGGCGGCGGCCGGGGCGCGCCGGGCCGCGGGAGGGGACGAGCGCCGGGCCGCGGCCCGCTCCGCCGCCGCGC
>NW_003852418.1:21173237-21195627 GCF_000181295.1 Otolemur garnettii | reverse complement strand
GTCACGCCTGCGCAGAGAGAGCCATCGGCCGGGGGCGGTCCTCAGAGTTTTCGCCTCCTTTCTCGGCCGCCTCCCGGTGGACTCCGCGCGAGGCTGAGAGGCCCAGACCCAGCCGGCTGGGCGGGGCAGGACGGGACGGGGAGGAGCGCGCGTGCGCGGGGGCGGCAGCTGTTTGCAAACTCTGTGGACTGGGCGGAGCGCTAGATCCCGCCCCTTACTCGTGCCGGCCTCGCCCTGTCCCCCGCCGCGAACTCGCGGGCGGAGTTTCGCGCCTCAGTTTGTCTTCGCGTAGCGGCGGTACTCGGCGGCTGACTTCTCAGTGGGCCAGCGTCCTCCAGTTTTCGCCTTCCCAAGGCGCCCCGGACCTCTGTCTCGGGCGACGGCGGGGAGGGAAAAGCTTCCGGATGGTAGCGCTAAATATAACCCGCTGAGCGCGCCGCCTCGGGCCGTCCCTCCTCCCAGAGCCCGGTGCGTCCAGCTGCCTGCACCGCTCTCGGATGACCGTTGTCTTACGTGTGTTGGTCTCAGCATCATGTTAGAGACCGTTGTTGGGTTCTGGCAGACATTCAGTGGGTGGTGAGCAGCGTTTTATGAAAACAAAATAAAATAAGATAAATATCAGCATACTGCATGGCAACGAGAACTGTTTTGTGAAGCGTTTGTTTAAACTGCGTGTGGAGTTGGTCTGGACCTGACATGTATTCCTGACTGTGTTCGGGAGCACAGGTGCTGTGCCGCCCCGTTCTAAAGAGGATGAAGCAGGAGAGCTGCAGCAGGTCAGGCCTCGGACAGTCCCCACTCCGGCACCGCCCTGCTTCCTGACCTCTCTGAAGCCCACGTGTTGCCACCAGCGCCCAGCTGTGTCCACTATGACAACATTCGTTGGTCTGAGAAAAGGAACACAGAAGGAGCTGAGAAAAAGATGAACAATTTTATCTGCCCTGATTTCCATGGACTTAGCCCAGCCCAGAGAAGGGTGGTCCCCAGAGACTGTTACCTGGTCCCTAGAAGTAAGGTCCAGGCTCCTATCCTTTCCTTGGGCACAGCACAGCCTTCCTCACCTGAGCATCTGGGTGCACCTTTCTGGAGGAGGCGCTGGCCAGGTCTCCCAGCACCTCAGCCACCTTCTAGCCTGGTGATAACATTGTGGAGTCCAAGTCCCCTGCCCCCCACTTTGCCGGGGAGGAATCCAAGGTCATGTGGTCTCCACCTCACATTTTCCCTTCCAGTTTCTGAGCCAGGAGCCTCTATGAATGTTGAGGGTGGGGATTCACCTTCACTAACTGGAGTCTTGAAGAAGGAGTTGGATCCTGAGTCCCAGGACCCTTGGTGGAGACTCTGGGTGCTTACCAGGCTCCTGGGTGTGCCACCAGTTGGTTCCTTGCGACATTAGCCACCATGCAGGTGCCCAGGCCCAGGATGCAGGTCCTGCCACTCATTCCTTGGTGTCTGGCTCAGAGTGAATGGCACTTGGGACAGGTCTGAGAGGGGAGCAGTTGTGTTGAACCTGAACTTGATCTAGAAGTCCATTAGTGCAGTGTGTTTTCCAGGCTGGGGTACAGCCATCCAATAAGATCTAAGAAGTCTGCCCACTCATGTCATCACCAGGCCTATGGCCAGTGAGCCCATGGATATAGAGAAATGAGCTAGGGCTCAGTCAGACTGCCTGCCTCAGTTTCTCAGTTTCCCTGCCCTTCCCACTGGTAGACTTGACCCCAGGACATAATGCCTGTGAAGAGCTTTGAGGGTGGTCAGGGGCCTACACATGGGGACTGGGCATCCAAGGGACCACAGAGGCAGCTGGAGAGGTTTCTGTTGCAGCCATAGCCAAAGCCCTTACTGTATATGTAGAAAAGTGAGGGAGTGGCCAATATGGACAGGTGTGAAGACGTGGAGGCAGGGTCCCTCCTATACTGTGCCACCTATTTAGCTGTGGTCACATGGACAGTGTCCTGCAGAAGGTAAGTTTGTGCCTTGAGCACCTGAGAAAGAATGAGGGGTGCCTGCCCTCACTTCACAGCCCTCATTGCTTAGTAGGAGCACCACAAAACGGGTGAGTTTACTCAGAAGCATTCACAGGTAGTCAGGCCACGTAGCTCAGTAGCCTGAAGTGCGGACTTGTGCCCATGGGTCTGAACCTCCCCCCGACTCCCCACCCCACCCCCACTTAGCATCTGGCACAGGGACAGGCTCACCTTACTGGACAGACCCCTCTAGCACCCAGGTGCAGAGAGTGGGCCAGGAAGGAGCTGAGGGGGACATGGGACTGAAGGCCCAGAGAGGGTGTGCTCAGAGCATGGTGGCCCACATGTGGTCAGCAGCCAGGCAGGGTTGGAGTCTCTGTGGACCCAGCAGAGGTCCATTTCCTTCCAAACAGGGCCCTGAAGGGTGGCTTTCCTGGGAGACTCCATGAACACTAGTGCGGTGAAGGTCACTTCTCCTCCCCCACATCCACTCTTTCCTTCTCCCCCCAGCCCACCCTAACAGCTAGGATTTCTGGTAGGGGGTGGCACTGTGAGGAGAATGCACTGTGGAAGGTGAGAGGCCCTTCAAGAAGCGGCCGAGCGGCCTTTCCAGGTGTGGTGTAGGGGTAAGGGTGAGTGTGGCTGACTTAGGCACTGGAGCCTAGTGACTAGACCCTTACATTTAGATCCTAATAGGGCCAGCCTCGGAGCTGCCACCATGGAAATGCAGAGAGAGAATGCTTGGAGAAGCAGCCATAACAGAGAACCTGCCATCCGGTGGCCCCCACTGCTGCCAGGGCTTTCGGTGCCCAGGGACAGCTATGGGGGGTGGTGCTGTGTCCTACTTGGATGGAAGGACACATTCAAAGCCATGAAAGCCTCTTCCTGAGCCAGGCCATCAGCCCTTACCAAGTGCCCACCCCAAAGGCCAACGTGTGCCCCTGCGTGCCTCTGCAGCCCCCTGGGGTGCTGCACCTTCAGCCAGGCGTGGCCACTTAGCCAGGGACACATAGCCTGTGAGTTGCAGGGCTACCTGATAACCCATGGTTCTCAACTTTGGGACCTCCCACCTGGAGGTCCTCCTCTGTGCTCAGGATCTGGGGACAGTGCCAAGTGTGATGTTTGCCCTCAAGGAGCTCATGTTCTGCAGATGCCCAGACGGGGCCTGAGCTAGGGCTGGAGCTGGTGCTTCCTCAAGGGTTTCTTTTCTTGCCTTTTATCCCCTCTCTCCATGCAGTGAATGCCGGGTGCACCCTAGGGAGTTGCCATGGTAACTCAGAGGCCTGCCTAGACATCCCTGGGCACTTTGCACCTTCCTGACGGGGGCATGCACCTGCTGGGCAGAGCCACAGCCCAGGAATGAGGTCACACAAAATAAGCCAGGCAAACACTGGCCGGCTGGAAGGGACTCCTGGCAGTGCTCCATGAGTGACCTGAGGACGCCTCGTGCATGCACTGAGACAGTTTTCACTGCCCGGCAAAAGGCTGCAGTGCTGAGGGCAGAAAGTGTCCTGCCCAGGGCACATGGTTCTCTTTACTTCTGTTCAGTTCCAACTTGTTAACATCATAATCCTTTCCTTCTGTTGCTGCATTAACCCCCCTGAGAGCAAAAGCTGGATTAAGGCTCGGAGTGGCAAGAAATAATGTACCTCAGGAGTTGGTGCAGACACCGGCCAGTGTGGGCCAAGCTGAGAAAAGGGCCAGAGTCGCTGCTTCATGCTGCCCAGCAGGAACCTGGAGCTGGGTGGGGATGATGGCAACTGGGACCCATTTCAGGTGGCTTGTCCTGTCCAGAAAGGCAACTGCAGACGTCCTTGAAGAAGTGCTCATCTTTCCCAAGCCATGGAGCATGAAAACCACATTTGGCCAGAGCATATTTACAATCTACATTGACCACACACTTTGGAACCCCCAGAATCTGGCCCTTCCATGTTGGGTTGAACCAGAAGTCATGCCTCACTCATTCTGTTGTCTGTCTCACAGCTTTATTACAGGTTACTTACTATAATAATGTTTACTGTTTCACTGAGTTGCATAGCCATCACCAGTAATTCCAGAACATTTCCGTCACCCTCAAAGGAAACCCTGTACCCATGAGTGACTCCCCACCCACCTCCCCTGGTCCTAAGCACCCACTAGCTTACCCTTTGTCTTGATGGGTCTGCCTCCCCAGGACATGTCATGTAGATGGACTCCTGCCAGATGGCCTGTGTGCCCCTTTCCTCAGCATCTGTCTGTTCTCAAGGCTCATCCGTGTTATAGCAGATGACCGTACTTCCTCTCTGTAGCTGAGTGGTGCTTCCTTGTGTGATGTTGCCTATCTGTCCACGAGCTGATGAACTTGTGGGTGTTTCCACTTTCAGCTATTGGGAATAATGCTGCTATGAACGTTTGTGTAGGTCTTTGTGTAGAAGTATGTTACCCTTTTCTGGGGTACATGCCCGGGTCATGTGTTAACTGTGTGTTTAACACTGTGAGAAGCTGCCAGGCTGGCTGCACGGCCATACCACTCCATGTTCTCTTAAGATTTTGGCTGTGACTGTTGTGAATGGAGGCATCTCCCCACCCAGATGATGCCTCGAAACCACTTTTCCACTCCCCTGATAGCCCTCACCCTTGGGCATCAAGTCAGAGCCTGAATTTGTGGTGAGGGGACTCGCGACCCCTCCTGGGAAGAGTTGGCACTAGGGCTGCCACACATGCAGCCTGCCCTTTGGTCTAGCACTCGTGGAATTGGCTTTAAATAATAGAGATCACCCAAGTCCCTTGGCATTGTCACTCTAAGTCCTCCTGCCTCTTACTACCATCCTGACCGTGATACTTGTCAGACCACCAGTTCTAATCTCTAGTGGAAAGGTCAGGCCTACGTAGCAAAGAATGTGAAGTAAATGCTCAAAGAAAAAGTGACAGCAGGTGAAGCTGTAACTGCCGATCATGTGCTGGGCACTGTCCTGGGTGGTTACACGTGTGACATTCAGAGCAGCACCTGGAGCTGGCTAAATCTCCTGTTTCATGGGCAGGGAACTGAGGATGAGGGCAGGTGGATGACCTGCCTGCTGCCCCAGCAGAGCTGGGGTGCAAGCCCAGGGTGGGGAGCCCGTGGTCTTGAGCACAGAGTCACATGTCCTGCAGTATTTGCTGAGTGACCAAGTGAACCTGCCTTTCTCGTCTGTCATCACACCAAGGCCAGGTGGGGCGGTTGCAGGCTAGTTTCTCCCAGAGGCAGATGCTGAGATGGAGCTAAGGGAGCAAATGGTTGACAGGAGGGTGACGCCAGTGAGAGGAAATGAGAGGGAAGAATGAGTGTCTCACGCAGGCACCTCATGCTGGGCAGGAGTGGCGGGGCCACCCCAGAAGGTGCCAGCTGAGCACAATCTGAGGCTACCTTGGCAAAATCCCTCAAAGTTCCAACAGTGGCAGATGACTTCAGCCACAGGAAATGGGGCCAGGCAGTGAACTCTAGAAGGGAAGCTGGCAGCCCATCCCCCTGTGAGGGGCAGTCTGTACAACATGTTTCTGCATAGGCTACCCCTATGCATGTGCAGGGACAGCCCTCCAGTGTCCCCAGGCCCCTTCCTTAGGGGAGATTTCGGGGTAGGGAGGCGGGCAGATGGGCCTCTGCCCAGCCTTTGCTTCTGCAGGTCTGAGCCCCTGAGCCTCTGGTTGCAGTGCCTTCTGCACCAGGACAGTGCACCAGTCCATTCACAGAGACCATCAGGCAAGAGGGTGTCTTGGCACCCAAGAAGGCCCTGAGGGCTCAGCGCCCAAAGCTCAGTAGTTAGGGTGCTGGCCACATGTACCGGGGCTGGTGGATTTGAACCCAGCCCGGGCCTGCTAAACAGAGATGACGACAACAACCAAAAAACAGCCAGGTGTTGTGGCGGGTGCCTGTAATCTCAGCTACTTGGGTGGCTGGGACAAGAGAATCACTTAAGCCCAAGAGTTTGAGGTTGCTGTGATCTATGATACCACAACACTCTACCGAGGGCAACATAGTGAGACTCCGTCTCAAAAAAAAAAACAAACAAAAAAAAGAAGGCCCTGAGCACCCCTGGAATCCAACCTCCACTATGATGGCAGCATACACTGATTGAGCCCACTAGCCCCTCTGGGGTACAGCCCTTTCCTCCAGGGCCAGCCAGTATCTCCTCCACAGTTGTGATGTGACAAGCCTGCTGGCCTGGATAGGGTGCCAGGGCAGCTCCCACAGAGGCACTTGTTGCCTTGGAGGGAAGACGACTCTGCACTGGCAGCTCACAGGCTCATGAGTGTCTGAGGGTCACACTCTGTAACCTCCACAGGACCATCTGCAGGCCCCCACCTTCAGGCCCACCCTGCAGGGGGTCCCAGTGCTCCCAGCTAGGACTGTGACTTTGACACAACAGCTGTGCCTCAGTTGGACGCTGGACCATCTTTGAACTTCCCACGTGGCTATGGAATCTGAATTTGAACTTGAGCTTTTTCACCCCTGCACTGCTGCAAGGAAGGCTCCTTTGAAGCTGCTGCAGACTTGCTCTGGCGCATAGTTTCTAATTGTTTGTTAATTGCCCTCAGCTTGTCATTAGCCCGCACTGAGCCAAGGCAACTTAGTTAACAAGCCTTCACTGCTATGATCCTCCCCCTCCCCACACCTTTCAAGCACCTGAATCAGTTTGAATAGTGGGGCTGGTGGCTACGGGCTCCTGCAGCTGCTCATCCTCCTACCTCAATTCCCAGGTGGGCCTGTGGGCTGGCAGTGCACAGCCCGAGGTGGGGACCGTCCTGCTGCCTGCTTTCCTGCACCACCATTCCTAGCCCTACACCTTCGGGTTCTCCAGGAAACAGACACTGAGTTGGCAAAAGATTTCCTGAGAAGTCACAGCTTTGAGTGGAGAAGGGTGGAAGCAGGATCGGGTGATGGAGCTATTACCTGTGATGTGATCCTGGTGGGTTAGGTCCTGGCCAGCCCAGTGGTGAGCCAGAGCAGACTATCCAATGGAGAGCACCCACTGGGCAGTGATAGCTGTCCTCTTCCCTTGTGCTGCAGATGCAACTCTGGATGTGCCACAGAGAGGGTGTCAGTATTCAGTGTAATCTGACCTTCTAGGGCAGGCCCTCCACATGGTCCCCACAGTGAACTATTTTGTGAAGAGTCAGGAACACAGAACTCTCCAGAAGGTGAGCGCTGTCCTTAGATTCTTTAAAGCTGCACCCTCCCGTGTCCCTGCTGAGCGGGGGGCTGGCAGGGGCCTGTGCTGCCAGCCATCTCCTTGGCCACAGCTGATTGGACAGCCTGGTCATAGGATGGTCACTGGATGGGTCAGACAAGTTCTCTTCTGGGAATTTGGACCTGGGCCGTTGTGGGGCAGAGGCGGATGTGGACTTGCTCAGGCTGGTCTCGAACACTTGCACTCAGGCAGTCCACCCGCCTCTGCCTCCCAGAGTGCTGGGATTATAAGCGTGATCCACCTCTCCTGGCCCTTCAGTCAGTTTTGAGTTAGTTGTTGTGTATGGTGTGAGGTAAGACCCCAACTTCATTATTTTGCATGTAGGCATCCAGTTATCCAACATCAATTTTTTTCGAGACAGAGTCTCACTCTGTCACCTTGGGCAGAGTGCTGTGGTGTCACAGCTCACAGCAATCTCAAACTCCTGGACTCACGTGACCCTCTTGCCTCAGCCTCCTGAGTATCTGGGACTATAGGCACCCACCACACCACCTAGCTATTTCTAGAGATGAGGTCTTACTCTTGTGCAGGCTGGTCTCCAACTCCTTAGCTCAAGCAATCCACCCTCCTTGGCCTCCTAGAGTGCTGGGATTACAGGCAGGAGCCACTGCCCCTGCCCCCGACATCATTGGTTGAAGAGACTATGCCCACTGAGTGTTCTTGGCACCCTTGTCAAAAATCAGTTCCCACAAACGTGAGGTTTTCCTTCTGGGCTCTCTGCTCTATTTCTTTAAATGTATGTATGCCTGTCCTTACTCCAGAATCACAGTCTTTGTTTTGTTTTGTTTTGTTTTGTTTGAGACAGAGTCTCACTATGTCACCCTCAGTAGAGGGCTGTGGTGTCACAGCTCACAGCAACCTCAAACCCTTGGGCTTAAGCGATTTTCTTGCTTCAGCTTCCCAAGTAGCTGGGACTACAGGCGCCTGCTACAACACCTGGCTATTTTTTGGTTGCAGTTGTCACTGTTGTTTAGCAGGCCCAGGCCAGGTTCAAGCCCATCAGCCTGGGTGTATGTGACTGTTGCCCTAACTACCGAGCATGGGTGCCGCCCGGAATCACAATCTTGATGACTGCACCCTGGTAGTAAGTTTTGATTTGGGAAAATATCATGTTCTCTGACTTTGTTCTTTTTTTAAGATTGCTTTGGCTATTCTGAGTTCCTTAATATTCCATATGAATTTGAGGATCAATTTAGCAGGTTTTGCAAAGAAGCTCGCTAGGAGTTTGATAGGGTTTATGTTAAACCTAATACATCCATGGCATTGGGGAAGTTCAACTAGAAATCAGTTTGGGGAGTGCTGCCATTATAAGTATCAATCTTCTAATCCGTGAATGTAGACTGTCCTTCCATTTATTTATACCTTCTTTGATTTCTTTCATTGCAGTTTTCAGAATATGTTTTGTACTTCTTTTGTTAAGTTTATTTCTAAGTGTTTTATGGAATTGTTTTCATAATTTTTTCTTTCTTTTTTTTTTTTTGAGACAAAGTCTCACTTTGTCGCCCTCAGTAGAGTGCTGTGGCGTCACAGCTCACAGCAACCTCCAGCTCTTAGGCTTAGGTGATTCTCTTTCCTCAGCCTCCCGAGTAGCTGGGACTACAGGTGCCTGCCACAATGCCCAGCTATTTTTTATTACAGTTTGTCCGGGGCCGGGTTTGAACCCACTAGTGCCCTACTCACTGAGCCACAGGTGCCGCCCTTAATTTTCTTTTTTTGAAACGGATTCTCACTCTTATCCCCAGGCTAGAGTGCCAATGGCATCAGCCTAGCTCAGCAACCTTAAATTTCTAGGCTCAACAAATCCTCCTGCCTCAGCCTCCCAAGGAGCACGGACAAGAGGTATCCACCATAATACCCAGCTAATTTTCTATTTTTAGTAGAGATGGGGTCTTGCTCTTGCTAAGGCTGGTTGGTCTTGAACTCCTGAGCACAAGGGATCCTCCCACCTTGGCCTTCCAGAGTGTTAGGATCACAGGTGTGAACCACTGCAGCCAGACTTGTTTTCTTTCCTTTTTTTTTTTTTGGAGACAGAATCTCACTCTGTTGCCTTGGGTATAGTGCCATGATGTCATAGCTCACAGCAACCTCAAAATCCTGGGCTCAGGGTGGCACCTGTGGCTCAAAGGAGTAGGGCACCAGCCCCATATGCCAGAGGTGGTGGGTTCAAACCCATCCCTGGCCAAAAACTGCAAAAACTGAAAAAAAAAAAATCCTGGGCTCAAGCTATCCTCCTGCCTCAGCCTCCTGAGTAGCTGGGACTACAGGTGCCCACCACAATGCCTGCTATTTTTAGGGTCTCATCCTTGCTCAGGTTGATCTTCAACTCTCAAACTCAAGCAATCCACCTGCCTCCACCTCCCAGAGAGTTAGGATTACAAGCATGGGCCACTGGCCTGGTTGCCCTTGTTTTCCTGATTTCATTTCTGGTTTGTTAATTGCTACTATGTAGAAACACAGTTGATTTTCATATATTGATTTGGTATCCTGCAACCTTGCTGAATTTATTTATTAGTTCTAATAAATTTTTAGTGGCTTCCTTAGAATTTTCTATGTTCAAGACCATGTCATCTAGAAATAGAGATGGTTTTAACTCTTCCTTTTTAATTGGTTGCCTTTGTCTTCTTGTTCAATGGCAAGCTCCCTCTCTTTTATGCGTGGAATCAGAGAAAAGACTTGCTGGATTGCACAGGTGGGGACTGGCAGCTGCACTTCCCATGTAACAGAACGGACTTGTGCCCACTGGTCCTTCCCTCCCCTTCTAGGTCAATGTCTCTTGCTCCCCGGGATCTCACTGGGGTCCTATGGTCCCAGGGTCCCAGGACTCAGCAAGTCAAAGGCTGGTGTGGTAGCCATGATGGGAAGGACCCAGGGTGCTCTGATATCTCTAGAAGAGCCTGCAGTATCCCCATCTCCTCTCACAGGACTCCCTGGGGTCTTCCTTATCTCACAGCCTCTGGGTGGGGGAGGCTGGCCCTTAGCAGTCAGCACAAGGCAGGCTGAGTCCTCAGCATTAGACGGGAAAATGAGATGCCTCTTCAGGGTCCCTGGACACTTCTGTTCCTGTGTGTTGTTACCCCTGGGAGTCAAACCAGGGTAAGACACTGACCAGGCAGGCAGGGGCAGTGGGTGGTGGGACAGGCTTAGGCACTTTCCTCTTGGGGCAGTAGATCCCAGCCCAGCACACTCTCTGCCCCCATGGCAGCCCCTTTCTGGGGCCCCAAGAGGAATACGGCCAGGAAAATCAGTCTGGGGCTACTGTCCTGGAGCCTCTAGGCAAGAGAGGAAGGAGAGATGAACCAGGGACTATGAGAGAGGGTGAAGCCAGAGCAGAGGAGGAAGGAGAGAAGGGAGTACTGGAGACCTGACCCTGTATGGGAGTGACAGGAGACTGCACGCCAAGTCCCCATGGTGGAGGGCAGTATGGTGCCCTTGTGGAACCAGGAAGGGGTCAGAGTGGCTGCTGTGTGGGGAATGAGGGTGGAGCACATGAGGTGGGGTTGAGGAGCAGGGAGAGGCTGGCCGAGGGGACTTCAGAGGATTTGAGTTAGGCCACCATGCCTGAAGTGGGGATGGTTTGTACAAAATGTGTCCCTGAACCTGGCCCCACACTCAGGAAGGGCTCAAAAAGAACACTCATCACCTCCAAGATTAAGCTCCATCTGGAATCCAGACACAGCTGACTGACTACACTGGTTGGGGGCTGCAGTTCAGACAGGATGTTGCCCCTTGAAGTATTTGTAAACTAAATGTTTAGACACGAATTTAGGTTAACAGTGTAAGATTATTTGTACTTATGCCCTGAAATAAAGGTATAGGCAAGAATTCCTTGAGAAAAAAGAGAAAGAAAAAAATAATGTGAGAGGGAAGTTGGGAGAGAATTTGTTGGAGTGGGAAAGACAACCTGGTCCTAGAAAAGGGGATCAAACCGATGTTTCTCCACCACCCACCTTCCACTCGTGCATCATGCATCTGTCCACCTGTCTGTCCATCCATCCATCCTTCTATCCATCTATCTATCCGTCCAGCCATTCTTCTACCCCTGCATCTACACATCCTTCCTTCCATTCACCCACATGCCCACCTGTCCACTCATGCACCTATGCATCTGCCCATCTATCTGTCCTTCTGTCCATCCTTCCATCCATCCATCCTTGTACCTATCAGTCTACACATCAAACCTTCCATTCATCCATATACTCACCTGTCCACTCACACTTCTATTCATCTGCCCATCTATCTGTCCATCCATCCATCCATTCATCCATCCTTCTACCTATTCATCTACACATCCATTCTTCCATTCTGCACAGCCACCTATCCACTAATGCACCCATCCATCTATCTGCCCTTCCTTCCTTCCATCCAACTACACAGCCACCTATCCACTCATGCAACCATCCATATGCCCATCTATCTGCTCATTTATCTAGCTATCCCTCCTTCTATCCAGTCCTATCCATCCATCCTTCCATTCATCCACACACCCACCTATCTGGTCATACACCCATCCATCTGCCCATCTATCCTCCCTTCCTCCCTCCCTTCTTTCCTTTTATCTATCCACCTACACGTCCACCTATTCACTTATGCATTCATCCATTCATCCACCCATTCAGTCTTCTATTTATCCATCCATCCTTCTTTCCATCCATCTACCCACTCATCCTTCCATTCATCCATCCATTCATTCTTTCATGCAGTCTTCTGTTGTTGTTTTGAGACAGAGTCTCACTTTGTTATCCTTGACTGATAGAGTGCCATGGCATCATATCTCACGGCAACCTCAAACTCCTGGAGCTCGAGTGATTCTCTTGCCTCAGCCCCCCCAAGTAGCTGGGACTACAGGTGCCTGCCACAACACCTGGCTATTTTGTTTGTTTTTGTTTTGGAGACAGGTTCTCACTCTTGCTCAGGCTGGTCTCGAACCCGTGAACTCAAGCAATTCACTCACTTCAGCCTCCCAGAGTGCTGGGATTACAGGAGTGAGCCACTGTGCCCAGTGATGCAGTCTTCTGTTCATCCATACTTTCATTCTTCCACACACCCACCTACCTCCTCATGCACACATCCATCTGCCCATCTGTCTGCTCATCCATCCATCCATCCATCCCTCTTTCTATCCATCCATCTATCCATCCATTCTTCTATTCATCCACACACCCAACTGTCCACTCATGCACTGTGCATCTGACCATCTGTCTCTCCATCCATTCATCCTCCTATCTATCCATCTGCACATCCACCTATCCACTCATGCACCCATCCATCTGCCCATCTATCTGTCCATCTAGTTATCTATTCATTCATCTTTCTGTCCATTCACCAGCCATCCATTTATATTACTAATTCATATATTTACTGTATGTCTGCCATGTGATAGGCACTGTTTGGTGCTGAGAACATAATTGTGAGCAAACCCTGGTGGTGCTCTCCCTAACATTACCCACACAGCTGGTGGCAGAGACCACCATTACACACTAGTACCTGGTTACAAGGGGGTAAGGCTGCCTGCAGGGAAGATGCAGCCAGCAGGGAGCTGGTGGAAGTGGGGATTGGGCATTGCTTCATGTAAAGGTGAGAAGGCCTTCCTGAGGAACAGGTGTGATAGGTCTTCCCTCTGGGGACACTTCCTTGGTTCCCAGGCACATGCTGTGAGGAAGGCTGGCCCAGCTTGCACAGACCACATGCTGAGGCCTCCCAGCAGATAGCCACCATCACCCCAGCCATGGGCGTTACTGAGCCCCAGATGTGCAGTAGCAAACAAGCACATGAATTCCTGTCCCTGAACCTCTGAGCCTGACGAATGGGTCTGTCACACCACTGTGTTCTGGGATGATATAATACAGCTGTGTAACTGGGCCTGGCACTCACTGATGGGTTCAGATGACCATGCGCTTTGGGAGAATCCTTAGCTCGGAGCAGGGGACAGTCTTCAGTAAGGGGGTCCCACTGCCCTGTGGGATAGCCAGACAACCCTCTTGCTCCTGAGTAGATGGTGACTTTGCCCTCTAGGCCTGAGAAAAGGAACTGGGTATGTCTGCAGGCACAGACCTTCCCCCAGCTTGGCCTGCTATTCCTCATCAGAGGAACTGGGTGCATCTGCAGGCACAGACCTTTCCCCAGTTTGGCCTGCTATTCCTCATCAGAGGAACTGGGTGCATCTGCAGGCACAGATCTTTCCCCAGTTTGGCCTGCTATTCCTCATCAGAGGAACTGGGTGCGTCTGCAGGCACAGATCTTCCCCCAGCTTGGCCTGCTACTCCTCATCGTTCTCTGTTTGGGGCCTTTGCTAAGCCCATGGTCCTGCCTAGAAAGCCAGTCCCTCCTCTCTCGCCTTGGCTGACTTCTGCCCACCCTTGCAGCTCTTCCAGGAAGCCCTCCCAGCTTGGCATCCACAGTGACCTGTGTTTCTTGGAAGCTCTGAGAGAACTCACTGTTTGGATGAAGAAAGCAGTGTCTTTCCCCAACACGTGTCCGATGACTTCACTGTGTTTACTGTCTTTGGTTTTATTCCAAAGCAGTTTGGCTCCTTTAGGCTGTAAAAAGTTGAGCCTGAGAGTGTGACAACATCGTTCCTTGGTCACTGTGTTCCGGGCTGAGTCCGAGTCCTTCAGCTTCCCCTCCACCCCCTCCTCCTCTCTCCCCTTCCCCTCCTGCCTTCCCCCAGCCCCTCCACCAGCTCTTGTCTTCCCCCATGTCTCCTCTCTTCAGATCATCAGATTTCCCCCCTCTGCAGGGTCACCCCTGGTAGCTCACAAACATCCTGCAATTTTGTCTCCTCTGATCTCCTGACAAGCTGGCCCTGTCCCTCTGCTGCCCTCTCCAGTGGTCTCCTAGACAGTGGATGCTTTCTGTGATCATCACCCATTCTGCATCCACTCAGCCCAGCAGGCTTCCACCTGGAGCTGTAGTGGTCAAGGTCACCCATGACCTCTGGGAGGTTAAGCCCCTTAAGCTGCCCTCTGGGGGGAGCTCAGCTGTGATCCTCCCTCCACCGTCCCCCCCCGCTCCCTCCAGCCAGCCTTGCTTCTGTGTCTTCCTTGGTTCCCTTCCAGGGCACAGCACTCTGCCCCGCCTGAACCTGTGCATACTCACCTGTGGGACCTGCCCATGTAGGGGCTTCTCCTGTGGGCTGCTGGCCACCATGGCCCTTGGTCTGTGGGCCCTGGGACAGGAATCCCCTCCTGCAGCTGGCCCCATCAGTTTTTCTCATGCCTGTGGCTAGGAACTCCATTGCCCTGATTTTCTTTCTTTTTCTTTTTCTTTTTTTTTTTTTTGCAGTTTTTGGCCAGGGCTGGGTTTGGACCCACCACCTCCAGTATATGGGGTCAGCGCCCTACTCCTTGAGCCACAGGCACCGCCCAATCACCCTGATTTTCAACGTGTTTGCAGAGCCAAGCCAGCTTTGCTCGCCTTCCTTGGTGAGCCTCCACCTGCCCTGACATGCACAGGTGCCTTGGCCGTGCCCTGTCTGCCCATCTCACCCCCTGGCACCTGCTCTTGCTATGTGGGTCTCCTGGCTGACCCCTCACTCTCCTCCTTCTGCCTCTGTGCCCCTCTCTTTGCTGTTCTCACTACCTGGACACCTCCCAGACCCCACGTGGCTCAGTGCTGGCTGTGTCTGTTCTGCTGTCATCTTCTCAGAGAGGCCACCACCTTTTTCAAAATGGCAAAGCAGCCCCAACCTGACTTGCCTGCCCCTACTGTGTGTGTTTTCTGTCCCAGCTTCTGCAGCAGTGCAGGCAGGGGTGGTGCAGTCTTGTGCTGCCAGAGGGCGGCGTGGGGATCCTGGGGGGCTGCCCACTGGTACCATGACACTGTGGACCCAGGGTTCACACACTAGAGGGGACAGCAGTATGTCTAGGGCCACTGGATTTGGAAGGCACTGACCCTAAGTAAATGAGAGGCGGTGGTTGCCCTAGGCCATTTTTTTACAAATTAAAATTTGGCCAGGTGCAGTGGCTTACACCTGTAGTCCCAGCATTTTGAGAGGCTGAAACAGGAGGATCACTTGAGGCCAGGAGTTGGAGACTGCAGTGAGCTATGATGAGTGAGACCCTATCACAAACAGAAAAAAAAGTAAAATTTTATTTTACAGATAAATGCATTGCTGCTTCATGGGACTCAAATCTATAGCTGCTCTTTAAGAGAAACTTGAAATTTGAATTTTGTGAGAAATGGCCGGATTTTATTTATCACCAACTCATACAGCTGTCCTAAAACACCATACCCTGGACTCCTCTGAGCTGGGGAGAGGGTGGTGGGCACACGTGGCCCCGCAGTCACCCCTCGCTCAGGTTCTGGCTGTCAAACTGGACCTGCATTTTCCTTTCTTTTTCTTTTGCAGGTAGGCATTTAGATAGGTGACGTTTCTTGATGTCCTCAGGCTTCCCACCCTCTGGTCACAGGTTCTGCACAGTGGCAGAGGCAGTTTTGATAGTAATATCAGGGGCTGTTAAGGAACCCATCTAAAAATGCATCTAAGGGCTCAGAGCCCACAGCACAGTGGTTACGGCATCGGCCACATGCACTGAGGCTGGTGGGTTCAAACCCTGCCCGGGCCAGCTAAAACAACAATGACAACTGCAACAAAAAAAATAGCTGGGCATTGTGGCAGGTGCCTTGTAGTCCCAACTTCTCGGGAGGCTGAGGCAAGAGAATTGCTTAAGCCCAAGAGTTTGAGGTTGCTGTGAGCTGTGACGCCACAGCACTCTACTGAGGGCAACATAGTGAGACTCAAAGAAAAATGCACCTAAGGCCAGGTGTGGTGGCTCACACCTGTAATCGCAACATTCTGGGAGGCTCAGGCCTGAGTTCACAGGTTCAAGACCAGCCTGAGCAAGTGTGAGACCCCCATCTCCAAAAAAATAGCTGGGCATTGTGGCAGGTACCTGGAGTCCCAGCTGCTCAGGAGGCTGAGACAAGGGGATTGCTTGAGCCCAAAAGTTTGAGGTTGCTGTGAGCTATGATGCCACAGCACTCTACTGAGAGCAACAAAGTGAGACTTTCTCAAAAAAAAAAAAAAAATGCATGTAAGACTACTCCAAAAGTAAAGGGCGACTTCCAGGTCAACATGGTGCAAGGAGCTCACACCCCTCTCAGAATCTACCTTGATGATCACAAAGGGACACTGCTGATACTTCGCACCTGTGGGCAGCATCTGTCTGTTCAGCTGGAAGATAGGAGGCTGGGAGCCACCAGCTGGTCAGTACACAGGATGGGGAATCCCAGACCCCCAGAGAGGCTCCTATCTGGAAGAACAGGTGCCTCTGACAGGGTGTGAGCTGTAACTGAGACTTCAGGCCATGGGCTCTGGGCTCTGGTGTCAGGGGAAGTAGTGCCCAGAGTGTAAGGCACTAAAGAGGCAACAGAGAAGGTAGGTAACAGGCCTGGATGGTGTCCTGGACAGTGACCTCGGCCCCTTACCCTCTCCGCCTCCCAGAGTGCTGGCAGCCAGGTGCATCTCCCTGGCAGGGCCAGGGGTGCTATGGAACTGGAGCAGTGAGCATCTGTTTAGACCCTGCTGTTCCATCCCACAGGTCCACCCTGATTAGTCCCCAGCCTGCCCCACTCATGCTGCTTCACCTCAGCACTCATGAGCCTCTCACAAAGATATGTGGACCTCAAGGACACTAGACTTGAGGGAAAAACATCTAACATGAAAGACAGATCCTCAGCCCACCAGAATGTGGGAGCTCAGAAGAAACAGAAACTACACGAGGAGCAAAACACATAGCAAAGAAAAAATCCTACTGCAGATACCCTTGGAGAAAGGAGAGAAAATGTCACATCCATGACCTAAGAACCGGGTGTTATAAAAAAGGAACAGAGAGTGAGAACGAGCTCTTGGAAAATTTTTTTAAAAATGGCAGAAATGAAGAATTCAATCAGATACCTTTGTCATAGGGTAGAAAAAAACAAAAACTAGGAGAGAAAACATAGAATTATACCATTAGTCTGAGCAGTCTAACATGTAATTAATGAGAGTTCCAGAAAGAGATAGCAGAATGGATAGCAATGGGGAGCAAATAATTTACCAGAAACTGTCCTAGAGGACAGATATAAGGCTCCAGGTTGAGTGAAAGAAGATGGGACCCTGTGTGGCACCCTGAAACTTCTGAAAGCAGGGACATAAGGTCAATTCCAGCTGCTGGAGGGCAAGCAGGTCCCACAAGGGAGCTGGAAATCTGCCAGGAGCTGGATCTTGAGGACACACGTGGACACAGGTGCAGCAGGCACAGTCTTTTCAGTTCTGAGGGAAGATGCTTTTCCTCTCTACACAAGAATCCCAAGGAAGGGAAGGGCCCTGGACAGACAAGGCCTTGAGCACCTTTCTCAGGAAACTGTGGGAAGACAGGCAGGGAATGAGCAGGGACGGAAGTCAGCAGACCTGAGTTCATCATGGGACAAGCCCTGAGACAGGCATGGGAGCCTGGTGCCTGTGGGCAGCAGGTGTGAAGAGCAGCCCGCTGGGTGGGAGCCAGAGCCAGCATGCCCTTGGGAGCCCTGCAGAGGAGGGGCTGAGGGCCATCTGGCTCTCTAGGGGGAAAGGTGACCCTGAGTCCCTCAGGAGTTTCAGAGATGGAAAAGAGCCAAGCACATGCCCAAGCAATGATCACAGGAACATACACACCAGGAGAATGGAGGTGCTCTTCAGGCCTTCATGGGCCCAGGGATACTCCACCATGGACAGACAGAGGAGGAAACTGGACCGTAGGGGTCCTCTAGGGGATGGGAAGAAGGAGCAGGCTAGGCTGTGCTTTACCCATGTGCTTGCCTGTGTGCTTACCTGTGCACTCCCCTGTGTGCTTACCTGTGTCCTTACCTGTGCATTCAGCTCTGCACTTACCTGTGCACTCCCCTGTGTGCTTACCTGTGTCCTTACCTGTGCACTCACCTGTGTGCTTACCTGTGCATTCACCTGTGTCCTTAACTGTGTGCTTACCTGTGCGCTTACCTGTGCATTCACCTTTGCACTTACCTGTGTGCTTACCTGTGCACTCCCCTGTGTACTCCCCTGTGTCCTTACCTGTGCATTCAGCTCTGCACTTACCTGTGTGCTTACCTGTGCACTCACCTGTGCACTCCCCTGTGTCCTTACCTGTGCATTCAGCTCTGCACTTACCTGTGTGCTTACCTGTGCACTCACCTGTGTCCTTACCTGTGCATTCACCTTTGCACTTACCTGTGTGCTTACCTGTGCACTCACCTGTGCACTCCCCTGTGTCCTTACTTGTGCATTCAGCTCTGCACTTACCTGTGTGCTTACCTGTGCATTCACCTTTGCACTTACCTGTGTGCTTACCTGTGTACTCCCCTGTGCACTCCCCTGTGTCCTTACCTATGCATTCAGCTCTGCACTTACCTGTGTGCTTACCTGTGCACTCACCTGTGTCCTTACCTGTGCATTCACCTGTGCACTCACCTGTGTCCTTACCTGTGCATTCACCTTTGCACTTACCTGTGTCCTTACCTGTGCATTCACCTCTTCACTTACCTGTGCACTCACCTGTGTCCTTACCTGTGCGTTCACCTCTGCACTTACCTGTGTGCTTACTGTGCACTCACTAGTGTGCATTCTCCTGTGAACTCACCATTGTGCTTACCTGTGCATTCACCAGTGTGCTTACCTGTGTCCTTACCTGTATGTTCACCTCTGCACTCACCAGTGTGCTTACCTGTGGACTCACCAGTGTGCTTACCTGTGTGTTTACCTGTGTGTTTACCTGTGGGCTTACCTGTGTGTTTACCTGTGTGTTTACCTGTGGGCTTACTTGTGTGTTTACCTGTGTGTTTACCTGTGCACTCACCAGTGTGCTTACCTGTGTGTTTACCTGTGCACTCACCAGTGTGCTTACCTGTGTGTTTACCTGTGGGCTTACCTGTGTGTTTACCTGTGCAGTCCCCTATGTACTACATGTGTCCTTACCTGTGCACTCACCTGTGATACCTACAGTGGGGGTGGGGCTGGGAAGCCCAGGGCAAGTTCCTCCACCCTACTGTGCCTTAGACTCACCTGCAGCTCAGAGGCCACCTCCCGGCATCTGGCTCAATTGGCCTGGGTGGGGCCCACTATGAGGGTTTTTCAAAACTTTCCAGGTGTCCTCAGAGCAGCCTGGGACAGGAACTGCTAACCTAGGGTGAGCTGGGAAAGGCTTCTGAGGCACCTGAGAATTAAGGAGGAAGGAGGCCGGGAAGAACAGGAGCTGAGGAACTGGCTATGGGGGCTGGTGTTAGGATAGGCTTGAGGCTGTGAGCGGGTGGGAGCACCTGTGTGGGAAGGCCAGCTGAGGAAGGGCATGAGGGGGGAGCCAGGGGCTACAGTAGGGGGCTCTGGCAGAGGACAGAGTGGTGGACACCACCATGTGGACAGAGTCAGGAGGCCAGCGGCAGGAGCTTCCAGACCCCTGGTGATGGCAAGGCCTGCTGGGACCATTGTGGGCTAGATGTTGATGGTCAGTGTACAGAGTGACCAGCTTTTCAGATATTATTCACAGCTTGGACAGGACACTGGTCCTGATGGGTAAGGGGTGACCCGGGAAAGGTCGTTGCAACCCTCACTGGCAGGTGGTGGAATTGGGGTCAGCTCAGGAGCAGCCCTCTCCAAGAGGTCAGTTCTAGGGAGAGCTGGTTATTTCTGGACAAAACCCACCCCCAACCCAATTCTGTTCTATTTTTAGGGACTTCCTCACGATCACCCCTGGCTCTCCTGAAAAGTATTTTTGTTTTGTTTTGTTTTGCCTGGTAGAGGAAAATGCAGGAAAACAAAAGATTTATCGTGTCCCAGGTTTCCCTTGCACAAGAATCCCCGGGGGAGGAGCAGGCTGGGGCTGTTGGGGTCTTTCCTTGCCTTTCAACTCCTGGGTGGGAGAGGACGCTGGAGTCACTGTTGCTGAAAAAACAGCTGTCTACAGCAGGCCCTTCCCCACAGCCACCCACAGCCACCCACAGCCGACCTGCCTGCATTGGAGCTGCACGCTTGTGTTGGCCAGAGGGACAGTCCGGGGGGCTCTGCCCAGCCACTGCACCCCTTCCTCCAGCCATTGTCTGCAGCGGCCCTGGCCCAAGGCCCACACCCCCACCCCGGCATCCCCCAGAGCTGGGCTCAGGCACATTGAAGACTGGACTTGTAGGATGACAACGTCCAGTCTGCTTCAGAAATCCATCTGGACACTAGAAAGGCCACAGCGCCTTCTCTAGAAAAGGCCACCTTCTCTCCTGTCCCTCTGTGATGGCCCATGTATAAATGCCTCTCCTCCTCCCATCTTCCCTGGAGCCCTCACTCTGCCTCCAGAATCACCCCCACCCCCCGACCCACCCGGGGGCCTGCACTCCTCTCTCCTCTCTCTCCCACCCATCTGCTTTTTCCTTTCACTGGGGGGCAGGTCTACCCTGGGGGCCATTCCACACCTCATGGTGGTCACCCCAGTCTGGCCCCCAAATGGAGCCTGCCACGATCCATCCCTGCAGGAACTCCAGTGCACCATGTCAAAGTTGCCACCCAGGGCTGGGTGTGTTGGCTCATGCCTGTAATCCCAGCACTCTGGGAGGCTGAGATGGGTAGATTGCATGAGCTTAGGAGTTTGAGACCAGCCTGAGTGAGAGTGAGACCCTGTCTCTAAAAATAGCCAGACATTGTGTCAGGTGACTTGTAGTCCCAGCTACTGGGGAGGCTTAAGCAAGAGGATCACTTGAGCCTAAGAACGTGAGGTTTCTGTGAGCTATGATGCCAGGGCACTCTACTCAGGGCAACAGAGTGAGACTCTCTCAAAAAAACCCCAAAGAAACCCAACCAAAGTTTCCACCCAACCTTCCGCTGTGCCCGGTTTGCCCAAGTGAGGCATCAGTGCTTTCACTGTCTTCCCAGAGCCGCCTTTGACAACTGTGCTTTGCTGTGGATCCAAATTATCCATCACTGCACCTTTGGGGTAAGGGGTAGGCTGGACATTGGATGGCACTGAGGAGGGGACACCCTAGGGCCGGGACTTAGGTCAGGGCACCTGTCAGTCACTGTTGCTGGGACATTCTCACTCCCCTCTTGGGAGCACTGGGGACTCTGCCATTCACACTGAGGTTATGGGACCGTCATCTCAGTACTTAACCTCTCTGCATCTTGGTTTCTTCTTATTCAGAATATTACAAGGGTGCACATCTTTTGGTTACATGATGTGCTTTTGCACGTTTTAACTAAAGTTGTAAGTGTTCCCTTCACCCAGAATATGGACGTTGGCTTATTTATCTTCAAAAAATAAAATGGGGGGGGGTGGCACCTGTGGCTCAAGGAGTAGGGCGCCAGCCCTGTATACCAGAGGTGGTGGGTTCAAACCCAGCCCCAGCCAAAAACTGCAAAAAAATAAAATGGGGGCTAGATGCAGTAGCTCACACCTGTAATCCCAGCACATTGGGAGGCTGAGGAAGGATGACCTCTTGAATCCAGGAATACAAGTACAGCTTAGGCAACACAGCAAGACCCCTGTCTCTACGAAAATAAAAATAAAAAAATTAGCCCGGCGTGGTGGCACACCTGCAGTCCCAGCTACTAGGGAGGCTGAGGTAGGAGATTACTTGAGCCCAGGAGTTCAAGGCTGTAGTGAGCAAGGATCATCGCACTGGACTCTAGCCTGTGTGACAGTGAGACTCTGCCTCTAAAAAAGGGGAAGTAAGGGGTGTGGCCCTTAGAGAGGGAGGGATGTCTGTTATCTACTGATGCAAATTACTCACGCCAAAACTCAGCAAGTAATTGGGCAATTGTTTTATGCTCTCTCCATTTCTGTGGTTAGGGATCCAGGTAGGGCACAGCTGGGAGGGTTGACTTCTGCTCCCTGGAAGATTCTGAACTCCTCTGCTCCACATGACCCCAGAAGAATGTGCCCCAGTGGACAGAGGCTACTTCCTCCGTCCTAACAGACATGGTGGGCAGGAACAGAGTAGATGGATTCACTTGTCAAGGTTTGTGGTTGAGGGCCAGGCATCTGATGCCCTCTCCCTTCTCAGACCAGTGGGGGCCTAATTCAAGGGTCAGGAGGGAAAGAGTTTGGTGACAGTGTTGGGGGCTGGAGGGACAGGACAGTTTGAAATTCTGCAGTTGCTGGCTCGGCGCCTGTGGCTCAAGTGTCTAAGGTGCCAGCCACGTACACCCAAGGTGGTGGGTTCGAATCCAGCCCGGGCCCACCAAACAACATTGATGGCTGCAACCAAAAAGTAGCTGGGCGTTGTGGC
>NW_003852418.1:21168225-21173111 GCF_000181295.1 Otolemur garnettii | reverse complement strand
AAAAAAAAAAAAATGAAGTTCTGCAGTTGCTTGAACTGAAAATACAGAGCCTCGCTGCCGTTAACGTCCAAGCTTGGTCAGGGTACTTCTGTTATTCTACTTTTTCACTGAGGCTGGGCATCTAAGCACCCCTGGGCAGGAGGCTGCTGGTGCGAGTCCCAGAGTCCAAAGGCCAAGGAACCTGGCGTGTGACATCCAAGGGCAGGATTAGGGTGGGAGGGATAAAGAGAATCCCTCCTTACACCCGTCCAGCCATGTGGACAGAGCCACCCACGCTGAGGGGGGTCTTCCTCTCCAGTCTGCTGGTCACAAGCCAGTGACGCTACTGGCCAATGTCCCTCCACCCAGACACATTAACAGCTGAGAGTACCCACAAAGTGCATTCAGTTCTCACATGCCGCCTGCAGTGAGGTCACATGGCACCGTCTCTGTGCCCAGCTTCCTTCACTCAGCATAACGTCCTCCAGGCTCATCCGAGTTGTTGCAGCTGGGAGTATTGCCTTCTTTTTAAGGCTGAGTAGTATTCCATCCACTGTGCATATCACATTTGCTTTATCCTTTTGTTTGTTGGGGGTCACTTTGGGAGTTTCCGCATCTTGGCTATTTTGAGCAGTGCTGGGATAAAGGTGGGGGTGCAGAGGTCTCTCCAACAGCAGATTTCAATCCCTCTGGCTACGTGCCCAGGAGTGAGATTGCTGCATCAGGTGTAATTCTATTTCCACTTTTTTCGTTTTTTTCTTTTCTTTCTTTCTTTTTTATCTACATGATAGTTCACCTTGTGTAGTTTGGGTTTTGTTTTTGTTTTTGTTTTTGAGAAAGAGTTTCACTCTGTTGCCCTGAGTAGAGTGCCGGGGCATCATCATAGCTCTCAGCAACCTTGAACTCCTGGGTTCAAGTGATTCTCCCACCTCAGCCTCCCAAGTAGCTGGGACTACAGATGCCTGACCCAACATCCGGCTAGTTTTTCTATTTTTAATAGGGACAAGGTCTCATTCTTGCTCAGACTGGTTTCAAACTCCTGAGCTCAAGGGATTCTCCCACCTTAGCCTCCCAGAGTGCAGGATTATAGGCATGAGCCACCCTGCCTGGCCCCTTGTTTAGGTTTTTGAAGAACTTTCATGCTGGTCTCCACATCGGCTGCACTACTTTGCATTCCTGACATAAGTGTGCACACCCTTGGCCAACACATATCTTTCACCTTGTTTTATAATCATGGTCCTAAAGGTGTGAGGTGCTCCATCCTGACCACGTTAAACATGCAGCTCAGTAACACTGAGTCCACTCACAATGGTCATCACCACCATCCGTCTCTGGCACTCTCTTTATCTTGAAAAACTGAATCTCTACGCCCATGAAACACTAACTTCCCACACCCCTTCCTGAACATTTCTCTCATGGGGACACTACTCAACCTGCCCCAGAGCCCCACATCTTTATTTTGCACTGGGCTCCTGTAAGTTCTGCAGCTAGACCGGGCTGAACCCCCACTCCAAGTCCTCTTGTCTCTGGGAAAAAGTTGTCCCCGTCTGGACCCCTGTGTGTGCTCTAAGACTGTGTTAAGGAAAAAGGAGCAAGCCACGTGTTTCGTGTGCCGCCTTCGGCTCACGCGCCAGCTGTGGGTGTCATTCCCAGCTCCACGTTCTGTGGCGTCAGACGGGGACCCTGACAGCAGCCACGCGGGAGTGCAGACCCCTCGGAACCTGGTAGGTGCTGCGGATCAGGGCTGTCTTCTCCTTAGAGTGTGAACGCTCGCCAGCACCCAGCTGCGTGACGTCTGACTCTAGGACCTGACAGTGCATTTGAGGTGGTAAAAAGTTTAAGTTTAAAATAACAAGAATGTTGATGAAACCGCTTTTGGATATATATCCAAAAGAACCGCACACCTGTGCGCAGAGCAGCGTCCTTCCCAAGAGCCAAGAGGTGGGAGCAAGCCAGGTGTCCATCGACAGGAGAGTGACAGAAGGGGGACGTGGTCCAGACACACAATAGAATATTACTTAGTCTTAGAAAAGGAAGGAAATTCTGTCACACACTAGAGGGTGGATAAACCTTGAGGTCATTTACGCCAAGTGGCAAATCATGACTGCCAAGTGCAGTCATAAAAAGGCAAATACAACACCTTAAAGGAGGTGTCTAAAGTGGTCCCATTTGGAGAAACAGAACGTAGAATGGTGGTGGGGGAGGGGAAACGGGAGCTGTGTTTAATGCGTGCAGGGTTTTACAAGATGAAAATGGTTTAGAGAGTTGAGGGGCAATGATGCGTCCTTAACAGCATTGAGCTGAAAACTTAAACATGGTTCAGATGCCAAATTTTGTATTTACTTCTAACCACATTTTAAAAAATCGATGAGAGCAGATTGCTGGCTGGGAATTCAGGAAGTCTGAGTTCGGGTTCCCACTCTACCATTTCCTGGTGGCCTTAGGCACATCACTACCTTCCACCTCTGGGCTCCGGTTTCTTCCTCTTGCAGAATGTCAGATTTGTTTTAGGCTCTCCAGTGTGGCCAGCTGCCTATGCACAAGACGGCTGGCGATCCCTTGACTTTCAGTCATACATACCACACACACAGAACACCAGGCATCAGTTATTCTCAGACCAACTCTCCCGCCTAACCCTGCTATACCAACAGATGCTGTCTTTATCCATTTCTCCATTTATTGTTGATGGAAATTTGGGGGGTTCCAGGTTTTGGAGATTAGGAACAGTGCTGATAGGACCACTCAGGGTCTCCTCTTGGGGCACAGAAGGACTTACTTCTGCTGGCTGCATGTGGGGTGGAGTGGCTGAGCCAGGTACTAAGCTATTATGTAGCTTTAGTGGAAATCACCCAATAATTCTGAAAGTAGTTGAGCCGATGCTCTCATCACCAATACCAGGTATAGTCCTTCCTTTTAGTTCTGGTCATTCTGGGGGTCTGCAGTGGTTTTAATCTGCACTTCCCTGGTGACCAGTGAGGTGCAGCCCCTTCTCGTGTCCCTGTGGCCATCGGGCTGTGCTCTTGTGAAGCGCCTAGTTTAGCCCTGTTTCCTTACACGGTATTGCACGTGTCTCTTCCCATTCACTCTCTTGTTTATTTATTTATTGTTTTAGAGACAGAGAGTCTCTCTCTGTTGCCCAGGCTGGAGTGCAGAGGCATCATCATAGTTCAGTGTAGCCTTGAACTCCTGGGCTTAAGTGAACCTCCCATCTCAGGTTCCTAAGTAGCCGGGACTACAGGCATGTACCACCATGCCCAATAATTTTCTCTATTTTTAATAGACATGGGGTCTTGCTATGTTGGTTGCCCACGCTGGTCTCAAAGTCATGAGCTCAAGTGATCTTCTTGTATTAGCCTCCTAAATAGCTGGGGCTACAGGCACATGTCATTATGCCCAGCTAATTTTATTTTTTTGGTAGAGATGTGATCTCGTTATGTTGCCCAGGCTGGTTTTGAACTCCTGGGCTCCAGCAATCCTCCTGACTCAGCCTCCCAAGTGCTGGGATTATAGGTGTGTGCCATAATGTCATATAAATTATCAGTTTTTCTTTTTATAGGCTTTAGAATGTTTTGTGTTTTTTAAAAAAATCTGTACTTTTTGCTAAGATTATAAATATTTTCTTCTAAAAGTTTTATTTCTTTACCTTTCACATTTGTATCTTCAATCCAACTGGAATTGATTTTCCTGAATTTTGTGAGGTTTGCTCAAGATCTTTTTTTTTGCTTTCACGGATAGCCTGGCACTACTGCAAAGACCACCCTTCCCTCACTCCCAGCCCCCACAGTGTGTCATAACCAGGTTGACCGCACAGAGGTGCCTCTCCTGAGCTCTGTTCTCCTCGGTGAGTTTGTTCACTCCTGCACCAATAATATGCTGAGCTCTGTGATGTCGTGGCGTCCATTGAGTCCCCAGCTGACTTCTTCTAGATTACCCTGGCTGTATTTGACTCTTCGCATTTCCATATGAATTTTAGAATTATCAGGTCAGTTTCTAATATAAGCACTGTAGATTAAAATTCTCTCTAGGCACCCCCCAAATCATTTTTGAGACAGTCTCACTATGTCGCCCTCGGTAGAATGCTGTGGCATCACAGCTCATAGCAACCTCAAACTCTTGAGCTTCAGCAATTTTCTTGCCTCGGCCTCCCAAGTAGCTGAGACTACAGGTGGCCACCACAACGCCCAGCTATTTTTGTTATTGTCATTGCAGTTGTCATTGTTGCTTTTTAGCTGGCCATGGCTGGGTTCGAACCCTCCAGCCTTGGTGTATGTGGCCAGGCACCCTACCCACTGAGTGACAGGTGCCACCCACCCTCCCAAGCTTGATATCTTATTTCATTAAGTTCAAGATAGTTTCTAATTTTCTTTGTGATCTCTTTGGCACATGAGTTACTTAGCTATTTCCAAATATTCGGGGTTTTCCTAGCTATCTTGTTGTTACTGATTTTAACGCTTGATCTCAGCCAAAAGGCCAAGACGCAATGTTACTGATTTTCAATTCCAGTGTAATTAGAGAACACATGCTTATGATTTCAATCCCTGAAAATTATTAAGATTCGTCTTAGAGCCCATTTGGTTTCTTCTTGCTGGATATACCATATGCAGCTGGAAAGAATACATTACATACAGTGTTTGATGGACATCACTAGGTCCAGAAGTTCATGGGGCTTTCCGGTCATTTATGTCCTTACTGAGTGCTCTGCTCAGTTGTTCTATCCATTTTTGCTGAGACATGGATGTTAAAATTCTTTCATGGTGACTATGGAATTCTCTGTTTCTCCTTTCATGACGATCAGTTTTTGCTTCTTGCATTTTGAAGTTGTTTGGAGGCACATGCCAATTACTGATCTTTTAAATGATATTTAACCATTTTACCCTCGAGCAGTGTCTTTTTTTTTTTTTTTTTTT
>NW_003852418.1:21157133-21167759 GCF_000181295.1 Otolemur garnettii | reverse complement strand
CCTCAGCCTCCCAAGTAGCTGGGACCACAGGTGCCCGCCACAACGCCTGGCTATTTTTTGGTTGCAGCCGTCATTGTTGTTTGGCGGGCCCGGGTTGGATTCAAACCCCCCACTTTAGATGTATGTGGCTGGCGCCTTAGCCACTTGAGCCACAGGTGCTGAGCCATGGCATATTTTCTTAATTGTCTCCTTCAGAAATCGTATATGGTAGAGTTTTGCCTTTCTAGCCTTTTTTTTTCCCCCTGCCTCAGATTTATTTGTACAAATAGCACAGGAGGACCCCAGCCCCATGCAGACAGCTGCCCAGAGGTCACACGAGGCCTTTTGCCCTCATGTTGGCGGACAGATGCCTCTACTCCGCAACCTTTGGGAGCCTGAGCTGGAACTGAAGCTGGAGCTGCAGATTGGGCCTCAGTTTGAGCCTTGGCCTTGGCCTTTGGCCGGCGGAGCCTGAGACCCTTGGCGAGGTGTGCATGAGTTTCCTTCGCAAGCCTGGAGTGGGCAACATAGGCAAGTCAACAGAGGTTGCAGCTGGCACTGTTCAGGGTCATGGTCTTTACCTCCTTGGGCTTTATGAGGGCCTGGACAGCTTCAGCGTGTGCACTTACGGCCTTGGTATTGCTGGCCTGCACCTTCTCCAGGCTCTCAGGACTTTGGGATCCTCCCCCTTGAGAGAATCATAACTTTGTGATCAGGTTTCCTGTGCTACTTTCAGGACCGGTTGTGTGTGGTGTGATTCTTGGACTTGGCTGCACTGTGCTACACTGATGTCTGCACTGTGACCTGTGGCTGCTGAAGCCCCAGGGACTGGAGGAGAAAAGCCTTTCTAGCCTTTTAGTTGATGTGCTTAATCCATTAACATTTAATATGATGACTAATTTGGTGAGATTTTGGTCTATCGTTTTACTCCAGTACAACCCCTATAGTTGACACGCCCTACACTGACCAACTCCTTAAGTTGACCTAATTTTCATAGACTGGACACGCACCACATGTACGTGTCGGCACAGCAGGCCTGGTTCATACGTCGACCACCTCAGTAGGTTGAACAGTGTGCACAGTCCTTGGGGGGCAACTTGCAGAGGTTATACTGCATTTGTTTTATGCTTGTTCTAAAATTTCCTACTTTCTTTTAGATTATCTGAAATTTTTTTAGCATTCCATTTTAGTTTATCTGTTGGATTTTTTTTTCTTTTTTAGAGACAGAGTCTTACTTTATTGCCCTCGGTAGAGTGCCGTGGCGTCACACAGCTCACAGCAACCTCCAACTCCCGGGCTTAGGCGATTCTCTTGCCTCAGCCTCCCGGGGTAGCTGGGACTACAGGCGCCTGCCACAACGCCCGGCTATATCTGTTGGATTTTTAGTTATACTTCTCTGCACTTTTTTCTAGTGCTTTGTTTTAGGGATCAAAATATACATCCTATTTAACAGCCTTTCTTAATATTATACCACTTCAGATAAAATGTATAAATCTTTCAACCTCACAGGCTTGTTTTTACTATAGTTGTATGTATACGTATTGCATCTAAATGTAATAACCCCCCCCACAATTCAATGTTATAATTTTTTTGTGTGTGTGTGAGAGACAGAGCCTCAAGCTATCGCCCTGGGTAGAGTGCCGTGGCATCACAGCTCACAGAAACCTCCAACTCCTGGGCTCAAGTGAGTCTCCTGCCTCCATCTCCCAAGTAGCTGGGACTATAGGTGCTGGCCACAACGCCCAGCTATTTTTTGGTTACAGCCGTCATTGTTGTTTGGCGGGCCTGGGCTGGACTTGAACCTGTCAGCTCAGGTGTACATGGCTGGCGCTTTAGCTGCTTGAGCCACAGGCGCTGAGCCATAATTTTTGTTTTTGTTGGTGTTGCTGCAGTTGTTTAGCTGGCCCGGACTGGGTTCAAACCCACCACCTTTGGTGTATGTGGCTGGCGCAGTAACCACTGTGCTATAGGCGCTGAGCTTATAATTTTTGCTTTAAACAGATATATGTATTTTAAAGAAATTAGAAGAGGCTGGGTGTGGTGGCTCACGCCTGTAATCCCAGCACTCTGGGATGGATTGCTTAGGCTGAATGAGTCTGAGACCAGCCTGGGTAAGAGCAGGACCCTGTCTATAGTAAAAATGAAAAACTGAGGCAGAAGATTGCTTGAGCCCAAGAGTTTGAGATTGCTGTGAGCTATGATGCCACGGCACTCTACCCAGGGTGACAGACGGAGACTGTCTCAAAAAAAAAGGAAAAAGAAATTAAAGAAAATTTTTCTGGAATTTACCATTTCTGAAGCTCCTTATTCTTTCCTGATGATCACATTTCAGGTATCCTCTGCCTCCAGCCTGAAGAGGCTCCTTCAGCAGTCCTTGTTCTATAGGTCTGCTGGTGATGGATTCTCTTCATTTTCTTTTATATGAAAATGTCTCCATTTAACCTCATTCTTGGAAGACAGGTTGATGGTTTACAAATGGGTTGAAAATCTTTATCCCAGAATAAAGATGTTCCACCCTCTTCTGGGTTCCCTTGGTTATAAATGGATGCCTCTTACCAAATATAGAAAATTCCAGCCATTATTTCTTCAAATACCTTTCCTTGTTCCATTCTTTCTCTCCTCTCCTGTAGTAATTTACAGCACATATATAGAGGGTGCCCCAGAAGCTGCCTCTCAAGTCGCCATGCATAGGGAAAATGGGAAATTGTACCCAAAGACATCTACTTACAAAATATTCACCATAAAATTTTATGAAATATTCCCTACGTGTCGGCCACCTCTTCGTAAATTTTTTTTTTTTTTTTGGTAGAGCCCAGGTCTCACTTTATTGCCCTTGGTAGAGTGCCGTGGCATCACAGCTCATAGCAACCTCTAGCTCCTGGGCTTAGGCGATCAGCCTCCCGAGTAGCTGGGACTACAGGCACTCACTACAATGCCCGGCTATTTTTTCTTGCAGTTTGGCCGGGGCCAAGTTTGAACCCGCCACCCTTGGTGTATGAGGCCAGGACCCTACTCACTGAGCCACAGGCACCACCCAATTTTGTAATGAATATTTTGTAGGTAAAGGTGCCTTTAGCTACAATTTCCCATTTCTCCCTACGTATGGGGACTTTGGTGGCAGCGTTGGGACCCCCAGTGTAGACACTGCGCCATTCCACAGGGCCACTGGCTCTTCTGGTTTTTCCCCACTCTTTCTCTTCCAGATCGATGAGTTCTATTGATGCATCTTCAAGGTTGCTGACTTTTTCCTCTGTCCTCTTCACTCTTCTGTTAGGCCTTTTCAGTTAACTTTATATTTCAGATATCTTAATTTTTAGAATTTCAACTTTTAAGGTGTAGTTTCTAGTCATCTGTTGTGATTTTTAAAATCTTTACATTCATTAAAAGCACATGTTCCTTTACCTCAGTTGTCATAGTTGCGATAGTTGCTTTAAAATCCTTGTTTGATGATTCATCACCTGCATGGAATAGGGGGTCAATCTCCATTAGGTTTTTTTTTTTTTTGAGAATAGTTAACATTCTTTATGTATTTAACACACATGTAAAGAATGTATATATAAACATTCTTTGTATATTCTTTTCTTTATATAGTCGGTAATTTTGGACTGTACATTGTGACAGATTATGGTGACTTTGCATTCTTGTACAAGAACTAGAAGAGCCCTAATTTTGGTTGGTTGTTTATTCAGAGACAGAGTCTCACTTTGTCACCCTGGGTAGAGTGCCATGGTGTCATAGCTCACAGCAACCTCAAACTCTTGGGCTCCCGTGATCGTCCTGCCTCAGCTTCCTGAATAGATGAGACTACAGGCACCTCCCACAACGCCCGGCTGTTTTTAGAGATGGAGTCTCACTCTTCCTTAGGCTGCTCTTGAACTCCTCAGCTCAAGCAATCCACCTGTCTCTCGGAGCGCTGGCATTATAGGCATGGGCCACTGCGCCTGGCCCCTGGTTTTATTTTGTGTTTGTGTTAGGAGGCAATTGAGCTGGTGGGACTCGGGCTGTAAACTGCATCCCTGGGACAGCAGCTCGAACTTCATTTCAGCAGTTGTATTCTTAGCCAAGCTACTTGGAGTCTGCCTCACACATGCTGCCCCACTCATTGGCCAGCTAGAGATTCAGGCAAAGTTTACAAACAATTTGCGTCTTTAGCTCTCATTTCGGGGATGCCTCCTTACTTTCCAGAGGTTGCTATCACCCCAACTCTGTCCTCTACCTCTGCAGGCCAGAAAGACATCATGTTTTCTACTAGACCTGTATTTGCCCCACTGGATTGAGTGTGACTGTATCTTAGCTGAGAAGCTGTGAAAACCTTCAAACCCCTCCCGGCCCCCAGCGCCTCCTCCCCACACCCAGTGCTGCCTCCTCCTTCCAGACCTGCCTCCCTCCATAGGCCCTGCCTGCTGTGTTCACACCGGGCAGTCAAGCAGGTGTGGTTGTGTTTTGTCCTGAGTTCATATACTTTGGGAAGCCTAGTCAATAGGAGTTTAGCTTACTGTAAATAGAAGCCCAGCTTGTCAATTTCTGTGGGAAAAACAACCCAGCTGGGATTTTAAAATTCATTTTGCATTGAATCTATAGATCACGTCTATGGAAATTACATTTTTATAATACTGATTCTTCTGGTTCTTGAACTTGGTATATCCCTCTATGTATCCTTTTTTCTCTCATTTTCTTCTCACTCACAGTTTACAATTTTCTGACTACGGGTCTTGCATTTCTTTTTGTTTAGTTTATATGAAGTTTTTTTTTTTTTTTTTTTTGAGACAGAGTCTCACTATGTCACCCTCGGTAGAGTGTCATGGCGTCACAGCTTACAGCAACCTCCAAATCCTGGGCTTAAGTGATTCTCTTGCCTCAGCCTCACAAGTACCTGGGACAAAATGTGCCCGCCACATGCCCCACTATTTTTCTGTTGCAGTTGCTTAGCTGGCTGGGGCTGGGTTCAAATACACTCACAACTTTGGTGTATGTGGCCAGCACTGTAACCACTGTGCTATGGGTGCCAAGATGGAGGTTTTTTTTTTTTGAGACAGAGTCTCATTCTGTTGTCGAGGCTAGAGTGCTGTGGTGTCATCGTAGCTTAAAGCAACCTCAAACTTAGTTTTCAAGTGATCCACTTGTCTCAGCCTCCCGGAGTGTTAGGATTATAGGCATGAGCCACCATGCTGGGCCTTTGTTTTTGTTTTTTGAAACAGAGTCTTGCTCTGTCACCTCAGAAAGAGTGCAGTGGGTTGAGTGCCATAGTGCCATCGTAGCCTCAACCTCCAGGGCTCAATCGATCCTCTTGCCTCAGCCTCCTGAGTGTGCATCACCATGCCAGGCTAATTTTTTTCTACTTTTTATAAAGATGGGGTTTTGCTCTTGTTCGGGCTGGTCTTAAACTCCTGAGCTTAAACAATCTTTTTGCCTCAGTCTCAAAGTGCTAGGATTATAGGCATGAGCCACTATGCTTGGCCAGGTTTTTGATGGTCTTATAAAGGATCTCAGTTTTTTGGGACACAGTTTCACTTTCTTAGCCTCAGTAGAATGCCCTAGTGTCATAGCTTATAGCAACCTCACACTGTTCAGCTCAAGTGATTCTCTTGCCTCAGCCTCCCAAGTCACCTCACCTGGCTACTGTGTCTCATTTTAAGTTTCTTTTTTTATATTCTAATTGAAATGCAATGGTCATTATCTAATATCTTAGCCATCGCTTATTAAACACCAAGTTAGTATTACCAGTGACAAAACCTGTGGTTTGGTGAGTCTTCCAAAGCACCTGCCAGGATACTAAAGGTTTTCAGGGATTGGGGCTTGGGTTTTGAGACTGGGCATGTGAATGATGGCCATGTTACTTTAGAAATTAACCAAAGCAACAGGCAATCCTCAGAAACCACCTGCCAGCACCGTGCTGGGCACAGTGTCTCTCCAGGTATGGAGGAGCTAGGTGCCAGCAGGCCTCCCTTCCTTGAGAGTTAGACCATCCCTTGCTTGCACTCCAAGCAGAGGAGGCTCACAGGAAGGCTGACCCTTGGAGTCCTGCCAGGGTAGGGCAGTTCCCTCTTGAACTTTGAAACTAGTTCCTCTGTGTTAAACTACAGTAAAATCCATCCATGACGGCTCTTGTTAGTCATTGTGGAAGTCAGGCAAGAAGCTGTTGTAATGAGTCACTCGAGAGTTTGTAGACAGCCCCACTCAGAGATCTAGGTCAGTCTGGGAGAGGAAGCAGACCCAACTCTGACTCTAATGAGCAGGTATCTCCTCTGGGCTTGGGGTGTGGATGCAGGGCTGGTCAGCTGTGGCACCTTGGAGAGAGTGGTGTTCATCTGTCAGCTTTCGGGTCTGACTCCTGGGTTTCTGCTCCTTCCAAGAATGAGATCTTGGGCTACTGACTCCCCCTCAAGCTATAGCCCCCGTCTGCACACCAGGCTGGGCCTGGGATGTGGGGAGTGCTCAGGTGTCGGTCCTGATTGTTGCTGGTGGACACCTGGATGGAGTCTTGGCAGAGCAGACCTGAACATCATTTTCTTGGGAAAGTAGCACAGGGACTGTCTTGACTGGTAGACTCCATTCCAGGTTCAAGACTATAGCCTCAAGTCCCAGGATGAAGGGGCTGGGCAGGCCAACAAGTGCTGCCGACTTCTCAAGGGCTCTCCAGAAATACCTAACTAGTATTTGGTGCACTGAGTTGAATGGTATCGCTCCCTCTACCCCCAATTCACATCCAGCCAGAACATAAGGAGGTGTCCCTATTTGGAAGCGGGGTCTTTGCAGACACTGTCAGAAATCATTCTGGATTCAGGTGGGTTCCAAATCTAATGACTAGTGTTGTTGTAAGAACCAGAGAGCAACAGACAGTCAGAGAGGCCAGGTGAAAACAGATGGAGCCATGTGGCCACACGCAGCCTAGCAGCACCTGGAACCCCAGGAAGCTGGAGGCAGGAAGGACCCCACTAGCCTTCAGAGGGAGTGCAGCCCTCTTCAACCTTGATTTTGGACTTTTGACTTCTAAACTGTGAGAGAATAAAATCCTGTTAAGCGTGCAAGCTTGTGACGATTAGTTCTGGTGCCCTGAAAAACGTGCACATCTCCGTTTATGGAGCAGCTGTGTGCTCACGAGTCTCTCTTGGGATGTGGGCCACTTTAGATGGTGGGCACATCCCTCCATGAACGAGGATGTCTGTGGGCTGGGCTGGTGGGGTCACCCAGGACGTGGGACTCTGGGAACAGTCATATGTCCGTCCCCAGATACCATAGAGTGCATGCTTTTTTTTTCCCTTAAATTGTTTTATGAAGGATTCAGACAGACCAGACAAGCAGAGACTACTATCAAACACTACAGACCTCTCGCGCAGCAAGACAGCACTGAGGCCACTGACTCCTGGTTGTTTTCTTATGTATGTGTGTATATATATATATATATTTTATTTTTGGAGGCAGAATCTCACCGCTGTCCTTGGTAGAGTGCGGTGGCATCATAGCTCACAGCGATCTCAAACTCTTGGGCTCAAGCGATTCTCTTGCCTCAGCTTCCCGAGGAGCTGGGATTATAGGCGCCCACAATGCCTGGCCATTTTTAGAGATGGGGTCTTGCTCTGGCTCAGGCTGGTCTTGAACCTGTGAGCTCAGGCAATCTACCTGCCTCAGCCTCCTAAGTGTTAGGAGTTGTTTTCTCATATTTTAATGAGCGTGTCTGATGCATCATGTGACTGAAAAAGACCATATACTGCTTAATAAATTTAAAGGCCCACACAGCTGCTGGCCAGCAAGGAGGGGATGCGGATGCCTTGCTGCCCACAGCCTCACATGTGTGCAGCATGCAGGCAGTGAGGATGTGCTGCCTGGGGTTTTGCATTCTCAGAGCAAGCATGTTTCCATGTTTAAACATGGTGCTTATAATTTATAGTTTTAATCCCCCTTTTCTCTTTTTATACTAGGTGGAATTTTTTCTATCGTACTGCTGGTCATCACTAAAATCATATAGAGAGACAAAGAAAATTTGGCCTCAAGCCCTCGCAGGCCCCCCCACCCCCATCAGTTAAGAGGAGGGGAGGAGCCCTGCAGCTTCCTTATCCTCTAGCTTGCCGAGGGGGCAATGCAGAACTGCCTAAGCAGTCTGCTACACCCATCTTCCCCAGGTCCTTTTGGTGCTCAGACCTTCTGTAAGGGAAGGTGAGATGGGTGGGCATAGACCTTTAACCTGGTCACAGCTGCTGGGCTGCAAGCACTCCAGAGGACTATGGGAGTCACGTCAACAAAGGCATGAACACAGGAGGTGGCTTTGAAGATGGCACCACTGACTTTTATTAAAGCAGCAGTGAACTTTATTATTTTTTAAACAGAATGTAACGTTATCACCCTTGGTAGAGTACCGTGGCGTCACAGCTCACAGCAACCTCCAACTCTTGGGCTTAGGCGATTCTCCTACCTCAGCCTTCCGAGTAGCTGCGACTACAGGTGCCCACCACAATGCCTGGCTATTTTTTTGTTGTTGCAGTTTGGCTGGGGCTGGGTTCAAACCCATCACCCTCTGTATATGGGGCTGGTGTCCTACCCACTGAGACATAGGCCCCACCTGGCAGCAGTGAACTTCAGTGGTTCTCAACCTTCCTAATGCTGCAATGTATTTTCATTGTTAAAAAGGGGTTGAGACCCACAGGTTGAGAACCGCTGATAAAGGGTGGGGGCATGATCATGGGGATTCCCAAAGCTGTGTGGGCCTTGGGGGTCTCTGTGATGTGACACTGCATTGCTCTGCCTTGTAGCACAGCTGCTTGCTTTCTTCTGCCCTGACTCCAACCTGAGGGGTCAGGCTGTACTTTGTACCTAGCGTTTCCTACTATACAAGTGGCACATGGGGCTGGAGCCAGCCTACCTATGGTCTGGCTTGACCTACTTAGAATATTCTAATTAAGGCCAGGCCTGTATCTTTAATCCTATCACTCTGGGAGGCTCAGGTGGGAGGACTGCTTAAGACTAGGAGTTCAAGACCAATGAGCAACAGCGAGACCCCATCTCTCCAACAAAAAAGGAAAATTAGTCCAGCATGGAAGTATGCAGCTGTAGTCTCAGCTACTCTGGAGGCTGAGGCAGGAGGATCCCTTGAGGCCAGGCCTTTTGAGGCAGCAGTGAACTATGTGATGCCACTGGGCTCTATCTGGGGCCACAGAGAGAGACCGTCTTGGAAAAAAATTCTAATTATTTTCTGACATGTAAAAATTCCAAGATTTTACATGTAACCTCAAATTTCTGCACTTTTTGGAAAACTAGACCAGCCTCTCAAACTGAGCTCTGGCATGCCTTGCTTCCCCTGGGTGCACACACTCTCCCCCAGCCCCTGCTTCTTCACACGTGGTTGTTCTGGTTCTTTCTTGCTTTCCAGGGGCTAAAGCCCAACTACACAATTCCGGGTGTACATTGATAGGATTTCTCCTAACGCTCCTTCCTAGGGGAGGCACCTTCTCTAGGCTCCAATCTGCACTGCTCTTAGCTGCTGTTGTGGAGAACAGCGGGGTGGAGGGGAGATGTCTTCCAGCTGTCAGTCCATCCGTCCAAAAGGCCACGATGGGGTCCCGCATACCGGTCCAGTTAGACTCTTGTTTTCAGAGTCAAGCAGTTTCTTTTCCTAAAGCAATAAAAAACCCCACCTCTTTACTACGCCCACAACCCCACTGTGCTGAGGTCCGTGGTCATGAAAGCCCTGGTCTCTTCAGCAGTGAGGACGACTCTGGTGCTTTTGCATTACCAGTGAGGTCCCAGGCAAGCATTTCTGTCTGGGAACTGTTTCGGGGCTTTTACGAAAAAGTGGGAGAAAAGAAAACCACCAGAAATGTCCAATAACACCATCTTTTGGTAAAACAAACCACCCGGGAAGAGGAGCTGGAACTTTAACTGGAACACTCCTATAAGGGAAGGTTCTGGTCAACATTAATAGATAATTTACACCAACCAACCTCCAAAAAGGTAAATTGAGAGCAAAAAATTATTTTCAGAAATCCTAGCTTCATACTTGGGGACCCCATTTTGCGCTTGGCGGGCACCGTCCTCTTACCCAGTGGCGTGTCGGGGGCCTCGTCCAGGCGGCAGCCCCCCTCGGGGCCAGACACCCTGGGAGCGTCCCCACGGCCTCAAAGATGGACGGCGAGCCCGAGGGCAGCCTCCATTGAAGGGCGAGGCCGGCCGAGCGCCCAGAACCTCCCCACCGCCCCGACAGCGGCCGGCCGGGGGGCGGTGCCAGTTCCCCCGGCCCGGAGCGCGGAGGCCCTGACCTGCACCTCCCGGCTCCCTCGCCCCTGCCTGTCCGGCGCGCCTCGCGGCACCCCGAGCCACAGCACGTTCCCCAGCCATCCCCGCGGCGCTCCCGGCCCGCAGGCGCTGTCCTCGGGCGGACTCCGCGCCGCTACCACCACCACCACCACCCCGCACAACGGCCTGCCCGGCCACGACGCCGCCCGGCGTCTCGTCAGCCCCACCGCAGCCATTTTGGAGCGGGCGCAGACAAAGGGCCGGGCCCGGCCGCCGCCCCTCGCGGTCCCGGCTGGGCCCCGGCCCCGACCCCCGTCTCGCCCGGCCACCATCGCACCCCGCCCGGCAGCCCAATCCCGGACCCTATTCCCAGACCCCAGCCACCGCAACCCGGCCGCCCGCCCGCGCCCGGATCTAGCG
>NW_003852418.1:21109513-21155891 GCF_000181295.1 Otolemur garnettii | reverse complement strand
AAGACGGTGGTGCAGGCGGCGCCCCCGCCGACGCAGACCCTGGCGGCCAGCGGCCCGGCCAGCACAGCAGCCAGCATGATCATCGGGCCAACTATGCAAGGGACGCTGCCCAGCCCGGCCGGCGTCCCACCGCCCGCCCCCGGGACCCCCACGGGGCTTCCCAAAGGCACCGCCGGCGCCCCGACTCAGAGCCTGCCCCGCACTCCCGCGGCCACTACCGGTGGGATCCGTGCCACCCTGACGCCCACCGTGCTGGCTCCGCGTCTGCCGCAGCCGCCACAGAATCCTACTAACATCCAGAACTTCCAGCTGCCCCCAGGTGAGTGGACGCGCGGGGCTGAGGGAAGGGCGGGTCCGAGCCGCGCCTACTGCCAGTTCCAGGAAGTTCTCAGCTGGTGAAACGCTAAGGTCATCCGTCAGTCCGGCAGGCAGGCAGGCAGGCGCTGTGGTAGGAGCAGCCTAGGGGTGGGGGTGTGTGTGCATTCTCTGTCCAGGTGTGGGCCTAGCGGGGTGGCACTGTGTAAGTGGGTGTGAGTGGCAGGCAGCTTCCTCTGTCCTTCCTGTCCCTGACGTCCTGGTTGGTTGTCTTATGTCTGGGTCCTGGTCTGGGTTTCAGAGTTGCTCGCCAGAGACTCCTACTTGAGTGGGTCTTTTCCTGTTCCACCGGAGACCAGGTGTCTGGCACTGCAGAGTTCAGGCATATGCCTGGGTCTGCTGCTCCCTTGGTGTTGGAGCCAGGCCCGGCAGTGTGGGCTTCCCTGCCTGGTTTCTGTAGTTAGGTATGTGGCCGGTGTCCTCACTGGGCTCCCTGCTCTTCTGGGATTCTAGTTTAGGAATCCCCCATTGTACAGGTGAGGTCCTGCAAGGTGACGTGCCTCCTTGAGATGTCTCAGTTGCTACTGGGAAGGCAGAGAGAGATATTGGGCTCGCTCTGGAGCTCTGGAGAGTATCGGCAGGCAGCCTTGCCGGAAACCATGCTCTGGAGTGGTGTCTCAGCCTCTTGTGTCTCATGGTCCTTTCTGTGCAGTGACGGTGCCTGAAGGAACATCTAGTGACTTCTGTTGCTGTTCTCTGGGAGGCGGGGGTCAGTGGTGAGCAGATGCTGTCTGGTCTGTGCAGAGGTTAGGGGTGGGCCAGGTGACACTGGAGGCCAGCACATTGACAGGCGGTGCTCTGGACTGAAGGACCACTTCAGCCTGCAGTTTGCTGTCTCTGCTGTCAGCACTGTGGTTCCTTAGGACTCAGCTCCTTGCCGGCACTGCACACCAGCCTGCTTTTGTTTCGGCATCCTCTGGGAGGAGCGTCCTGCCTTCTCCCGTGCCCTCCGCCCAGCCTTCCTGGACGCAAGTGCTCAGCTTCTGGAGAGCTCCTCCCCAGTCTGTAGTAGCGTGTGCCGTGCAGTTGTAGCAGCGCGCCGCGGTGGCAGCAGTAGTAGAAACAGCAAGGAAAACATCGGTCCCTCCCTCATCCCCTCGTGCTTTCTGAAGAGAGCTGTTGGTCACTTTGGAAGCAGTGCCGGATCTTCAGAAGTGAGAGGCTGTGAGCACATGATGGGGATCTGCTCTGTGGGGCCGGACCAGGGACTCTGCTGGAAGGGCATGCCTGGGTGGCCGCAGGGCCTCTGCACTCTGGGGAGGAGGAAGGATCTGAGCTACCCAAGAGGTGCCAAGATGCTCGTTATGACCAACTTGGGGGCACTGAAGAGTTTGTAGGGGTGTTTCATCGAAAGCTTTGTTTTGCATGTTCTGTGTAATTTTGACCTGGCAGAAAATATGGCTGATTTGTTAGTAATGTTTAAGAAAGGCACTGTGTGGTTGTCATCCCTTTCATAAAGGATCATGATGCTTTCAATTCACTTGTAAAAACATCCCTCCAGCTGTCCTCAGAGCCAGGATGTGCCCCTGTGCCCTTTCACTGTCTGAAGCTGGGGCCAGGTGCCCACTGCATTTCTCTGGCAGTTATGGGACTGGCCTCTGGAGCTGGCTCCCTCCCCTTGCTCTGAGCCTCCATACAGGTAAAGGCCCCCCTTTCTTATCTGGGGAGGAGGGAAGATGTGGTTCTAGAAGGGCTCCTCTGTAGTCTGTTTTATGATCGATTCTAAGATCCACTTCCACTTCCATCTTCTGTTGAAGGTTAGCTTTATGGTGGGCTGTATCGGACAAGATAACTTGAAAGATATCTGTGAGGTGTGGATTCCCTGCATGAGTTCTCATGAATCTTTTTTTTTTGATACTGAATCTCACTTTATCACCTTCTGTAGAATGCCGTTGTGTCACAGCTCACAACAACCTCTTGGGCTTTGATGATTCTCTTGCCAAAGCCTCCCAAGTAGCTGGGACTACAAGTACCCACCACATTACCCGGCATGACATAACAGCTCACAGCAATCTCCAGTTCTTGGGCTTTGATGATTCTCTTGCCAAAGCCTCCCAAGTAGCTGGGACTACAAGTACCCACCACATTACCCGGCTATTTTTTTGTTGCAGTTTGGTTGGGGCTGGGTTCGAACCCGCCACCCTCCGTATACGGGGCTGGTGCCCTACTCACTGAGCCCCAGGTGCCACCCTCTCATGAGTCTTTGCGTTAGTCCCCATGTATGTGAGTGCAAAGAACAGCTCATCGTGATATTTAGGTGACAATGCTGACAGTGGTTCTTTAAAGGGGTAGAATGCTTTCTAGAAAATAAAAGATTCATATCCATCTCTTTATGTCTCCCTTCAGTTGAACTGCTGATGAGGAACTTTGTGTTATTTATTTTAATAACAGCCAAATCAAAAAAATACAGTTACAGCTACTAATAATGGCCTAAACCACAGTACTATTTTTAAATGGTATAACTTAACTTTTAAAATTGTGATGGCAATTATAAGTATTCTGGTTGTATCTTACAGTTGATCAAGGAGAGAGTATTAAATTCTTCTAGTTGATGTTTTCTTTGTAAGGAAATTTTTCGTAATAAAAACGTGTAGAACAAAGGTGGAAGGAACTCTTCCTTGGCCCGTAACTCATTCTTATTACAAGTAAGTGGACCTGGGAGGTGCAGGGTGGACCTGCCCCACACTTGCACTCAGATGTCAAGTGGAGTAACAGGTGGGTGGCAATTGGACTGAATGTGAAAGGGCCTCCTCCCAGTGCTTCCCTTTGTGGAGGTCACCGGTGGAGGCAGGTTCACCCTGAACTCTTTTAGGCCACATCTCTGGCTATCAGTATGTTTTATCCCCATAGCTTGTGTGTTGAATTTGGCTTTAGCAAACTCAGTCTTGATACTCTCTGTCAGGATGGTTTCATCTCATTTATGTTAATATAATTGTAATTTGCTGGTTTGAGGGGCTAGAGTCTAAATTTTATTCACTGTGGAAAAAATTAGAAGACACAAGTCTTTTAATAAGGTCAGTGTCACCAGTGCAGTTGTCCCAAGAAAACTGAAAGGCACTTGTCAGTTATGTGTAGCTGAAGATAGTCAGAACATCAAAGTAATATTATGATTATAGTGAAAAGAAAAAAGTGATGTGACACCAAAATTAGCATGTGCATAAATGCCTTTGAAAGATCTTTTTGGATCGGTATTGTTAAAGGTGCTCTTTCATAAAGGTTATCTTTCGGAATGGCAGTTTGCATCATCTTTAGTATGCCGCTGTTTACGTGCATTCTGCTTTTGTGGAGAATTTATCATCCTGTTGCTCCAAGATTTGGCTACAGCACAGATTCCCATCCCAGGAAGAAAACTATTGCCTGGGGGACATGGACAAGTTGCTTACTTTAAAAGGTGCCTGTGGCTCAAAGGTAGTAGAGTGTGGACCCCATATGCTGGAGGTGGCGGGTTCAAACCCAGCTCTGGCCAAAAACTGCAAAAAATAAAAAAAAAAAAAAAAAGGAAAGCTCACCAGGTTAGTATACTTGTAAGGACAGGTGTCTGGGGCATTGGTTCCTATCCATAGTGAGTTGTATTATTTGTTCGTGGGGAAAGGGAGGAGAGTCCACTGGTAGCTGCTGCACTGTTTGGGCTGGGGCTGGTCCCCAACCTGGACGGCAGAGTGCAGAGGGCCTACCACTTGGAGTTATGGTAACTGGACATTCTGGCGGCTAACTATGGCAATAAGTGCTTTGGCATAAGGGATGATCTTAGAGGATTAGATTTTGCTACTTGAGGGCACTGTTGCTGTGCACTTGGAGAGAGCAGATTGTTCCTCAGAGCCTCAGTCTCCCCAGCCATCAGGCAGGATTAGCTGTGAGGTGGAGTGTGAAGCCCCGTCAGGCTGAGTGGCACACAGCTCCAGGCGGCACTTACATCCACGCCTCCGCTCAGTCCATCCATTTTTTCACTGTTTTTTATGCATGTTGCTATAGAAGTAGAAGTGTGTTGTAAGGGCAGCTGTGTCTAAATCAAACCTGTGTCCTGATGGGATGTTCTCTCTGTGACCCAGGCATCTGGGGTGGTAGCTGACTGGTTGTCAAGCAAGTTGCCGAGGTTGTCACAGGTGGGTCACTCAGGGTCATCAGCACCCTCCTACTGACATGGGGGGTGTGTGCAGCGGCCTGCAGAGAGTGGGCCTGGAGGATGGGCTTGGTTTAGACCAAAGTCCTTAACCCAGCTTTCCTCTTGATATACTCAGGTAACAGTGACATTTGAAAAGAACAAAGAAAAGTAACTTCTGGGGAGCTGTCCATGGACAGCACCTGACAGCTCTGCTGTAGGACAGAGGCGGCTGTCTGTGTCTTTCCTGTGCCTGCCAAGGTCAGGGGACAGGTAGCTACTCCTCCCCGACTGTCTGTTAGGGCTGCCCTCCTGTCTGGTCATCTTGCCTTTAGGATCAACAGAGTCATCTTGGTGACTGGGGTTGGGATGGAGTTCAAGCACCTTTGCATGTCTCTTGGAGCTGGTGGCCCTCATGGTTTAGTGACAGCCAGGAAAGAGTCCTGTCACACTCTGGAAGCTTCTGTTCTCTTATTTTTTTTTAATTAAAAAAAATTTTTTTTTTTTTTTTGAGACAGAGTCTCACTTTGTTGCTCTTGGTAGAGTGCCATAGCGTCATAGCTCACAGCAACCTCAAACTCTGGCTCAAGTGATTCTTTTGCCTCAGCCTCCCAAGTAGATGCGACAAAAAGTGCCCGTCACGATGCCCGCGTATTTTTTTAGAAATGAGGTCTTACTCTGGCTTAGGCCGGTCTTGAACCTGTGAGCTTAGGTGATTCATCTGCCTCAGCCTCCTAGAGTGCTGGGATTATAGGCATGAGCCACTGCACCTGGCCTTGTTCTGTTCTTGTGCCTATGGCCTGTTTTTAGGAAGGAGTATATGAACGTGAACAGGTGATGACTTTCTGGGTCCTTTATGTTAACCACAAAGGGTGTAGATCCCTATTTGTTGGGGCCCCCAGTGAAGCCGCTTAGGAAAGTAGTGTCCTGGCCCACGTAGGTGGTTGGTGAATTGGAGGGAGGGTGACGGTGTCTAGGGACGCTGGCCCTGTTCCTCCTGGGGCAGAGGGCAAAGGGTAGAGCCACCCTGGCTCTCAGAATTGTCTCTGAGCTCCCAGCTGTGCTGTGAGGCGCTGCCCTTCAATCTGCTCAGGGAGTCTAATGGATGATGTCTGATCAGAGCCTTACTGACCCTGCTCAGCAGGACAGAGCAGTGACTTCCTTGAAGTCAAAACACAGTCCAGGTAGTTCCTGGTACGCTTCCAAAGTCTTTTTCAGTGTATAAATGTGAGCTTTCTTCCATTTAAATGATAAATTTGAAGAAGGCTTTTATAAATAGCTGGTTACATGTGAGTTGATCAAAACATAATTAACAACTGTTTTTGAAAATCTTGAAGCAGAGATTTAAAAGGACTCTGGAGAAACTTGCCTGAGATTTGGGTAATTTGCCTAGTTTTCAGAAGTGCTTGCTTTTCCTTGGTTAATGCAGAGCCTCAGACCTGATAGTCCCTCTCTAGGCCCTCCCTTGTGGAGCTTGTGTCAGGCTGCAGGTTCACAGGCTTTTATTTACTCAGGCCCTTGCCAGTGACAAAACAGTTAAGTTAAAAAAAAAAGAAAAAAGCAAAGGAGTGTTTTGGTGGGGGCCTTTCTGTTCTGGGGGTTGTGCACCTGGGGCCTCTTGGACCCTTCTTGCAGGTGGGCTGGAGGCTGCCATGGTATCGTGGCATTGTCATTTGCAAATGTGGGTATAGCTGTTTTTCAAAACTTTCTATCTGAAGGGTTTTGTGACATTGCTGTGAAGTAGATCATGTACTGTAAAGTTATATTTGGAAATTAATGGTTTGTATTTCCATAGTTGGGCCATGAAAGCTTTGAATTAAAATTTTTGATTTAGGGCGGTGCCTGTGGCTCAAAGGAGTAGTGTGCCGGCCCCATATGCCAGAGGTGGTGGGTTCAAACCCAGCCCTGGCCAAAAACTGCAAAAAAAAAAAAAAAAAAAAAAAAATTGATTTGTATATATTCTTGGATTTTTGCAGCAAGGAATTAAAACTTTCTTTTTTGTCTTGTCTTTCTTTCTTTTTTTTTTTTTTTTGCAGTTTTTATTTGGGGTCAGGTTTGAACCCGCCACCTCCAGTATATGGGGCCGGCGCACTACTTCTTTGGGCCACAGGTGCCACCCAGGAATTAAAACTTTCAAAAAGAGATGCATTGGCCATGATTAGGACGCCTCCCCCATTTGAGAAAGTGTATGTCAGGCCCTGTTTGTCTGTCCCTGAGCTGTTTCTTTGGATAGAAGGGTGGCAGGAACCTGTGCGCAGGGTTCCTTTGGGAGCGGTGGGTTGGAGTTGTGTAGGAGCTCCTTTGTAGCCCTGTGGGTCTGTCAAGCTAAGTCAGACTTTTGTCTATCCTTTGTGAGAGTTTTGATGGGACTGTTCTGTTAATTCACTGGGCATTACCTGGAAGTGTGGCCATGAGGAAGGTACACACTTGCTTCTTTTTGCCCCCAAACTTGTGAGAGTAGTGTGACCAGATGGGGCACTTTGAGGTGGGATGGTGTTGAGGCAAGTGGACTTCAGAGGGGCCATATGCGAGTGTATCCCAACTCCGGAGGTCAGGAAACAGTTTTTTGTGGACATTAGGCTTTAGAACAAGGGCCCAGCAGTAAGCAGGTCTGTAGCTCTCAAGGGAGTTGTTTTTGGGGGTGGGGGGGTGTCAGAGGTCTGCGTGGACAGAACAGGACACTAGAGCTGAGCCAACCTGGCCCAGAGGCTTTGGGGTGGATGGTTCTGCTGGAGTGCTTGTGGGAGAGGCACTGCCGTGGTGAGCTGGCCATGTGTGCGTGTGCATGCATGTGTGTGCACATGTGCATCTGTGTGCATGTGTGTGCGTGTGTGCCTGTGTGTGCACCTGTGTGCCTGTGTGTGCACATGTGCCTGTGTGTGTGTGCGCGTGTGTGCACGTGTGCCTCTGTGTGTATGTGTGTGCGCGCGTGTGTGCACGTGTGCCTGTGTGTGTGCATGCACGCGGCTTTCGTCTGACTTTGTGATGAAGCGCTGGGACAGCGGCCTGTGGAAAGTTCTTATAAGAAGTGTTTTGGGTCTCACAGAGGAGCTTTGTCTTTGTGGTTTTCCTGTGAGCCACACGCAGGCCACGTAGATAGAGGCACCAGACGTTCACCGTGATGGCAGCTTTGTAAAAAGGTGGCACGGTGCTGTTGTCCACAGCACTGTGACAGTGGTGTGTTAAGGGTGAATAGGAAAGCATGCCCAGTTGACATTGTACCTGAACTCTAAGTGTTATAAAATTACTAGTCACTTATTCTCCAACCTGATTTTTCTGACTATGAAATCAGTTTGTATTTACCACAGATAGTGCGGAAAGTAAAGAAAACCATGACGGAAAAAATGAAGTCACTTGTAATTGCATCTTGTCCAGACAGTGGACCTTTTGGGGTATGTCACTTCTACCTGTGTTCAGTGCACATCTGTTCTGTATTAATAATTTTTACAAAATCAGGGCTATGCCACTATCCTGCAGGCCTGCGCTATGCCAGGTCCTGCTCTGTCCTGTGTGCGTGTTCTTTCCCACTCCACAGACCCTCTGCCAGGGTGCTGGGCTGATGCCCACCTGCCTGACAGGTCGCATCTTTATGCTAGCTCTGTGTACCCAAGAGATTGAGTGTTCCTAGGCTTTGGTACAGACTCTTCTACCAGTTTACCCTTTTAAAACCATTGCCAAAATACAACTTTTTAGAAACCAGTCCATTCTAAAGGAAGAAGTATGTCTGGTTTTAACTTGTATCTCTTTGAAATTAGACCTTGTTCACTTGGATGTTGGCTGTTTATCTTCATTATGACCACCTGTGTGAGTGCATTCTAGGGGTGTGTGTTGGGCCAGTGAGGGTGCCGGGGACTTGCTGGGGGGTCTCAGGCTGATAGCCCTGCTCTTGGCGTGCACATAGTGGGGAGCTCGGCAGTTAGCAGGCGTGTCAGGTTATGTGCATGCCTATGCTAAGTGGGCTGCTGAGGAGGGTGATCAGGGAAGGCCTTTCCTAGGAGGTTGAGGGACCAGAAGAGAACAGCCAAGTGCCTCCTGAGACCTGTGTCCAAGCTGAGGAAGGAGCAGGTGTAGGGGGCCCTGCTGATCAGACGGAAGGTCCACAGCCAGGCACAGCCAGGCATGGGCTCAGGGGAGCATTGTATGGCAGGGCTGTAGGAGTGAGGGTTTGTTTCAGGTGTCTCAGGGGCGTTCTAAGTGGGGTGGTGGTAGAGTTTGAGTCATGTTTGAGGTCACTTTATGTCTGGGCTGTGGCTTGTTGGGGTGGCAGGGGCTGGGTGATGGTGAGGTGTCCTTATAGGCCTTGCTGATGGGCTCAAGGGAAGAGTGAGTTGAGACAGGGCCTGGAGTGTGTGGGCCATGTTTGAGATACATTCCTGAGGGGAGGGAGCACAGGGAGCAGTCAGCAGAGGTCAGGGGCCAGCATTTGGGCATCCTGGCATTGATGGAGCTTATGGTCATGGCCACCTGAGGTCCCACGAGTGAGTGGCTAGAAGAGCCATAGAGGGCTGTCCCTGGAGAGCTCTGGTGGTTTAGAGGCCTGGGAGGAGAGATCAGGGAGAAGTAGATGCTGGGGCCGGCAGGTGAGGGTGGGTGACTGTGGTGGCCTGGAGGAAACGCCACTGCCCCCTGGGGAAGACAGATTTGGCCCTGCCCGTTTCTTAGCACCTCCTTGGCTTTTTCTGACTTGTGAAAAGGCCTAGTGTGAGCGGCAGCTGTCTTGGAAGTGTAGGCTCTGCCTGTGCAGCACTGGCCCTCGTGCTGTATTGGTGCACGTGACCACACTCTGTGATCTCTGGAGCTGGAAGGCTAGTGAGGAGACCCCCGTCCCCGAATCCGAATCCCCTTCATGAAGACCCAGAGGCCTGTGAAGGCAAATGGCTTTTCAGAGACCTGGTGGTCCCTCGAGGGAGCCTGGAGCTTGAGGGAACCTCCCACTCCTGTGTGACTCTTGCTTTGTAGCTTAGAGACAGTGGAGATGGCTCTGCTTGTACAGAGGGAAGTGTAGAAGGAGATGTCTCGAGTCAGCGTGGTGCAGGGCCACCTGGTGCCCAGAGGTGACACCAGGCAGCCTGTTTGTTAGATGTGTGGCCTTTCCAGCTGGCGCTGGGTGTGCAGGTTGCCATGCGGTGTGTCTCAGGGTCTTGCCCTCGGAGTCACCCGATAGTCTCCGCAGGCTCTGTTCTGCTCCGTCCTTCAGACCTTGGGTTCCTCCTGCTTCATGCATGGCAGCTCCTGTAGTCTCTGGGCCACCCCATCCACCTGGCCAAGGCCCATCTCTGTCAGTCCTGGCTGTTCTGCTGGCTAATGGGCAGCACGTGGTCATGAAGCAGCCCCTGGTCCTCAGGCCCTGGCCTATCAATGACGTGAGTGACTTTCTCAAGTTCCAGCTGAGAGGACTTGGTGCTGCCTGTGCCTGTTTGCAGAGTGCTGGGGTGCAGGATGCTGGTGGGCAGCCAGCAGACCCTGGCACGTGGCCTGCAGTTTGGTCGGTCGGTTAGTCAACAAACAGAATTCAGCCCCAACTCCAGACCAGATCTTGCAGAGGGAAGACACAGCTTGGGGTGGAGTTGTGGCTCTGAGTGGAGGTGGCACCCCTGTACTTTCTCAGTGCAGATGTCAGTGGCCACTCCCATCCCACTTTCTCGAAATAGGCATTTTCTCTGTACATTAGGGTTTGGATGCCCAGAATTGTCCCTGCTGCCTAATCAGGCATTTCTAGCACCACTTGGTTGTGAGCCGTGCAATTAGGGGCTTGAGCAGCACGGAGCCGGCCAGGCTCTCATCACAGAGTGACTCCAGGTGATCCTGGTGCAGTCCTGGCACTCCCATCTGTTGCCTCAGTGAGTGTAGGGTGATGCATGTGTCCAGTGGGCCCACCAGGCTTTTTGCTGAATGGCATCCTCATTTGAGCAGGGCTCTGTGGCTGAACCATTTGGGGAACATGGACCAGGTGCCACTGAGGGCTTGACTCCAGAACTGAAGGGCCGGACACTTGCTTGTCACTGAAGACACTGCAGGCCTGGGCAGGATGTACTGCTTCTCACTCTACTGCCCCTGGACTTGTTGTGTCTGTGGGCTGGAGAGGCCCCAGTGGGGTGGTGGTTCTGAGTGGCATAGGCACTCACCTCATTGGTGGATGGGGGTGGGTTTCTGAGGTGTACCTGGTCAAGACCCCTCTGCCGGGGTCTTGCCAGCCAACTCAGGACTGCATGGTCACTCTGGCCCCCATGGCAGCAGGTGTGGTCCTGGTGTGGCCATGGGGCTTGGACACAAGTCTGAGTACTGGTAGTGTGGTCCATCTAGCAGGTGAGTAGGATGGGTTTTTGGAGGTCCACTAATCAGGATGGGAGGCTGTGGAGAGAGCAGGGTGAACTTGGATGTTACACGCATGGAATTGAGTTGGTCACTGCGGCCTGCCTCTTTGTTGAGTCATTTCCACAATTTAGTAAGTACCAGCAAGCCACCCTGTGGAGTGGCTGGGATCCCGCCAGCATGCCAGGGGCCCTTCTGAGCCTATGTTTCCCTGTCCCTGTGGCCACACTCACTGTGGGGAGTGGTGGAGTCATGTCCCTCCCACTGGCCCTGTTTGTCATGCTCATTGCCCCTTCCTAAACATACATGTTTCATGTTTAGCTGTAATTTTGTAAGCACATAACAAGCCCTGCCTGTCATTTGGGACTTTAGCCACTCTAATACTGTGTAGCCAGGTCCCTTCCTGTCTTCGCTGGCTGAGTGGTCTTGTGGGTGTGGTGTTGTGTGGGGACACCAGCTTCTCCTGTCATGTGTTCCTTGTGGCCTCTGGCATAGGAAAAGTGTCCAGGTCTTGCAGCTGGGAGACTGGGGAGCCCCAAGACACGAGTCTCAAGCTCAGAGCATGGTCAGGGTGGGAGTGTGCTCACCTGGTATGAGGGGGGTGGGACCAGGGTTGCTACGCAGAGGCCTATTCTTGGGGCTGGAGGGGCCCCTGTCTGGAATTCCTAAGTGCCAGGACAGGCAGACATGGTGGTGTCTTAGAAGGCACTATCAGAGAGCTGCCTGCAGGTCAACGTGCCTAGGGCAAGGCAGGGTGCTGAGAGGAAGGCCCTGCCTTGGCCAGGTACAGACACTGAGGAGAGGGGTGCTGTGGGATGTGTCAAGTATCAAGGCTGGGTGGGCTGCAGAGCCAAGGATAGCTGTGGAAGAGGGAATGGGAGGCTGCACTCTCACTGCTCCTTTGTCCACTCCTAGAATGGGTGGGTGCACAGCTCCCCTTGGAGGCTCGTATGCGTCACCTTTCCTGACTCAGCCGCCGCCTCTTGTAGCTCATAGTAGAGCTTAGCTTGTTGGGAGCCCCCAGTGAGTACCCACTGGTCAGGTGGGACAGCGGGCATAGCAAGGCTGGGTATGAGAGTGAGGCAGCTTCCTGTCTGGGGGTGTGTGCTCTCTGAGAGGCAGACTCGTGCAGCTGTGCCCTCACAGTCTTACAGCGTCACTTCTCTCTAAGCACCGTGGAGGGCTGTCACCTCTGTTTTACGTCCAGTCGTGGCAGTGGTGGTGTTCGTAAGCCTGTCTGGACAAGGAAGCTGAGGCTGCTGCTGTGCTTCTCTGGGGCCTACAGCTGGCTTTTGCTGGGGCTGGAGCCTCTGCTGTGGCCCTGTCTCACTCTGGGCTGACCCAGCGCCAGTGCACTGGAAAGTTGAGGTGTTTGGCAGGCAGCTGGCCCAGGAGTAGGACTTGGGCAGGCAGAGGTGGGGATGTGTGGGCAGTGAGAAGGCGGGTGTGGTCAGGGCAGACTCAGATACAGGCAGGTACAGGGAGTTCTGCTCACTCTGTAGGCATTGGGAGCCATGGAAGGTTGTGGCAAGGAAGAAGCAGCTGGCCTGCTTGGCTCTGATGCTGTGGCAGAGGTAGGAAGCAGGGTGGTTGTTGCTGGACAAGAGTGTTTTGTGTCCACTGGGTGCTAAGTGGTTCCAGGCACTGTCTGAGCCACCTGTGCTCACTGTTGCTCCTTGGGGAAATGTTTCAAGTGTGTCTCAGACAGGTCACTGAGCCCCACGGAGGTGCTCAGCCCAGGGTCCCCACTCATGGATGGAGCCGTTTGGATGGAGGTGCCGTTGGAGTGGACATGGAAGGCACAGGTGGGGGAAGCAGGTGGCACTGTGGCCCAGGGTCGGGAGGTGGGTGGGTTGCATGGAGGCATAGCCCCAAGTTGGCCCAGAAGGCTGCTGCATGAGCGTGAGTCTCTGATGGGAGCAGAGAAGCCCCCCTCCCCACCTTGGTACAGGGGGAAGGGGCCCAGCCAGGAACTCTGACCAGCCACAAAACTAGAGGGAGGGAGAGTTCAGCTCAGGCGCTGCAGGTGGCTCTGGCTGTCGCTGTTCTGGCTGAGCTGAGCTCTGAAAGTGTCCCTCCACTTTGCTGTTGCGGGCAGTTCCTTGTGCTCCTAGTGTGTCCAGGGAGAGCTTGGCGTGGGCCTACCTAGGTTGTCCTTACGAGTCTCTTGTACCAAGCGCAAGTCCAGTGAAGAACATCGTGTATGGTACAGCAGAACCCCAAAGGCACCCCACTCTCTTGTCTAGGTTTCAGTAACCCAAGCACCAGGTGCCCCCACAGGGAGTGCTGGCTGCCACTGCCTGCGAGGACTGGCTCAGCACCCGACCCTGGGGCTCTAAGGGTGTTTGTGAACATGAGTGTTTGATTTCTGCATATGGAAGGCAGGTGCATTAGGCAGGTGCATTCCTTGCATTAGGAAGGTGCCCTCCCCAGGTAGGGGCTTCTGGTGGTGGGACAGTGGGTGACATGCCAGTCACTTTGGGGAAGGGGTAGCCCAGTGAGAGTGTGGGGACCAGAGAAGTGGGCCCGGGAGGAAGGCGTGTGGGGCAGCCTTTGCTGTGGGGGCTTCTGAGACAAAGTCCCCTATGAGTCAGATGCTAGTTAGCCGGGCAGCCCCCGAGTTTGAGTGTGCTGGAGAGAAACTCCTGGTGCTGGTGTTCATAAAAATAGACCTCTGGCTCCATCTAGATCCCGTGATTGTGCCCTTTTTGGTATGATTGAAACTTGATAGTGCACGTTTATACCCTATCGGGTTTTCACACGGAAGCCAGGGGCAACTTTTCCTGCAGCAAAGCCCGGGAGTTCTGAAGCAGATGGATCCTCTAGGGGCTTGACGGTACAGGCCACCTTCACAGCAGAGGGGACGGCAGGTGCCCCCGCACCCGGGGCAGTGTCCCTTCCATCTGCTTTCACCCCTTTTCTGCCAAGTTATTTGAAATGAGATGGTTCCCCTAGCGCTCTTAGACCAAGAATTCACGGGACATTCTGCTCTGCCTGTGGTTAGGCTTTGTTCTACCTGCCATGCACGTTTCTTCACAGCAGAAGACGTCCTTCCACATGTGGGGCCCTCATTTTGGAGGGAAGAATGTTGTGAAGGAACGTGGTGGGACTTTCCGTGTCCCCTGGCATGTGACGTGAGGTTTCTCTAGCTGTGCTGCTTCTGTGGGTGCTCTCAGTGCCTGCTCAGTCAGACCCTGGTGTGCCCGTTGCAGAGAAAGGTTTTGTTTCTAGAAGGCTGGCGTATCAGGGGCTTCATTGCACCTGGGTAGAGTGGCCCCTTGGGATGAGTAGGGAGCCTGGTTGGCTTTGGGGTTGCAAATGCTGGCCCCACTCAGAGTGTCCCACCCACGGTGACACTTAAGTTGCCGTTCTAGAAAGCATTATAGAGGAGCAGATTGGTGAGACTATAATGGTGTCTTTTTTTTTTTGAGACAAGAGTTTCCCTCTATCACCCAGGGTAGAGTGCTGTGGTATCATCATCGCTCACATCAACCTCAAATCCTGGGTTCTGGGTTCCATTGATCCTCTTGCATCAGACTCCTGAGTACCTAGGACTACAGGTGCTCACTATAATGCCTGGCTAATTTTTCTATTTTTAGTAGAGATGGGTCTCATTCACTCTTGTTCAGGCCGGTCTCGAACTCCTCTGAGCTTCAGGCATTTGCCCAAGCCAGGATCCCAGAGTGCTGGGATTACAGGCTGGAGCAACATGCCCAGCCTCATGGTGCTGTTTTTTATGACCTTGGGTTAGGAAGAGATTTCCTATAACACAAATAGCATTAAACCATAGAAGGAAAAATTAACAAATTGAATTTCAAAATTAAAAGAAACTTATGCTAGGTGACGTTGTTAAAATGAAAGGCAAGGCATGGACTGGACTGGGGGAGAAGATTTGTATTTAACAAAGGACTTGTATTCAGCATACACAAGGGGTCTTGCAGCTCACTCAGAAGATGACAAAGGATTTGAACAGACACACAGAGGGGCACACAAATGGCTGGGAAGCACATGGGATGGTGCTCACATCAGTGGGCTTCAGAGAAGTGTAAAGTAAAACCCCAGTGGGCTACTATAAAACAGCTGGAATTAAACCGGTTGACATCCTGGGTGTCACTGGATGTGGAGGTCTTGTGACCCTCAGCATTGCTGAAGGGGACAGGCAGTTAGGTGAATAAATATAAAAAGTTAAAACATTTATTTAACAAGTCAGCGCAGTTCTGCTCCAGGAGAAATGAGAGCGTGGCTGCCTGGGACTTGGCGCGGCGTTTGCATCAGCTTTATTTCCAGTGGCCCCTATTTGGAAGTGCCCTGAACGCCCCTCATGTGGAGAATGGTGAAGTGCAGTGGGTGTGTTCGTGTAGTGGCCACTGCTCAGCAGCACACAGGGATGCCACATGGGTTATCTGAAGAATATTCTGCCCCAGGAAAGAAGCCAGGCAATAAGGACCACGTATTATAGATTCCACTCACATGGAATGCTAGTAAAAGCTAAACTCTGACAACAGCAGCTGCCTAGACCAGGGCGATTACAGCACGGCATCGGGGGCCTTTTCATGTGCATGGAAATGTTTTAAATCTTGATTGTGGTAGTGGCCACACAACCGTGTATGTTTTTCTAAGCTCATCAGAGTGCACACTTGGGTGAATTTTATTTTTTGTGAATTGTGTTTCATTAAAGCTGTGCACAAAAGTCCACGGCGTCTTTTTCTTGTATCTTGGTGTCATGTAATGTTGCGGGAGAAAGGAAGGTGGTGGTACTGGGGTGTGATTTGTGTTCTCTGCCGTGTGCTGGGGCAGGATGCTGAAGAGGAGCAGGAGGCTGGAACTGGCCTCAGTGGGCTTGTTTGAAATAGTTTGATGAGATTGCCTGCTAGGTGTGATGTTGTAACTTCACTTTTCTTATTTTTAAAATAGAGAGCATTTGGAAATCTTTGCATGGGAGGAAGGAGAACTTAACTAGTTGTATCTGTAAAAAAGAGGTTATTACCACTTCCATAGGGCACATGCAGGAGCAGGTGCATGTCCGGCCTGTGTGCCCCTGGAGCCCGTCCATCTTCCCCTGTCTAGGTTAGGAGCCTCTGTCTACTGTGCTGGAGTCCAGGGGTCCGCCGGAGTTCGCCTTAGGTGCACTCTTGCGGGGGCGGCCCTGTACTTACAAACAATGAAGATAACGTCTGGCTTTTAAATAGTTATTTTCTTTCTGAGTAACTGATACCTGCTTATCCTGGGAAATCTGATAAAGACAAAAACGTGTGGAAAAGAAACTTGTGCTAATCTGTATTCCTGTCTCCAGGAGAGAATTGCAGAACTGAGACCCTCTGACTCCTTGTTCCTGCTTTTAAAACTTCCCGGGTCCTTCAGTGTCTTGTTGTCTGGTTAGCATCCATTCATGCCTCCCACACGGCTCACTGTGCTGGCCGTGTGACAGCTGAGCGCCCTGCACCGACAGGGGCTCTGTGGCTGAGGAGCTTAAACAAAAACCAGCGTACCCCCTAATGCCTGACCGCCCTGCAGAAGTCAGGAAGCAGGTCAGGGCAAAGGGCAGCAGGGGTGGACAGGGGAGGCGTTTCCTGGGAGGGACGGAGAGAGCATTCCAGACGGTGTGGCAGGCAGGGGCGGTTGTCACTGTTGTGAGCATGGGAATGTCATGATGGGATTCCATTGTCACAGTGTGGTTTCGTGACTTTCCTTACATATGTGGTGACCCTGTCTCTCCCTATCTGAGATAACATAGATATACACCTGTATTTTCATCTCAACCTCTGAGTTCCCTTTTCCTTATAGTCTGATCTGTGTGGGGTTAATTTTTGTGTAGCCCCCTGAGTTGTCCACTTTTCTTGCTCCGTGGACTGACATGCTGGGGTCTCCGACCGCTCCCTGCCGAGGGCAGCCGTGTGCCTGGTCCTGGAGGCTGTGGCCTCCCAGCCAGCCTCAGGCCCTTCGCTCGGTCCTGTTTAGCACCTGAGGTGTCAGCCTCACCCTGTACTTCTCCATCCCAGGCCCCCAAATCAGACTTTTCCCCAAAGAGCCTTGGATGGTGTTTAGAGGGAAATGGACTCATGAGATGCTGATGCTGGAGGTGCTAGTCTCCCCGTAATGTCACCATGTCTGGGTTTTGTTGGTGAAGAACGAGCTCATTTGGTATTTCCCATCCAAGTTTTTAACCTAGCATGCCCCCCAGTCAATTCTTTGAAACCACATTTGCGTCTCTTCTCTTGAATCCTGATAGCAAACGCACTTACCTGCTTGCTTGTCTGACCCTATGCTTGGTGTAGAGAGAACTATGTCAGTAATCGGAGTGTGAAGCTGGAGGTCGCCCCGCAGCTCTGAGTCTTTGGAGTCTTTCTTACAAAGAGGTTCAGTCAGGGCTGGGTTCAAAACTCCCTTGAAGTAATTGTTTTTCTGTGTGTAGTCATGTTACCAGTTTGATATACAGTTTAGTTTCATTTGTTTTGTTTTTAATGTTAGTTTCTGTTTTTTGTTTAATTTTATATTTTGAGTGTGTAAAACATTTACATGGTTTGAAAGCAGAGCTTTTTAGAACTTTCATCTCTGTTCCTTCCCTCTATCTCTCTCCCTGCTCCCTGGGGATGGGTTTTTTCTTGCTGTTTTTATTAGTTTCTAGGCAATCCTTTCAGCATGTCTTTTGTAAAAATCAACAAACACACGTGAGCATATTATTTTCCCTCTTACACCAGAGGGTAGCATATGCGCTAATTTTTACTTTTTTTTCCTTAACATAACCTGGAGATCATCATCTGATAGCATTTTTTTTTTAAGAGACAGTCTCATTTCGTCACCCTCAGTAGAGTACCATGGCATCACAGCTCACAGCAACCCCCCAACTCCTGGGCTTAGGCGATTCTCTTGACTCAGCCTCCTCAGTAGCTGGGACTACAGGCGCCTGCCACATGTCCAGCTATTTTTTTGTTGTTGGTGTTGCAGTTTGGCCTGGGCATTGTTTGAACCTGCCACCCTCGGTATATGGGGCTGGCACCCTACCCACTGAGACACGGGAGCCGCCCCGATGGCATTTTATTTTAATTGAAAAATAAACTTTTACATTGAATACACTCAGAGAAGAAATTACTTTGAATAGTGTCTTTTCTGTGTAATTTAGGCACTAAAACTTAAAAAAAAAATTGAAAGGAAAAAGTTCAAAAATACATTTCATTTTTCTCTGGCAAAGTTAAAAGCGTATGAGCCTTCGTTAGCCCCACCTGGGAAGAGTGGGCCGGAGTAGGGGTGGGAAGGCCTTTCAGGGAGCCTGGGTGGGTGGTCCCGGCATCAGGGAGACACAGAGGCTGTGTGGTGACGGCCTGCTGCCCAGGCCCTATGTGGTCTTGGAAATACTCCCTGGAATTGAGTGTGAGCCAAGCGCAGTCACGCGTCACCAGCCACAAGGTTGCGTTCTAAGAGCCGCGTCCCGTGACTCTGGCCTTGGGGTTATACATGGAGTGGCTTCCCTGCCTGAATGCTGCTGCCACCGCCGCAGCAGTCATCACACAGTGCCATGCACTCTCGCATCTGGACACAGAAAGGTGCCGTGACAGCCCAGTGTGAATGATAGGTGGCTCACCTGCACGGGGCTCACACTGTGCACGGCACCTGCGGGTCTGGGAGTGGCTGTGGGTGGGTGTTGATGGGAGGCCTGGGTGTCTCTCGTCTTCACCCATGAGCACCGGACGCTCAGGCCACACTGTGTTTATATATTTTCCTTTCTTCAGTAATAAGTTTAGCCTTTTTTACTTCCTAACCCTTTCAATTTAATTTTTTTTAACTTTCTGACTCTTATAAACACTTAGCTTAAAACTCGAACATGTGGTACTGAGTATAGCTGTACAAAGTATTTTCTTTATATCATTTTTCTATAAACTTTTTTGTATTTCTGATTTCTTTTTAGTTTCAATTTTTTTGCTAAAAATTAAGACACACACATACACACACATACCCCTAGGCCTGCACGGGTTGGGGCTGTCAGCAGCATTGTCCCCACCTCTGTCCCCCACATCTGGTCCCGCTGGAAGGTCTTTGGGGGCAGTAACATGCATGGAGCTGTCACCTCCCGTGGTCACACTGCCTTCTGGATGCTTCTCGAGATACCTGCCTGAGGCTGTTAATTTTTTTAAAATAATTAGAAATAACACACTGTAAAACAGCAGTAGATAATGTAGTATATATACGAACCAGTGACACAGCTCTGTGACGCCTTCATCAGGTTAACAACTATCCACAGTCATGGGTGCGGATGTGCTTACGTGAGTGACGTTGTAATAGATTGGTTCAGATTTGTACACAGGGAGGGTGTCTCCTGCAGTGACGTCACCAGGGGACAGGAACTTCTGGCCTTTGTGGGACCTCTCTTGTGTGTGTCTTCCCTTGGTGACTGAGGGTGTGGGGCTTTCCTTTACTGTGGGTTAAAAGAAACATTTCTTTTGGGGGGCAGTTTATATATAACAATGCACCCATTTAAAATGGGCATACTGTGTCTGCCGCTGTCACCATCACCAGCCAGAACACTTCATTTGGCCCCCAGTTTGCAGACAGACGTGCTCTGGCTGTCCCTGTCAGTGGGGCCTGCCTTTCTGAAACTCCCTCGAGTGGAGGCCGAGCCGTGTGCCCCACACGTCTGGCTTCTCATCATGGTGTCTGAGACCTGTCCACTTGCTGTGGGAGTTTCTGACTTTATGCTGGAAGCTCTTCGTGTTTGGACATACCCTCCGTTTGCCGGTCGACAGGTATTTGGGTTCCTTCCAGTTTTTGGCTGTTATGAGTGGAGATTCTGTGAACATTTGTGTTCGAGTCTTTGAATGCGTGTATGGACATTCTTTTCTTTTGGGTAACTGTTGGGAGTGGGATTGCCGAGGTTCACGTGAGACGTGTGCTTGATCCTGTCTGCAGCTGCCATGCTGTTCCCTGAGGGAGAGGCTGTGCTCATGTGCCCTCCTGCTGCCGAGGGGTCTCTCCATCACTGGGTGTGGTCAGGCTTTTTAATTTTGGCCATTCTAGTGTGTGAGTAGTGGTATCTCATGTTTTTTTTTTTTCTTTTTGAGACAGAGTCTCACTTTGTTGTCCCCAGTAGAGTGCTGTGTCGTCACAGCTCACAGCAACCTCAAACTCTTGGGCTCAAGTGATTCTTTTGCCTTAGCCTCCCAAGTAGGTTGGGACTACAGGTGCCTACCACAATGCCTGGCTTTTTTTGTTGCAGTTGTTGTTTTAGCTGGCCTGGGCTGGGTTTGAACCTGCCAGCCTTGGTGTATGTGGCTGGTGCCATAACCACTGAGCTACGGGCACTGCCCATCATCATTTTTTTTTATTTTTTGAGAAAGTCTCACTATGTCACCCTGGTAGAGTGCTGTGGTGTCATAGCTCACAGCAACCTCAAACTCATGGGCTTAAGCGATTCTTTTGCCTCAGCCTCCCAAGTAGCTGGGACTACTGGCGCTCGCTACAAGGTCCAGCTATATTTTGGTTGTAGTTGTCATTGTTGTTTAGCAGGCCCAGGCTGGGCTCGAACCCACCATCCTTGGTGTATGTGGCTGGCACCCTACCTACTGAGCTATGGGCACCAACCCATTTTTTAAAAAAAGATGGGATCTTGCTGTGTTGTCCAGGCTGGAGTGCGGTGGTACTGTCATAGCTCACTGCAGCCTTCAATGCCTGTCCTCAGGTGATCCTCCTGCTTTGGCCTTCCACAGTGCTGGGACTGTAGACATGAACCATTGTTCCTGTCCCTTCGTTGTGTTTAATTAGTTAACTAATCAATTTATTTATTTATTTTTGAGATACGGTCTCACTATGTTGCCCTTGGTAGAGTGCCCTGGTGTCACAGCTCACAGCAACCTCAAACTCTTGGGCTTGAGCGGTTTTCTTGCCTTAGCCTCCCAAGTAGGTACAGGTGCCCACCACAACACTTGGGTCTTCTTTGGTTGTAGTTGACCCTGGTTGGATTTGAACCCTCCAGCTCTGGTGTATGTGGCTGGTGCCCTGGCCATTAAGCTACAGGCGCCAAGCCAACTAATCAGTTTATTTGAGGCAAGTCTCACTTTGTCACCCTGGGTAGGGTGCCCTGGTGTCATAGCTCACAGCAACCTTAATGTCTTGGGCTTGAGCAGTCTTTTTGCCTGCCACATGCCTGGGTAGTTTTTCTACTTCTGGTAGAGATGGGTCTTTTCTTGCTCAGGCTGGTCTTGAACTCCTGAGCTCAAGTGACTCACCCACCTCGGCCTCCCAGAGTTCTTTTTTTTTTTTTTTGAAACAGAGCCTCAAGCTGAGCCCCTGGGTAGAGTCCCCTGGCTTCACTGCTCACAGCAACCTCCGATTCCTGGGCTCAAGTGAGTCTCCTGCCTCAGCCTCCCAAGTAGCTGGGATTACAGGCGCCCGCCACAACGCCCAGCTGTTTTTTGGTTGCAGCCATCATTGTTGTTTGGCGGGCCTGGGCTGGATTCGAACCTGCCACCTTAGGTGTATGTGGCTGGCGCCTTAGCCGCTTGAGCCACAGGCGCCGAACCCCAGAGTTCATTTTTTAAAATTCCATTTGTTGAGGCATAGTTTATGTACAAGAAAATATACCTTTAAAGTAGCATTCTGTGAGTTTCAGTGAACACAGTCCAGTCACCACTACTGCAGTCCAGATACAGAATTATTCCCCAGCCTGAGTGAACTCCCTGCAGGTGTCTGGGTAGTGAGCCCTACCCATCCGCATCCAGCCCGCATCAGCTGCTGAGTTGCTTCTGTCCCTGTGATTCTGCCTTTTCGAGAATCTGTATAAATTAAATCGTATCCTGGTCCCTTTCTGTCTGGCCTCTTGCTCAGCAGCAGACTTGTGAGTTTTACCCAGGTTGCTGTGTGTCCTCATGGGTTCTTCTGTTGTGGAGCAGTGCCCCATTGTATGCGGCCACAGCTCATCTAATGGGCTGATGGACACTAAGCTGTTCCCAGCTTTGACTACTGTATGCAGAGCCTCTGTGAGCATTTCTGTACACCTCTGTACAGAGATAAGTTTTTTTTCTTCTGAGTAGATAGCTAGGCATGGGACTGCTGGATTAGGCGAATCAATATTTATTTATTTTTTGAGAAAGAGTCTCAAGCTGTCACCCTGGGTAGAGTGCTGTGGCATCACAGCAACCTCAAACTCTTGGGCTTAATATATTCTCTTACCTCAGCCTCCCAAGTAGCTGGGACTACAGGTGCCCACCACAATGCCCAGGTATTTAATATTTAATTTTTTAAGAAACTGCCAAGCTGCTTTCCACAGTGGTTACACTATTTTGCATTCCCATTTGTGATGTATAATGGCTTCACGTTCTTGCTGAATGTTGTTACAGTCAATCTTTTAAATTTTAGCCATTGAGATGGGTGTAATGCTGTGCGGTGTGACATCCTGGTTTTAGTCTGCACCTCTCTGGTGACAGGATATCGGACAGCTCTTCATGTGTTTTTTTGCCATTTCCCTGTCTTTTGTTAAGTGTCTATTTGGATCTTTTGCCTGTGTTTTTAAAATTGGGTTGTTGGGCTGGGCGCACCTGTAATCCTAGCTCTCCATGAGGCTTTAGTGGGTGAATCAGGAGCTCAGGAGTTAGAGACCAGTCTAAGCAGGAACAAGACCTTGTCCCTAAAAACTAGCCAGGCATTATGGTGGGGTTGTTCTTTTTGTTATTGTTGATTTGGTAAGTGTTTTTAAAATATATTCTCCATACAACTCCTTTATCAGATGGAACTGTTTTATAAAATTTTTTTGGTCAGTGTTTGCCAGTTCATTTACCTAATATTTTATTTTTGAGACAGAGTTTTACTATGTCGCCTATGGTGTCACAGCACAGCAACTTCAAACTCTTGGGCTGAAGCAATCCTCTTGTCTCAGCCTCCCAAGTAGCTGGGACTACAGGCACCCACCACAACGCCCGGCTGTTTTTAGAGACAGGGCCTCGCTCTTGCTCAGGCTGGTCTTGAACTCCCGAGTTCATGCAGTCTGCCCAGCTTGGCCTTCCAGAATGGTGGGATTACAGGTGTGAGCCGCCTCATCTGGCCCTAACGTGTAGTTTTAATGGAGCCAGTTCATCAATTTCTTTCAGAATTCTTGTTGTCTCTTATCAAAGAAATTTTGCCTACTAAGGCACAAAGGTTTTCTATATTTTTTCTTAGAATTTTTATGCTTTTAGTTCCTCTTAATCCAATTTGAGTTAATTTGGGATAGTTGTAAAGGAGGGGATTGAGATTTATCTTTTTCATGGAATACCCAGTTGTTCTAGCCCAGGTGTCCTCAAACTATGGCCTGCGGGCCACATGCAGCCCACCTGGGACATTTATTTGGCCCGCCGGGTGTTTGTGCCACTGCTGTCTATTCTGCTTAGCAGTCGACGTGTCCTGGGGCCCGCAGTCCAGCCCTCCAACCATCTGAGGGACGGTGAACTGGCCCTGTTTAAAAAGTTTGAGGACCCCTGTTCTAGCCCATGTTGAAAAGACCTTCCTTTCTCTGTTGAATTATCCCGCCACCTTTACGGACCAGGTCTGTGAGGTCTTTGTCTGGACTGTGCTTCATGCTCTGCCCTCAGCGCAGAGCGACTTGCCAGTGTGGCCCCCGGGCAGTGAGTCTCCAGCTCACATAGCATGAGCCTCTCTCTAACTAACTTTTTTTCTAAAAATGTTTGGGGCTGTTTTAGTCCTTTGCATTTCATATAAGTTCTAGAATCAGCTTGTCAGTTTCTACAAAAAGGTCTGCTATCTTGCTTGGGATCCTATTGAGCCTGTGGATCAGTTTCATGGTGACGGAAGTCTTTGCAGTGCTGAGTCTCTGGTCCGTGAGCACAGTGTACTGCTTCCTGTATTGAGGTCTTCTGGAATTTCTCTTAGCAGTTTTTAGTGTTTATGTCCTTAACAAGTTTTATTAAATTTATTCTTAAGTATTCATGTTTTATGGCATTGATGATGGAGAAAACAAATTCTGCCAAAAACATTTATTTATTTGAGACAGAGTCTTAAGCTGTTATCCTGGGTAGAGTGCTGTGGTTGTGATGTCATAGGTTGTAGCAACCTCCAACTCTTGGGCTCAAGCAATCCTTTTGCCTCAGTTTTTTTATTTTTAGTGGGGACGGGGGTCTCAAACTCCTGATCTCAAGCAATCCACCTGCTTCGGCCTCCCAGGAGTGCCAGGATTACAGGCATGAGCCACCGCTCTAGGCCTGCCAAAATATTAAAGATTGAGTGACTGGGGCAGCGCCTGTAGCTCGGTAAGTAGGGTGCTGGCCACATACATTGAGGCTGGCGGGTTCGAACCCAGCCTGGGCCTGCTAAAGCAACATGACAACAGCAACAAAAAAATAGCTGGGCGTTGTGGCAGGCGCCTGTAGTCCCAGCTACTTGGGAGGTGAAGGCAAGAGAATCGCTTAAGCCCAAGAGTTTGAGGTTGCTGTGATGCCACGGCACTCTACTGAGTGTGACATAGTGAGACTCTGTCTCAAAAATAAATAAGTAAATAAATAAATAAGAGTGACTGAGACCTGGGGAGCACAAACCCCCAGGAAGCCTGGAGTAAGTGGCCCCAGGTGGTCAGAGGACAGTTTAGTTGGATACATTTCAGAGAGGCGGGAGTTCCAGGCAAAGACGTAAGTCAGTCTGTGGAAGGTGTACATTGATCCATCCTGGACAGGTGGGGCATCTTGAAGTGGGGGCCTATGAGTTATAGGTGGGTTTAGGGTTTTTTTTCCTTTTAATTGGCAAGTGGCAGAGAGAATTAAGTGTTGTCCGAAATTTGGAGTTAATAGGAAGGAATGCTTACATTAAGGGGGTCTGCTATCTGTCATGTGATACGTGTCAGAGCCAGGTTGGAAAATAAGCCACTTTGTACTGTGTCAGAAAGACCAGTTTTAACTAGATTTTATGATTTGTGAAGTGTAACTCCCTCCCCAGACCCCTACGAGAGGAATTTGAACAAGACAAAGAGGGTCAGAGTTCAGTCCTCTCTCCATATACACAGTACTTGTAAAATTTCAATTTCTAGCCAGGCATGGTGGCTTATGCTTGTAATCCTAGTAATGTAGGAAGCTGAGGAGGGAAGATCCTCCTGAGCCAGTTTGAGAGGAGCCTGGTAACTTGGCAAGATCTTGTCACTTAAAAGAAAAAAATTAGCTGAGCACGGTGGCACACACCTGTAATCCCAAATATTCAGGAGACTGAGGCAGGAGGATCACTTGAGCCCAGGAGTTTGAGGCTGCTGTGAGCTGTGATGTCACTGCACTCTAGCCTGGGCAACAGAGTGAGACCCTGGCTCTAAGAAATTAAAACCAAATTTCAATTTCTAACTATTTGTTGCTAGTATTTAGAAATAATAATAGTTTTTTAAAATATTTAAAATATTGCCCACATATCCTGTTGACCTTGCTCGACTCATATGTTAGTTCCTATAGGTTCTTTTGTCGATCGCTTAGTATTCAAAGACAGTTATGCTGCCTGCAGCAAAGAGAGGTTTACTTCTTTTTTTCTGTTCTGTGCACCTTTTATTTCTTGTTCTTGCCTGATTACACTGGCTATAGCCTCCACTGCAGCGTTGAATGGAAGTGGTGAGAAGGCAGGCTTTCGCCTGTCTCTGGTCTTGAGGAGGCAGCCAGCGTCTGTTAAAGGGTGTTGGCTGTAGGTTTCTCAGGAGGCCCTCTGTTAGGTTGGAGAGTTCTCTTCTGTCTCAGTCCATCCAGGCTGATAGAAGAACAATGCCATAGAGTTGGAGGCTTAAACGCAGTGGAAGTGAAGATGGAGACCCTGGTGAGGCCCATCCTGTTCTTGGACGTCTCCGAGTCTGCACTTGGCCTGAGGAAAGGGGGGAGGGAACAACTCCCTGGGGCCTCTTTTATGAGGATGCTAATTCTATTAGTGAGGGGGCTCCATTCCCAAAGGCCCCTCCTTGGAGATTAGGTTTCAGCAAAATAAGAATTTTGTGTGTGTGTTGGGGGTACATTCAGTCTATAGCACCTTCTGTTACTAGCTTGGTGAAATTTTATGTCTTGAATGGATGCATTTGTTAAAATGCCTTTTGTCTTGTGTCAGATGCTTCGATGGTTTTTCTTTTTTAGTCTGTTAATATGGTAAATTAAAATGATTTAAGTTTTCGTGTTAAACCATGGCGTGTTCCTAGGATAAACTGTTGGTCATAGTGTATTACTTTTTTTTTTTTTGAGACAGGGTCTCACGCAGTTGCCCTGGGGTAGAATACCATGATGTCACAGCTCACAGCAACCTAAAACTCTTGGGTTCAAACAATTCTCTTTCCTCAGCCTCCCTAGTAGCTGGGACTATAGGTGCCTGCCACAACGCTTAGCTAGTTTTTAGAGACAGGGCCTCCAACTCTTGAGCTCAAGTGTTTCTCCTGCCTAGGCCTCCCAGAGTGCTGGAATTACAGGCTTGAACCACGGCCCCTGGCCTGTACTACCCTTTTAAACGTTGTTGCATCTCATTTGCTGAAACATGTGTAAGTGCAGGAGGATGCTGGTGTTTCCCTGCCCCTCTCTTGTCTTGCTGTGGCACAGTGTAAGGTCAGGGCAGTGACTTACCCTCTGCTGGCAACGTCCCCTTACTTCACTTCCTGGACAGTACTTGGTGTATCAGATATTCCAATTCTTCAAATCTAGGGGTGTAAAATACTGTCACATTAATTTTCATTTCCTTTCTCTTTAATGTTAAAGAAAATTGATGTCCTTTTCTGTGCTAATCACTATTTGTGGGTGTCCTTCTGTGCACTGTACTGTTTTTGCACAGTTGTCTTTTGGATTATTTCTTTGTTGTATTAATTTATAGGAGTTCTGTACATATTCTGTTCACTATTTCTTTATGGGTCATATGTGTAGGCAGTGTCTTATTCTAATTTATAGTTGATCTTTTCACTTTGGGACAGAGTCTTGCTGTTACCCAGGCTGGAGTGCAGTGGTGCAGTCCCAGTCCCTGCAACCTCCAACTCCTGGGTTCAAGCGATCCTCCAGCCTCAGCCTCCTGAGTAGCTAGGATCAGGGGTGCATGCCACCACTTTGGCTAATTATTTTTCTATTTTTGTACAGATGAGTTCTCACTAAGTTGCCAAGGCTGGTCTTGAACTCCTGGCCTCAAGGGATCCTCTTCTCTGTGCCTCCTAAGTGCTAGGATTACAGGCACCTGTATCCAGCATCTTTTACTTCTTTGTGATGTCTTTTTTTTTTTTTTTTAAAGTGAAGTAAGGACACTTTTATTTTATTTTATTTTATTTGCAGTTTTTGGCCAGGGCTAGGTTTGAACCTGCCACCTCCAGCTTATGGGGCTGGCGCCCTACTCCTTTGAGCCACAGGTGCCTCCTTGTGATGCCTTCTGATGGATAAAAGCTCTTGGTTTTAATGCAGTTGAATTTATTATTCTTCTTTTTTTAAAATGGTAAATGCCTGTCGAGTTATCTTTAAGAAGTTATTTGTAACCTCCAGGTCATGGGGATGTTTTTCTGTATTTTATTCTAAAAGTTAGTTTTTGCTTCATCTGGAAGTTTTTTTGTGTGTTTTTGAGACTGAGTCTCAAGCTGTCGCCCTGGGTAGAGTGCTGTGGTGCCATACCTCACAGCAACCTCCAAGTCTTGGGCTCAAGTGATCCTCTGCCTCAGTTTTCTATTTTTAGTAGAGACAGGGTTTTGCTTTTTGCTCAGGCTGGTCTTGAACCTGTGAGCTGAAGCTATCTACCTGCCTTGGCCTCCCAGAGTGCTAGGATTACAGGCCTGAGCCACCTAGGGTTTCCTTTTCATTTTTCTCCTGTTTGGACACACGGGTGACCTGGCATTACTTACCTAAGCGCCCCTTTTGCAGCCTGTGGTCTGCACACCCCCTGTAACGTTTCAGGCCCGGGGGCACCGTGCAGGCTCTGCGTCAGGCCCGGGGGCACCGTGCAGGCGCTCTGCGTCTGGCTCTCAGTCCTTGTCCCTTGCTTGTTTGTCCTGTTGGGGCCTACCAGGAATTGTACTTGGAATTGTCTGTGCTACTCTTGGTATTTTGATCTTGCTTATAAATTTTAGAGTCAACCCCTGAGGCCCATGAAAGTCCCTGCAGGGTATTTAGATGGGAATCGTATTAATCAATGGGTCAGTTTTGGGAGAAGTGACTTCTGTGACATTGTATATCCCTGTCTGTGAACATGGCACATCCCTGTGTTCAGTCTTGCCTAGCGTCTCTTGGTCACAGTGTGTCTGTACGAATGTTGTATGTTTTTCCCATAGACGCCTTGCACACACTCTGGTAGCTCCATCCTGGGGCACTCTGAGCTCATTGTGGTATTGTAAATGGCATTTTTTTCATTGCCTTTTCTGATTCTTTATTGATGGTGTGTTGAATTACAGTTGAATTTTGGATATCAATTTTATTCTAGTACTCTGAATCAAACTCTTCCATTAAAAATGTGTTTGTGGGGGCCAGGTACTGTGGCTCACGCCTATAATCTCAGCACTCTGGGAGGCTGAGGCATGTGGATTGCCTGAGCTCGACAGTTTGAGACCAACTTAAGCCACAGTGAGACGTCATCCCTAAAAAATAGCTGGGTGTTGTGCTAGGTACCTGTAGTCCCAGCTGCTTGGGAGGCTGAGGCAAGAGGATTGCTTGAGCCCAAGAGTTTGAGGTTGCTGTGAGCTAAGATGATGCCAGGGTGACCAAGTGAGACTCTTTAAAAAAAAAGAAACCCAACAAAAGAAACGTGTAATATGTAGAGAACCTATTATATGCAATTAATAGGAATTTCATTTCATTCAAGTCCTGTGCCGGCAGCCCTGTCTGTCCCTGGTTGGTTGGTGTCAAGTGGCTGTGATGATGGCCGGCTATCTTTGTTTCTGATTTTAAAGAAAATGCCTCTCACAACTTAGCATCAAAGTTGTAGTAGATTTTGTACTAGTACTGGTACAAAGCTACTACTATTTGTAGTAGTTTTCAGAGATTTCTTTCAAGGTAAGGAAGTTCCTTACTATTTCTAATTTTTTCCTAAACATTTTTGAAGTGTTTTTGTGTGTATGTGTGTGGTATTTGTTGACTTGTTGTGAACAGAGGTTGGATTTTATCAAAGGCCTTCACATTATTGAAAACCCAGCAGTGCCTCCTTGTCCTCCTCTCCCTTTCCCTTGTCCTGGCCTCTCCGGTACCCCTGTCTCGGCAGGCCACTCCCTTGCTTGCGTTATGGAAAGCACCATAGCCGCCTGCTGGACACAGAGGCCATGATGCCTCCCAGCCCCTCGCGGCCTGCCCTGCTCCTGTAGGTGGCCTCAGCCCTCCCGATCACCCTTGGTTTGTCTTTGCTGCTGTCCTCGCCATCTGCCTCTCAGCCCACAGGGCGGTGCGTACACTTTTTGCTCCTGTGTCCCTTCCACACTGCTTCCTTGGGGAGGCCAGTCTGGACCCTGGCATGTGGTCAGGAAGGTTCCCTTGCTGGCTCTTAGAGGCCTGAGTGCCTCTTCTTCCCAGCATTGATCAAGACTGATCCATCATGTGGACCGATCGGCTGCATAGTCCGGAAGCTCTGGAGCGCCAGTGCCTGTGTGCTCTGGTTTGGGGTGGTGCCCACAGTCCTGAGTGCTCAGTGTGTGCTGGTGGCTTGCTGAGCATTCCAGCTGCCCAGGCCCTTGCCTTGCCACCTCCCCCGGGTTCTGATGTGAGGCTGGCTGCCCAGTAGCTGAGTTCTGGAGAAGTGAAGTTTTGATGAACATCATTTAAGGGGCATGCCATCTGCCAGTTGACTGCAGATTTTCTGAGGTCGTGCATAGGTCAGAAAACATTTAAAACATTTTGAAAACACGTGGAATGATGGGGTTCGTGTGAGATGTAGTTTCATGTGCCGAGAGCCTAGTTTCTGGAAGCCCGTTCTCAGCCCTGTCCTCTGCAGCTGGCCAGACACTGTGATACTCCCAGCTCTCCCACCTTTCACCATCCCCTTTGGATAAAGCCACCTTAGAAAACAGCTAATGTGCAAGGGGAGAGGTGTTTGTTGCAGGTTGTAGGTCAGAGAAGTCTTTGTGCTGTGAGCGGGAGGAGCTCAGGGCCTTGTTCCCTCAGAGAAGCAGAGCTGGCTGCTCACAGCAGAGGACTAGCCCTGTAGCTGACATGGGCACACCATCCAAAGGGTGACCTCACTTGCTGTTTCTCTGTAAGGTGGCAGGTGAAGTATACCCAGATATGTTAAGTCTTCAATTACTAGAAGACAGTCTCCACATGAGCAGAGTGCTGCTGGCTTCGGGAAGGAAATAAAGTGGGAACCGGGTGCGAAGCAGTGGCACATGGTGACTCTGGTAAGGAGAGGTGTTTTCTCTTTGCCTATTGATCATGATAAAAGTCTGGAACTTCTGGCTCAGCGCCGGTAGCTCATCAGCTAGGGTGCCAGCCACATACACAGGAGCTGGTGGGTTCGAGCCCAACTTGGTCCTGCCAAACAACAATGAGAACTACAACCAAAAAATAGCCGGGTGTTGTGGTGTGTACCTGTAGTCCCAGCTACTTGGGAGACAGAAGTAAGAGGATCACTTGAACCTAGGAGTCTGAGGTTGCTGTGAGCTATGATGACACCATGGCACTCTACCTGGGGTGATGGAGTGAGACTCTGTTTAAAAAAAAAGAGAAGGCCAGGCATGGTGGTTCACACCTGTAATCTCAGCACTATGGGAAGCTTAGCCAGGTGGATTGCTTGAGCTTGGGAGTTCAAGACCAGCCTAAGCAAGGGCGAGTTCCTATGTTTAAAAACTAGCCAGGTGTAGTATCAGGTGGCTGGAGTCTTGGCTACTTGGGAGGCTGGGGCAAGTGGATCGCTTGAGCCCAAGAATTTGAGGTTGCCATGAGCTGTGATGCCAGGACACTCTACCCAGGGTGACAAAGTGAGACTCTGTCTAAAAAAAAAGAGAGTGCAAAATTAAAAGTTCTCTATTAAATATGCTATATTTCGAGAGGGGGTACCCTTGGGCCCAGCTGGTGTACTCACCCTTCCTGCTGAAAGGTAGCCAATGGAAGGTGGCCTGAGCAGGGCTGTCCTGACTCTACAAACTCTGGGCTTTGAGGCTGGTGGCAATGGGGGGATGAGGGTGTGGACAGTCAGCCTCGAGTGGTCTTAGCCTGTGGCTTTGGATCCAGGCTCCCAGAAAGACACAGGGAAGCCACATGGGTTTCACAGATTTTTAACATGGGAGAAAATTAGAAACCAGTGTTGGCTGCTGAAAGTTGAGGATGTGAGTAAGGGAAGGTTTCCTGAAGGTAGATGTGATAGCAGGTGGGTGAGCTGTCTGCAACAGAAGCGCTGCACCACCTCTGTGAAGGAAACTGCTGGAGGTGACGGTGAGTTGCTTCAGTTTGCTGTGCCTTGTCCAGATAGAGACGGGCGTTCTGGAAGCTCGGGTGAAACTGAGCAGGTGACACGCAGGCTGAAGAGTAAGGGACAGTCCCCGGGCAGGGCTGTAGTGGACTGAGAGTCAGGCCTTCTCGGTGAGGTGGGGCATCTTTGCTGTTTGGCCCTTTGTGGCTTTTGTGAATCACCAGATTCAAAATGGCCAGTTTTTATTTAGTCTTTTTTTTTTTTTAAACTTAAAATGGTGTCTTGCTGTGTTGCACTGGCTGACCTCAATCTCCTGGCCTGAGAGATCCTCCCACCTCAGCCTTCTGGGTCACTGGTCTGCAGGCGTAAGCCACTTGTTGTTAAAGTAGATAAGACAATTATGGTTACTGGCAACTTAGGGAATTTGGGGGGAAAAATTCTCTTTTCAAAAATTGTTATTCTAGGGCAGCACTTGTGGCTCAGTGAGCGGGGCGCAGGCCCCATGTACCCAGGGTGGCGGGTTCAAACCCAGCCCCGGCCAAACTGTAACAAAAAAATAGCCAGGCATTGTGGCAGGCGCCTATAGTGCCACCTACTTGGAGGCTGAGGCAAGAGAATCACCTAAGCCCAGGAGTTGGAGGTTACTATGAGCTGTGACGCCACAGCACTCTACCCAGGGCGATAAAGTGAGACTCTGTCTCTTAAAAAAAAAAAAATTGTTAACTCTAAGCATGCTTCTTGCAAAATTTTAGCCTATATTTAAGTGTATAAAGTAAGGACAGCCTCCTCCACTTCTCCAGCCTGGCCTCATGTGTACTCTGGACTCAGGGCTGGTCCAAGATACATGTCCAGATACTGCAGTTCATGGGTTCAGAAAAAGCTGGAATGGACACTGCTAGGCCAGAGGAAACCTTACTGCCTGCTGTTATTCGATGGCTGGAAAATCTATTTTAACATTTTAGGGCTGTTTTAAATTATCTTTCTACACACGGAAGCAGATCTGTATTAGTCTTATCCTTTTATGTGGCAAAGTTTCGGTCTCTGACTTTGGGTGACGTGGTGTTGGGGGTGCTCATGGTGTCTGAGTGTCGCCGGCTCTGACCCTGCCCGAGGAGGCGCAGTATCTAGCTCCCTGGGGCTCATGTTCCTTGACTCTCTGAGGCCTGGCTCAGAGGCCTCCACCCGCCCTTCTATAGCTTCTCCTTGCTCATGTGGCCCCAGACCTCTCTTGGGGCCCTGGTCCACTGCGGGCTCACCTGGCTACTCCTGGAGCCCACATGGGCACCTTTCCTGTGACTGTGCTCATAGCATGCTGGTCTTCCCTTCTGTCCAACCGCAGGGTTGGCCCCTGGCCACTGTTGGTACCACCTGTTGGCAGCATTAGTGTTCTTTCCTAAACGGTCACTCCTGGAGACTGAGAGTGCATCTTACTTTTCTCTTTACCTCACCCCCAAAACACATGGCGGCGCCTGAGTTCAGGGCTGACAGGTGGGAAGTGTGGGCTCTCTGCGTCTTTTGACCAGGATTGCACCTCTTCACCTTGTTACCTCTCTGGCTCCCACAAGCCAAGATCACTTTATCTAAATTTGCATTTCTGGATAACAAAGTAATCCCGGCCTCTTATTAGTAGCATCACTTATGTATTCCTTCACTGGGTCCTCCAGTTCCCAGCCGTTTTAAGCAAAGCGAATAGTTTGGTTTTTTTTTTTGAGAGAGAGAGACAGAGTGAGTGTGTAAGTTCCACTTGGTCACCCTGGGTAGAGTGCTGTGGCATAATAGCTCACAGCAACCTCAATTCTTGGGCTCAAGCGATCCTCTTTCCTTAGCCTCCCAAGTAGCTGAGACTACAGGAACCTACCACAATGCCCAGCTATTTTTAGAGACAGAATCTGGCTCTTGCTCAGGCTGGTTTTGAACTTGTGAGCTCAAGCAATCCAGTTGGCTCCACCTCCCAGAGTGCTGAGATTACAGGCGTGAGCTGCCGTACCTGGTTCACAGCTCATTCTGATCCGTAGCTGACACAGGAATTGGTGTTTGTGGGCTCCGTGCCCCTGCCTCTGTTGAATACCATAGAGACTTAGGTGACGTGCTTTATGGCTTCAATGTCTTGAGCTCACTGTGGAGAGATTTTGCTGGGTGCTCTGGCTTCCAGAGTTCTCGGTCGCTGACAGACTTCCACTTGCACCCCTGTTCTGCCAGCATGACCTTAGCAAGATTTGCACACATGCATGCACACCCACTGTGCCCACGTAGACGTGTTCACACATCAGCAGCTTATTAGAGGAATAATGCCAAATGATTATAAGGTGTCCCTGGGTACATGTTGGGGTTCCTGTGGTACGTGTATGTGAAAGGTCGGCCCTCTCTATACTCAAATTTCCTCTTCTGAGAATACTGTATTTTTAGTCTGCATTTGGTTGGGGGCAAAAAACACATGTAAGTGGACCCTCAAAGTTCAAAGCTGTGTTTTTCAAGGGTCAACTAGAATTTCTTAAATCCTGGCAATTTAAAGCTAACTTATACCTAAAGAGAATTTAAGGTGCTGTCATTTTGGAGGGTTATGTTTGGGTCCATAAAAGCCCTGGCAGGAAAGAAGGCCAGACCCTGTGGCAGATGGGGTGGGGTCTGTCCTCATTGTCACCTCTGGCTGCCCAGAGCCAGTGCCAGGCCCAGGTTCCAGACCCCTGTCCAGTGCTTCAGTGAGCCCTGCCAGAGGAGCAAGGCTGTGTGGAAGCCTGTGCTGTGGAGAGGTGGCTGAGTAGACAGACGGCTCAGAAACCCAACTGACTGATTTTACAGCCTGGAAAACACCCTTCAGACAGATGAGAGTCTGGCTGGTAGGCAGGGTTCCATGGAGGAGCCCCCAGCACCGCAGTGTGGTGGGCAGTGACCCAGCAGCCAGGAGGGGAGTGGGCTGGGGGGCGGGGGGGCTGTTGCATGGTTGTGTTTCTTCCCTGCATGTCACAGGAGGGTCCTGAGCCTGTCATGCCGCCACCGTGCGCCAGTGCTGGGCAGGAGCCAGTGCTTCACAAACACTTGTTGATTGTACCCGATTTAGATGTTTGTCAAGATGAAGTTAATGATTTTTTTGTAAACCAAAGAAAAAATTATTTATTTGCCAAGTTTATTTTATCCTGCTCTGGAGATAGATAAATGAGACAGTCCTGGCAGGGTTCTTGTGATCTGAGGGAGAAAGGGAGACAGATGAGGAATTCCAAGGCACTGTGGGGCAGGATGGGCTGAGGAGAGCACAGGCACACGTGGTTTGTGAACTTTTCTCAAATTCGTTCATTTGTGCGCACTTAGCTTGGGGGAGAGGTGATGGTAGTTTAGACTCGAAAGTGGTAGAGTGACGGGTTTAAAGGCTCCTTAGGAGCTGGACTTGGTAGGGCCATGGTGACAGTGGGTGTGGCCTGAGTGTGGTGGGGAAGGGCTGAGACGGGAGTCTGAGAGCAAGTCCTGCAGTGGCCACAAGGCCGGGACGGAGTGGTGGGGGCTGATGGCTACAGGGAGAGGTGTGCAGGGCCAGGCCCAGGCTATGGGACAGGTGGTCAGGGAGGTGGCCAGAAAAGTGGGCTCATCTCTCGAGCCTGGCAGTGTCTTGGGAAGAGGGGAGCAATGAAGAGGGGCCATGGGGCGGAGGTTGAAGGCTGGCTGAGGACAGTCCCGTGGGGGTTTCCTGCAGGGGGACTCTGCCCTCAGCAGTACCCTATGGGGGGTTTTCTGGCTCAGCTCTAGGGGAGCTCTTCTTGGATGTCACTTTATTCTGGGGTGTGCAGGGGACGAGCCTTGTTTCTATCTTGGGCCATCAGTTTCTCCACATTTAAGGAGAAAGGTGGTCCTTGAACTTCATAGTGAATTTTTAGACTCACCTTTTTGTGTATTGTACACCATTTCCTACTGATTATCTTTCTTGTGTACCGACTTCAAGGGTAAGCATTCCCTTTGAGTCACAGATGAATTAGTGAAAGAAAAAAATGATTAGTAGAATTCCCCATGGATTGGCATTTAACTCAGCTCTAAGGTGAGCAGCTGTGTATTTGTGGAGTTGGACTGAATGACAGGGAACAGCGAGTGGGCAGACTCATTTGTAGGCCTCTTGCAGGCCCAACGGTGAGCCCCAGAATCAGAGCCCAGGGGAGAACACAGGGTGGGAAGAAGCAGGGTGCATTTGGCTCGGCTGCCCACTGTCAGGGCGGCAGTCGAGAGCTGGAGACTCTGTGAGCTAGGGGCTCCAGGAGCCGGGGGCACTGTGAACTAGGGGCTCTGTGAGCTGGGGGCTCTGCGAGTTGGAGGGTTTGAGAGCTGGGGGCTTCGTGAGCTGGGGGCTCTTCAGCAGGGGCCGCAGAGGCTGTGTCCAGGCCCCTTGACACCTTCCTGGAAGGAGCGCGCCCGCTGGGTCTGTTTCTTGCTGAGGCGGGAGCCTGCAGTGAGTGGATTGGCACACTCAGTGCACAGCCTTTCCACCTGCAGCTCCAGGGTACTGGGCCACAGCAGGCTCTCCAGGGACCAGGACTGGGCCTGTTCCTCGTGCCTTTAGAAGAGCTGGTCCACATGGATTAGGTTGGGAGACATGGACATGCAGTTTTGCTCTGAGGACTTCCTTGGCTGCCTGTCTTGGTCCAGGATACATAACAAGGTGGAGATGGCAGCGTGGAGGATGCCACCCCTGCTTTGCCATCAGCAGACCTGGGATTCCTGTGTCGTGTGAAGTCAGTGCTTTTGTGTGCTGTGATGGATGGAGGTGGCAGTGCACTGCCAGGTGGCTCCTGGTGCCTCTCAAGGCCCACAACCAGCTGCAGCGGAAAGATAGTGGAAAGAAGAAATTGTTAAATTAAAACTGTTTTCCATGATTTTTGGAGCAGTATCTTTTTATTTCTAAGGTCTTTGTGTGTTTGAAGAGCTTTCCTGACATATCATTGACACACAATACACCATTATGTATTGTGCAGGCCAGTGAGGCCACCCCTCAGTCAGGATGGTAGACGTCCATCCTGGGCACTGCCTCACTCCCTCCCTCTACCTGCTCTCTGTCCCTGCAGGTGATTGGCGTGTTCTGAGTTGGGTGTGAGTGGACTTGCAGGGGCCAGCTCTTCTTGTGGCTTCTGCAGTCAGCACGGTTACTCGATATGATCATGTGTGCGTCTGTAGTTCACCCAGTGTACTTCTCAGCATATGCTGTGTCAGAAGTTACTCATCTTTCCACCTGTTGTGTGCTTGGGGCTGTTTCCCATTGGAGGACATCATGTACGAGTCTCTGCTGTGTCTGGGTAGATGGCCGGGCAGTGGGTGGCTGGGTCCACGGTCTGGTGTGCTCGATTCCCAAGAGTCCCCAGAGTGTGTGTGAGAGCTCTGGCTCCTGCCTGTCCTGGATGGTGAGCACTTGGCCTTTGTTCTTTTGGCTGTTCTTGTGAGTGTGCGATGGTAGTTCTGTGGGTCTGATTTGCATTTCCCTCACGACTGCTGACGCTGAGTGTCTGTTCATGTCCTTATTTGCGTGTGTCTGTTCTCTTTGGTGAAGGGAAGTACCTGTTCAGATCTGTTGCCCAGTTTTCTGTATTGGTCTTTTTATTTTCTTGTTGAGCTTTGAGAATTCTGTAACTATTCTGTATGCGAGTCCTTCAGTAGACACATGCTTTCTACAGAGTCTACCATCTACTCCTTGCCCTCTCATTTCCCTTGGCAATGTCTAGGAATCCAAGACACTGGATTTTATTTTTATTTGTTTATTTAGAGACAGAGTTTCACTCTGTCATCCGGGGTAGAGTACATCATAGCTCACAACATCCTCAGACTCCTAGGCTCAAGCAATTCTCCTGCCTCAGCCTTCTGAGTACCTGGGACTACAGCCACCCACCATAATGCCTGGTTATTTTATTTTTAGTAGAGATGGGCTCTCACTTTGCTCAGGCTGGTCTATAACTCCCAAGCTCAAGGGATCCTCCTACCTTGGCCTCCCAGAGTCCCTGCAGGGGCTCATTGGGCAGGCAGGCCTCCTGGCCCCTCAGAACCAGTGTCCCGTGTGTTTGGACAGGGCACTGGTGTCCTGTCCTGTGTCCATGTAGCTTGAGGGCTCTGGGCGTGGGGTGCTGGTTCCCCTTGGTAGAGGGTCTGCTTCTCCCTCCTGGGAATGATGAGGGTTCCTCTTCTGCTTGGTAGGCTGACCTGCAGTGCCCCTGGGTGGATTCTGCTGGACGTTGCTGGGCTGCTCCGTCAAGGGAGTGGGACCTTGTCCTTGGCGCCGTTGTGAGTGAGCTCTCCTTCCTGCCTCTCCTTCTGGAGTTCTCTTGACCAGCTGTTGGGTCTTTGTGGTTGATCCTTCACATTTCTCATCATTTCTTCGCAGTTCTCTTTTTTCTCTCCATAGTGTTTTCTGGGAGAATGTCTCAGCTACATCCTCTGGCTAATCTGTGAATTTTTGACTGTCATAAAGCATATTCTTTGTAATTTTAAAGGGGATTTCTCATCTCTGTCTGTCAGTTCGTGTTCTGTGTTCTGGGTTGTGTTGGGCTCCAGGTAGCTAGTGGTCCTTGGCCCTCGGCCACAGAGGAGGGGCAGGACCAGACAGTACGAAACACACTGGAAGGCTGGAGAAATTGGAAATGTTGTTTTAAATGAAGAGTTGAGGCTCGGCGCCAGAAGCTCAGCGGTTAGGGTGCCAGCCAATACACTGCAGTTGGCGGGTTCAAATCCAGCCCAGCCCAGCCCTGCCAAACAACAATCACAACTGCAACCAAAAAAGAGGGGCGTAGTGGCAGCTGCCTGTAGACCCAGTTACTTGGGAGGCTGAGGCAGGAGAATTGCTTGAGCCCAAGAGTTTGAGGTTGCTGTAAGCTGTGATGCCACAGCACTCTACCAAGAGTGACATAGTGAAACTCTTTCTCAAAAAAAAAAAAAAAAAAAAAAAGAGTTTAACTTCCTAGAAAATAAAACTATCAGGAGTTGGAAATGGAGTGGACGGGAGCTAGTGGGCTGGGACGTGTTTTCACACCAGGTTGGCCAGAGAACCACAGGGGGAGAGTTGGATTCGAGAGGCTGCAAGGTACTGACAGAGGGGAGAGGCCCCCAGCCTGTCCTACTGGGGCTGGGCTTGGATTCCACTGATGAAAGCCCTGACTTTGGGAGAGGTGAAGGTGAACCCTTCGGGGGACTATGCCTTCGAGCCAGGCCACACAGGAGCACCTCAGACAGAGCTGATCTACCAGGCACACGGAGAGACGCCCTCCTCAGGGAGCTGACGCAGGGCACACAGGAGGGAATTGGAGACTCAGGAGTGGAGCGGTGCGTTATCATGAAGAGCGGGCAGATTTGAAAACGAAGCAGATAGAAGAAGTTCTAAAGTGTGGATAAAATTAGAACTCAATGGACAGACGACAGAGCCCAGCAGGTGGCAGCCACAGAGAGAATCGGGCTGCTAGAAGCAGAGCTGAGCAGGTGTCCCTGGATGGTGAGGCACACGGCTATGGCGGGGCTCTGGCACCACTGTCTTGTGAGTGTGCCAGGGATACAGGGGCCCAGCCTCACTAAGAAGGGCGGCAGGAGTGAAGGTCATGACTCAGCTGTCCTTAAAGAAGCAAGACCCTGGGACTGAGGGCCTGGGAGTGGCCTGGTGTCTGCCTGGTGGTTTGTGCCTCCCAGGTGTGAGGTGGGTCAGGGCAAAGAGTCCCGTGGGCACTCCTGTGCTTCTCTGCAGTTGTAACTCCATTGGTTCATGAACTACTCTCTCCCCCCAAATAGTTTAAAAGGTGGAACCTTTGTTAGTTTACAAAGAGCTCTGGGAGCCCAAGGAACGCTCATGCTGAGGCAGCCACAGTGTGCGCTAGTTTGTGTCACCCAGTGCCTGAGGCCCCTCCAGCCTGGGTAGGGGTTGGGCTGGTGGTGTGGGAGGTGAGGGTTACTGGTCAAGCCCTGGCCAGTGGTGCTTGCATGGGCTCCCGTTCGTCTGATGCGGCCACAGCCTGGGGCCAGCAGGGCTGTCTGCTCTAGCAGCTGCCCAGAGCTCCTGCGGGAGGGTCCTGTGAGATGCCTGAGCCTTGGAGCAGGGGAAGACACGGTTGGGGAACTTGGAACAGAAGCTTCTAGATGCAAATTAGGTGGGCTGGCTTGGCCCCTCTGGTCCTTGGATGCTATGATACCAGGTGCGGGGCTTTGGGAGCTGTGGGCTCATTCTACACACATTCAGGGGAAGCTCTGCCTCGTGCCCTGTCTTTACAGACTCTGCAGAGGGCCACCTTGTCAGCTCCCGGAGGTGCAGGGCTGCTATTTTGCTTGCTGACATTACAACCTAAGGGTCCCTGTGTGGTCTGTGCCCCTGGCCTGGGGATACTCGGGAAGGTTGGGGGAAGCCTGCAGCCCCAGACCCCATGTCAGGTTGTACCTAAGGGTGCCTGGTGACATTTAGGCCTCCAGGGTTAGCGCTTTCCACAAGGCACAGTTGGTGATGCCCAGGATGGAGATGCCTGTTGGGTTTGTAGTGCAGCTTCAGATGCTTCACATCTTGGTTTAAAATAAAGTGGAAAGTGTTGGTCCTGAAAGGTCTCCGGAGACGGGTGTTGGGTGGGAACCCGAGTCTGTCTGGAGCGGTGAGCTGATGAAGTGCATGGTTCATTCCTGCTCCAGAGACATTGGCTGTGCTTGGCTGTGAACTAGGGGACACGTCCCCTGAAGTGCTCATGGGGCTGAGATTAGGCTGCCCCTGCCCCCTGCAGACGCTCCACTCTTCCCCCTGTGAAGGAGGTCCCCAGCTGTGAAGTGGGGTGTGGGCTGCTGCACCTGCTGGTCATGGCCCCCGGCAGATGGCCTTGAAATGAGGTGGATTACTTTTCTGTGACCTTTTAAGTTGCTTCATGTTAACATTTTGGAACAAGGTGGTGTTTCTTTGTGGTTGCAGGAACAGATCAGCGCAGTTTTTTATCTGCTTGAAATGAGTAAGTTGTGACCAGAGTTAGTGCCTGAGGTCCAGTGGTGGCTCTGGCACTGAAGCAGGGCACTGTGGTTGCTGGTGGACTGTCCTCAGGCAGTCACCTGCATGTCCAGCAGCTTTTCCTCAGAAGTGCTGATTGTAATACATTGTAACCAGGGGGACAACAGGAAAGAGGTCCCCAAATGCCTCACAGTGGGTAATTGTCAGAAACAAACTTCAGCGGAACTTAGGGAGGACCTGGCCACATGCTGGTTGAGCTGACAGCAAGGGGCTGCTAATGGCTCAGGGGCCTTTACTTCTCGCTTGCCCCTCTGTGCACCATGTCAGAGGCTGGTCCATGTAAGTGTCTGGACTGGTCAGTGACCTGCCGCAAGTCAGTGCTCACTTCTTGGCAGGACTTCTGATTGCTCACCCAGCTTTTGGCCTGACCGTGGGCTTATTGGCCCCCACCACAGGCACACTGACCCTCAGCATGGACGCACTGGCCCTCACCATGGGCATGTTTCACAGCAAACAGTATCTGTTTCTTCTTTCATGATGTCCAAAATACCATTTTTACTTAGTTAGGATTTGAATCACATTGCTGTTCCATTGACACTTACTTTTTACATATTCATTTAAATTTGTTTGAATGTAATTTTTTAAGCAAAAAACCTTATGAGAATAAAAATAGATGGTGTGTTGACGGCAGGATTCTGCATCTTGAGGGGGCCTCTGCACTTGGTCTTGTCATTTGCCATCTGCGTGCCATGTGCTGTGAGCTTGAGTCAGATGGGGCTGCTCAGTCTCAAGAAGGAGAGGGCAGTCTTGGAGTGGTCAGAGGGTGAAGTGAATGGACAGGTGGATTTGAGAACCTGGTGTCAAAAGGGGGTCATCTCTGCCAAGGTCCCTGTCCTAAGTGATCCTTGGTGGGTAGGGGGTGCTCTCACTGGCTCCTGCCCAGTGTGGGTGGTCTGTGCTGACCTGAGCACCTGCTTGGCCTGGTGAGCATGCAGCTGCAGCACTGAGCAGAGAGTTGGTGTCTGTGCTGGAGCCTGGGGGGCCTTTCTCTTGTCGGCTCAATCACAAGCTCCCAGGTTTGGAGAAACTTCAGCAGAGCATTTGAAGCAGCTGGGTTTTCGGTTTTGTTTGATTTCATCATGGTTTAGCTTGAAAGGGATGTTTGGAGGGAAATTTTCTCAATGGAACGTAAATGTGGCTCATTTGGATCAAGAATTTTAGACATTAGCCCAGAGAGAGGCTTCTGTGTTATTTCTGAAATCATGATGGGTTTTGAAAGAGCCTGGAGCCTGAGGTTGCTCTGAGGCTTGGGTCTCCCAGAGGAGGAGGCCAGTGTTTACTTGCCAGGAGGACTAACAGGAGGTTTTCAGGGCTCACTTTTTTTTTTTTTTTTTTTTTTTTTGAGACAGAGCCTCAAGCTGTTGCCCTGAGTAGAGTGCTGTGGCATCACAGCTCACAGTAACCTCCAACTCCTGGGCTCAAGCGAGTCTCCTGCCTCCGCCTCCCAAGTAGCCAAGTAGCTGGGACTACAGGTGCCCGCCACAACGCCTGGCTATTTTTTGGTTGCAGCCATCATTGTTGTTTGGCAGGCCTGGGCTGGATTTGAACCTGCCAGCTCAGGTGTATGTGGCTGGTGCCTTAGCCGTTTGAACCACAGGCGCTGAGCCAGAGCTCACATTTTGAGAGTATCGTTTAAAATCACCCTAATGGGGAGGAAGCAGCAGCTGCACAATGCAGGGGGCCCCGTGGGCATCTCCTTGGTGTAGTTGCATGTGAGACATGGGGTTTGGGATGGGCCAGTGCCGCTGTGTCACCTGTCTCCTTCCTGCTGGACCTTTGGTGGGCTTCACCTGCAGGAGGCCTTGGTGCACAGCTTCCTCCTGTAGCCTCCTCACTGCATCTGTCACGGGAAATTAAACTGCAAAGTTATGTAGTTGCTTTACTGTTTCTAATGTTTTTGATATAATTGGTTTCTGTGTTTTGAAGCTGAACCCAATGCCAGGCCTGACTGGTAGGATTTGCTCTCCTGTGATTTAGCCAAAGAGCCACAGATGGCGCTGGGCCCCTCCTGCCACAGAGCAGGGTGCCGCTCTGTGGATATCCCAGATTGAGCTGGGGACCACGCTGCTCACCCCATGAGAGAGTGTCCCCATCAGGAATAGAGCAGGCCACTGTCTTCTGTTTGTTTTGCACATCATAGGATGCAGGCTGGGGAGACCTTTTTTTGTGTGGGCAGAGATGGTTGTGGCCCAGCCACTGTGGCCTGTGAGAAGAGCAGGCCCCTGGCTGATGAGAAATGGGATGCCTGGGCTGGTGTGGGGTAGTGTGTGGACGGCACTTGCCTTCTAAGGGGAAGGTTGGTTACTGTTCTGAGTCCTGCTGCAGCCTGCTCTTCCTGTCCACCAGCTGTATAGCAGAGTGTTTGGAGGTTGGTGAATTCATGTATTCCCATCTCACAGCTGTCAGCTTCCCTGGGTAGGGCCAGGGCCTTCATCAGTGCTTTGGGTCAGGTGTGTTTCCTGATGCCAGGCCCCTCTGTCCCCAGGAATGGTCCTCGTGCGGAGCGAGAATGGGCAGCTGCTGATGATCCCTCAGCAGGCTCTGGCCCAGATGCAGGCCCAGGCCCACGCCCAGGCCCAGCCTCAGACCACCATGACTCCCCGCCCTGCCACCCCCACCAACGCCCCTCCTGTCCAGATCTCCACTGTACAGGTGAGTGCATGTGTGTGCTGGTAAGGGGCAGCCCCAGAACTTGCAGCCCATCCCCCTGCCCGAGGCCACCTCCACCCTGTAGGCTACTTGGGAGGTCCACAAGGGCCAGGTGCATCTGTGTGAGGGAGGACCTGGGGGCTCCTGGTCCAGGGATGCTGGGTCACATTGTTGGCAGGGTGCTTGTGGGAGCCAGCTCCCAGAGCTGGTGCACAGTAAGGCCACCCACGTGGGGTTGGAGCAACTGCCCCGGGGTTGGTTGCCCTAGCTTGAGCCCGGTCCCTTCCCTTGGTTCCCTGAGCTCAAGTGATCCTTCCGAGTAGCTGGGACTATAAATGTACACCACTAGACCCACTCATTGTTCTGTTTTTTGGAGAGATGGGGTCTCACTCTTGCTCAGACTGGTTGGTAACTCCTGAGCTCAAGTGTTCCTCCCGCCTCGGCCTCCCAAAGTGCTTGGATCCTGGGCGTGAGTCATTGGGCCCAGCTTCGATGTTCTGAGCTATTGGCAGGTTTAGTGGCCACAGTGAAGATTAAAATGATCTTGACCACTTGTCTCCAGAAAGGAGGAGTCTTGCTTCCACAGACTGGTCAGGAAGGTGGAGGCAGCACGGAGCAGTGTCCTCAAGGCTTGTGGTGTCACTGAGTAGACACAGCAGGTGGCACCTGGGGCTTTGCTTGAGAGGTGGCATCTTGTTGCTGTTGGCCGCTGGCTCCTCTTCAGACAGCTTCACTCAGCAGGCTCAGGGCATCTTGCTTTTCTTTCCCCAGCGCTGTGCCAGCCCTCGGCCCAGGGCAGGTCTGCTCGTGCTCCCCCTCCACCTTTGTAGTGCTTGTTAACAAGACGACAGGCAGCAGAGCAAGGGCGGGTTTCCAGACACCAGCATTCTCTGAAAGAAATCTGAATATTTTTATTATAGTACATGAAGAGATTTCTTACTTAAGAAAACTTCTGCCTTAGGGTGACTTTCTGGAAAACAGCGCGTAAGCGTGTGGAACTACCTGAGCATGCTAGTTAGTTGTCGACTTTCATGTCCAGTGGGTGGGGAGTTCCTCTTATAGGTAGCTTGTTTTTAATGACTCTTCCTTGTCTTTCAGGCACCTGGGACGCCAATCATTGCCCGGCAGGTGACCCCAACTGCCATAATTAAGCAAGTGTCTCAGGCACAGACAACGGTGCAGCCCACCAGCACGCTGCAGCGCTCGCCCGGGGTCCAGGTGAGGAAGGCGGCTCTGTGGTCTGAGGCCACAGGCCTGCAGAGCGCAGTTTCTCTCGTGCACAGGCGTCAGGCTTGGTGAGCTTTTATGCTGGATACTGAGTTGAATTTTGGGAGGAAGTTTCACCACGACAAAGGTCCTTTTGCTTTGGCAACCAGCACAGGATAGATCAAGGTTTCTTTTTCTTTAAAGCCACTCAGAATTTAATACTAGCAGCACTTATTAAAACTTCCTCCTATGCCAGAGTATAATTAAAAATACCACCTTATAAATATTTGATGTGAGGCGTCCCTGAAGCAGAAAGTGGCCACAGTGAGGGCAGCTCTTGTCTGTGCACATGAGGCCTTGGCAGTGGCCGTGATGGCAGCGTCCGTGATGGCAGCGTCAGAATGCCCCAGGCATCCTTCCCGTGGCTCTGTGTGTGTTCCCTTGTTTAATTCTTTGAAGGCTGAGTGAGGGCAATGCTGTTGTTCACCTCCTCTCACTGATGTGGCGCTGAGGGAGCATTTGGAACTGGCCCCCGGTCTGGCTTCCTGCACTCTGGCCGCCTCCCTGCAGCCAGTGCCCTTTGCCAACCTAAAACCTTAGCTATAGAATGTTCCTTGTCAACCCTGTGTGGTGTGTTTTTTTTTTTTTCAAATAGTGTTTTAAGCTGTGAGAGGGGAGAATGTTCTGGGACAGTTTTTGGAGCTCCTGGCAGCTCAGCCTGGGGCCTTCAAAGCCACAGAGAAGGACCTGCCAGCAGTCCCTCCATTACAGAGGGGCCAGCGGGGTCCATGAGGGGACAGGCTGGCTGGTGAGGAGATAGCCTGGCCTGGGAGGACACACTTCCTGGCAAGAGGAGATACACTTGGCTACAGAGAGCACATCTGGCCAAGGGTGACATACCTGGGCAGGAAAGCGGCCTTCTCTGGGAATTGGGTAGAGGCGGAAGCAGCCAGGACCAAAGCAGTTCCAGGGCATAGTCTCTGGGGCTCGGCGCCTGTAGCTCACTGGATAGGGCACCAGCCATATACTCCGGGGTTGGCGGGTTTGAAGCCAGCCCGGGCCTGCCAGACAACAACAACTGCAGCCAAAAAGTAGCTGGGTGTTCTGGTGGGTACCTGTAGTCCCAGCTACTGGGGAGGGTGAGACAAGAGAATCACTTAAGCCCAAGAGTTTTGAGATTGCTGTGAACTATGATGCTACGGCACTCTACTGAGGTCGACATAGTGAGACTTTGTCTCAAAAAAAAAAAGAAAAAAAAAAGAACATGGTCTTTGGAGCACTGATGACGAATCACCTGCCTTGTGGCATGGTAGGGGCTCGCCTGGTTGCTGGCTGAGTGGGGGCAGGGCATTCTAGCGGCAGCCTGGCTCTGGGCTTTCCACTTTCACTGGGTCTTGTCTGGATTGGCCTTGGGTGGCTGTGGCGAGTGAAAGCAGGTGGCAGAGCGGCTCTATCTGAGTAAATGTCTGGATTTTCAGTGTACAGTGATTTTCCGGAGAGGGTACTGAGGCTCATAGTTGAGTTTTTGCATTAAACTTAGTGGACGATAAATTTAACACCATCTTGGTGTTAGCCTAGGTGAAATATGTACTCACAGGCCTGCTCCGTAGAAGTAAATGTAAGGAATACATTTCGATGAAAAAATTCCCAAAGGCGGAATGTGTCGTGGGTGCTCCTGGGGTCCAGAGCAGCTCTGTGCCTGCCTGCTCCGAGGTGGCAGCGCAGCTTGTCCTTCCAGGTCTTCATTGGAGGTGTTTTTCAGACATGTCTCAGGCTGGGACGCGTGTGCAGGTGAAGGAGCACCCAGACTTGGAGGAGGCGGCCACTGCCCCTCCCGCCTTGTGCCTGGCCTTTGCATCTTGGGCAGGAGCACCTCTCCACCCCTCAGCAGGTCCACAGGAATTGGGATGAGCCTCCCTTTTACTTTCAGAAGTTCCAGGAAACAAGTGTTTAAAAAATTTGAGACAGAGGGCGGCGCCTGTAGCTCAGTGGGTAGGGTGTCGGCCCCATATACCAAGGGTGGCGGGTTCAAACCCAGCCCTGGCCAAACTGCAGCAACAACAACAAAAATAGCCGGGCATTGCGGCGGGCACCTGTAGTCCTAGCTACTCGGGAGGCTGAGGCAAGAGAATGGCCTAAGGTCAGGAGTTGGAGGTTGCTGGGTGATGCCATGGCACTCCAACTGAGGACGATAAAGTAAGACTCTTTCTCTGCCAAAAAAAAAAAAATTGAGACAGAAATGTTGATGGCTAGAATATAAACTAGGAAAGTATTAACTTAAAACAATCAGTAAATGTTTGCATCCTGATTATTTGTGTAAGATACAAATGTTAGGAATTGGACTAAGGCCAGTAGTTTGAGTTGATGTCTGGCTGTTCATCTGCTGCAAAGTGGTGTCTCCCTGCCAGCAGGGTGCCCCTGCTGACCACCACCTCCAAAAGGGTGCCCCTGCTGACCACCGCCTCCAAAAGGGTGCCCAC